>NW_022900948.1:3051737-3069453 GCF_012274545.1 Fukomys damarensis | reverse complement strand
AAGAAGAAGAAGAAGAAGAAGAAGAAGAAGAAGAAGAAGAAGAAGAAGAAGAAGAAGAAGAAGAAGAAGAAGAAGAAGAAGAAGAAGAAGAAGAAAAGAAATCACGTGGTATGAAATTTAATGTATCATTTTCCTCTATGAAACTTAAATTTCCCAGTCTGGCACTTAACAACATATAACCCAACACAAAAAGTCTTCAGAAAGTGACTAAGTACTTAATGAAATTGGCAAAATCAATATAAAAGCTCAGCATTCTCTTCTTTAAGATGAATATAGCATCATGTTACTCATGTGACAAGATCATGATGAGCTTAAATGTGATTTTTATATTAAAGAGATTAAATGAATCATAACTCACTATCGAATCATTATATTTGGCCCTTGGGCTTGAAAATTTGTCAAAACACATTTGCTAGGTTCTAAGTGAATTTTTGCTTTTCCTCTTAGTGTAAAACCTAGTGAATTTGAACATGAACTTTGCTTTTCTTTAGTTCCGTGGTTTTCAACCTGGCTGTATATGTAAACCCTTATGGAGCATTTAGTAAATCTCCAAATCCTAGTCTCATTTCTATGATCTAAATGCTATTTGTGTCCTCCCTCACAAAATTTATGATACCCAATTGATGGAATTATAGGACTAAATGATTGGGAGGTGATTTGGTCATAGAACCAAAAGAATGAATGAGATTAGAGGCCCTTAAACAGGCGCTAGAAAACTGTTGACTTCTATCATGCAAGGACAATGCAGAAAGGCACAAAGTAGGCTGTCACTGGATATCACATTTGCTGGCACCTGGATCTCGGACTTTCTGTCCTTCATAGCTGTGAGAAATGAGTTTCTGTTGTTTATAAGTCATCCATCTCTGGTATCTTGCTATAGCAGTCTGAAAAAACTAAGACACCCATTCTAGACCAAAAGCTAAAGGAGGAAGTGAGGAATTGCAGTTTTCAGAGTTCTTCTAAATGTGCCCTTAGGATAAAGGCCCACTGTGCAGTGCAAATGTACTTATGTAATAAACACGTAAGCCAAAAGAGACACATGCGGCATAACACCTATCACGATGGAAACATCCATCTCACCTTCCAACTTCTTTCACGTATAGTTTTCCACTAAATTTCTAATTGTATTTCAAATAATACAGTTTGGAGACCAAAGAATTACTAAAAGTAGAAAAACTTTCACAATTTCAACTAATTGGAAAAATTGATATAAATTAATGAAAATTAAACATGTTGTAATTTTTTTTAAATTATTTTAAAAGGAATACGTGAAGTAAACGTGCTGTAAGATGTACCTTTATCAAAATAAAGGCTTACAAGTTCATCCAATGCCTCTTTCATTAACTGTGTAGAATGCCCACAGAAGTCCTTCAGAGATTTCTTTTAATGAATATATGTGTAATTAGCAAGTAATCGTATCAGTACATCATATGTATAAAAGATGCATTTTTGTTAGTGATTAGATTACTGTGACCCAGTAAGGGACACATACAGCAATTATAGCAGCCATTACATACACTAAATCCTCTCAGTTACCGTTTGTCATACTTTCTTCTACCTGTAGACTAAATGGCATATTTTCACTTCTGTTCCTTTCTCCTCTTTCTTCTTCTTCCTCTTCCTCCTCTCCCTCCTCCTTCTCCTCCTCCTTATTCCTCTCTTCTCTCTCTCTCCCTCTCTCTCTCTCTCTCTCTCTCTCTCTCTCTCTCTCTCTCTCTGTCTCTCCTCACACATACACACACATACATACACACCAAGGACTCTGAAAAGGTAGGCGTATCAGCAGTTCGATTCATTAACCACCACAGTCTTGCTTTCTGTGTGTGAGCTTGCCTATTGTCTAGGGAATGAGAACTAACATCTCCATCATTACTGAGTCTTGAGCTTTATGCATCAAAGAGTCTAACTATAGCCCTATGTCTAAATTTATTAGATAGCCTCCAAATTAAATTATCTTCCTCACCCTTCTACACATTGCCAACAACCCAGGGTGTGTCAGAATGGGCAACAACCCAGTATCTAAGGAAAAGAATCCTTGATCATTAGTGTTTTTTAATTTCTGAGGTGGAAATACTCCTACTCTGATAAGCTGATTCCAGGCTAATCAACATAAATATCATGGAACAAAGAGTAACAAAAGAGATGTGCATAATAATTTTTGAAGAAATTGCGTAAGCCAGCTGCAGCCTAACTCTGCCAGAAGCTCATAGTAATCAAAATATCTCTATGCCTGTGCCTACCCAAATTACAAATACAGAACTATTAAAATGAGCATATAAAGCTCTAGAAAACATGAGAAGACAAGCCTACAAAACCTGTGGCTGGAATAGTCAATGTACATAATTATCCTTCCAATGAACATTTATTATCTACTAGGTGGATGGCAATAATGATATAGAAAAAATTAAGTACAAAGTAAGTACACAGGGTCTCAATTTTAAATAGTGTGTCAGAGTCTAAGCAAATGAGGAAAGAATTGTCCATGGGAAACCGAAAGCAGGTATGAAAGTTCAGAGGCATAAAGACATCTGGTGGGATCAAGGCACAGGAAGGAGACAGATGTGTTCTGAGTGGAGCAAATAAGGAGGTGACATGCAAGATGGTGAGCACAGATCATGCAATGCTCTGCAAATGTTTTGCCCTCAGAAGAGGGCCGATGGAGGGCTTTGAGAAGAGAAGTGACATAACCTGACATATATTTTAACAGAATCACTGTGGGTAATTTATAGAGATTGAAGTGTAACTGCAATTTGAATTGTGTGCAAAGAGACCATATAAGAAGGTATCACACCAACCCAAGCGAGAAAAGACAGAGACTGCCAGGGAAGAATCAGCAGACATCCAGAGAAATGGTATGATTCTGAGCTTGTTTTGAAAACAGAGTCAAAAGAATTTGCTAATAAATAGGACGTTGGTATAAGAGATAAGACAGAATCAAGGATGACTCCAAAATCTTTGGTTTGAGGAACTGCGGTGAACAGGGTGGCATTAGATGAGGTGGAGAACTTTTGTCCGGAGCTAGCTGAGGAAATTAGTGTTGTATGTCTTATGTTTAGAATGACTGCTAGATGTCTAAGAGAGATGTAATTAGTGTATACAAGAGTTTGGAGTTCTAGGGAAAATCCAGGCTAAGACTATACCTTAATGAATAGTAAATAGATGGTAGGTGAAGCTACAGTGCAATCCAAGGACAAGGCTTGGGGAAAAATAGCACTAAACGACAGAGGTAGGAATCAGAAAAGAACTTCTTAACTCACAGATTTCTGTTCCTATAACCTGAAATAGAATGAGCCAAGCAATAAACATTGAGTGCTGACAGTGAGTGCTTATCCAGGTATTATTCTGTGTAAAGTGTAAAAGTCTTATAATCCTAAATTGCATAAACAAGGAAGATAAGTTTTGATAAATAAATCTTACCTTTCCTAAGGAGGAATGATTTTATTTAATCACCCTGGTTTCCAAATATAGCGTATCTAAATTAAGGGAGATTCACGTTTCTCAATGTCATTTGTAAAAGAAACAAACAAAAATACGACTATTGTTTTAAACTATTATTACACTTACCTCCAACGCAGCTACTCCCTGAAATGTGTCCTGATTACAACACTTCAGAATTCTTACACTTCACCAACTCCATAAATTCTCCTGTGTTCCTATTTTACCTGTCTGACTTCTTAACCTTCCACAATTACAGGATGGCTTGGCCTACCTTTAAGTGTCCAATTTACTTCAACTTGTAGCAGCCATTTACAGAAGTTTTTATCTACCTCCCTGCAATTCATTCCCTCACTTACAAATGTTCTCACCATTCATTCTGTCAGCAAATGAGCATGAACTAAGTACTGTCTTCAGAACATAATGTGCGTTTCACTTGTATCTCTAAACTGCTGGCAAGTCCTGCGCATTTCAGGACACTAACAAATATTTACAGAATAAATTTCTGTACCATTATGATTCAAATTGTTTCCCTTGTCTTTTCCTTAAGCAGCTGTACGAACCATAGGCAAAGCCCAAGTAGAAGAACAATAAGACTTTGGTAAGATGGAAGGGACTCTAGATCACAAATCAGAGGCAACTGGTGTCCTAGTTTTAATACTGAGTTCATTAAGGAGAGACACAGAGTTGATGAGGTCTCAAAGATGTATGAACAAATCAGCCCCACAAATAAGGTCAGAATTCAGTCTTCAGGATTCATCAAGAAATCATTCCCCCTGGCTCATTTACTCCCAAGATTAATTCATTAGAAGCCATACCTCCCTTTTGGTTCCATTTTACTCCATTTTTCCTTTTCTTTGCTCTTTTCATTCTTTCTTTTTAGATAAAATGAAATTTAATTATTCCACAACAAAAAAAAGCAAACACGCTCTCTTGTAAGTACAGTTTTTAACTTTTTCATGTTTCTCACTTGCTCTCTTTCCAATGAAAATTACTTTTTCAATAAGTCGGGGAAATCTCAAGTTTCAATCATTAAAATTTAGTATTTTATTTGTTGGCAGAGTATCTTTGTGCAAAAAATCCTGTTATATGAAAAATAAAATGTGTAAGTGAATATAGCATATTGTCTTTGTGCTAGATGCTACAAATGATATAATAATGCCATGATAAGTTTTAAATTTCTCCATGTAAAATATTGGGGTTTCTGCAACCAATAAATTGTTCATATTTTTATTTGGAATGCACAAATATATATCCACAAAGCAAGAAGTGTGATATATATATATATATATATATAATTTGAATACTCTATATTTGGAAACGAGGGTGACAAATAAATTTTATGTAGATAGATAGATATTTAGAGAGAGAGAGAGAGAGAGAGAGAGGAAGGGAGAGAAATAAATCACTGGTAAGTACCACTTATCACAGGCTTATTTGTGTATAAATTGGAATAAAAATAGAAAGTTGCACACCCTGACACTTTCATAAATTTCTGAAAATTAGAAATATAATGTTTACAAATATTCCATTAACAAATTTAAATCTATTGTGGACTAAAAATATATGGAATAGGTAAATGTGCTAGCAATTATAAAGCTAATTTTTGTGTAACAATCATAGAGGTCAAGAACAGGGCACTGCCAGCAACCCAACAAGTCGACAAGTAAAGAATTGCTGTCATGGAAGAGAAAAGGAGAGAGCCAGAGGATGTTTAATCACTATTAGTTAATTCAGTCCATCAGAGTCAACTATTTGATATTAAAATATAAAAGGAAAATGCAAAGCTGCCTTTAAAATAAAAGCATAACTGCTTGATAAAATAGTATACAAATAAAATCAATAAGTTACAGATTTGGAATCAAAAATAACTCCTTATAACACCACGACAATTTCAAATTAACATAATTATATTTTATACTATCTAATGAAAAATATTTCTCTAGTTCTGTGTAATAAAAGACAAATCCAACTTATAACAAAATTTATTTTACTTAAAAATATGGTTTCTAGGGCCAGGGATTTAGCTCAGTGGTGCCGACACCTGCCTCACAAGAGCAAGGTCCCAAATTTGATCCCAGTACCAAAAAATGTATGGTTTCCTAGGTGCATCCATTTGGCTTTAAATGTCTCAAGTTTAATCCTTCTTTATGACTGAGCAGTACTCCAGTTTGTTAAAAAAAATCATCTTTACGCATTCATAGTTTGATGGGCATTTGGGCTGTTTCCAAGACGTAGCTATTACAAACTATTCTGCTGTAAACATGGGTGTGCTTATATCACTGTACTAATATGCTTTTCTTTTGGGAATGATATCAAGAAGGGAATATCTGGGTCAAATGGAACCTCTCCTTCTAGTTTTTTGAGGAATCTCCACACTGATTTCCACAGGCGTTGTTACACCAGTCTACACTCCCACCAACCGTGGAGAAGTGTTCCTTTTTCCCCAGAGCCCCACTGACATTTGTTACTCATTGATTTCTTGATCACAGCCATTCTTTTAGGAGTGAGATGAAATCTCAGCATTGTTTTAATTTGCATCTCTTGAAAGACCAGTGATGTTGAATTTTTATACATATTTATTTGTCATTTGTCCTTCATCTGAGAAGTGTGTATTCATCTCAGATACCCATTTTTGTATTGGGTCTTTAAATTTGGGGGGATTAAATTTTTTTCCGTTCTTTATAATTGTGGATATCAGTGTTTTGTCTGAGGAATAGCTGTCAAAAACATTTTCACACACTGTAGGTTGTCTCTTCACTCTGTTAGTGATTTCTTTTTCTGTGCAAAAAGCTGTTCAATGAGATTCCAGTTGTAACTTCCTTATAATATTTCCTATAAAATCTTTGCCTATCTATGTCTTCAAGAGTTCTACCTATTCTATCTTCCAGCAGATTTGGTATTTCTGTTTTAATATTTAGACCTTTGATCCATTTCTATTTCAGTTTAGTGCATGGTGAGAGATGTGAGTATAGTTTTAATTTCAGCATGTGGAAAGTGAGATTTTCCAGCACCACTTATTAAAGAGGCTAGCTTTCTTCCAGCCAAGGTGTCTAGCCCCTTTTTCAAAGATAAGGTGGCTGAGTGTGTTTGGAGCTGTTTCTCCATCTTCTAATCTGTTCCACTGATCCTTGGGTCTGTTATTTTGCTGGTACCACACTGTTTTTGTTACAGTATCTCTGTAGTATAATTTCAGGTTGGGGATTGTGATGCCCCCTGCCTTGCCTTTGTTGCCTAGAATTGTTTTTGCTATTCTGGGCCTCTTCTGGTTCCAAATGGATTTTAGGAATATTTTCTCTAGTTCCTTGAGGTATGTTATTGCTGTTTTGATTTGGATGGCAATAATTTTTTTTTTTTTTTGGTTTTTTTGAGACAGGGTCTCACTATGTAGTTGAGACTGCCCTGGAACTCACTATGTAGCCCAGGCTGGTCTCGAACTCACAGCAATCCTCCTGCCTCAGCCTCCCAAGTGCTGGGATTATAGGCATGCACCCCCATGTCCGGCTCTGGATGGCAATAAATCTTTATAACAATTTTGGAAGTATGGCCATTTTTACGCTGTTGTTTCTTCCTACCCATGAGCAAGGGATATCTTTCTGTTTTCTGATTTCCTCTTCTATCTCCTTTTTCAGAGTACTATAGTTTTTGACATAAAGATCATTTACTTCCTTTGTCAGATTGATTCCTAACTAAAATTACTTAAACACTGCAACTGTGGCAGTGAGTATGTATCTTACCTTCCTGAGAATAGGCAGAGGGGAGGTAAATAGACCATAAATGAGTAAGAAAAATGAGAAAAGAAGTGACATATGTTATAAAGAGAATTGGCCTAGTAGTCCAATATCTGAGAAATAAGAATTTTTTTTCTTAAATTTCCAGTTTTACACTAGAGAGAGAAGGTTTCCAATTATCTCTGGCCAAAGGTATATTCATCTCAGTTGATGCTCATCCATTCATAAAAACATGACATCTCACACAAGATAATCTCATTCACTTACTGAAGATCTACATAATCCCCAAATTATTGTGCAGGAGGGAACGATTCCTCATAAACACAGGAGAGTAAAGAGTGATGGACTTTTTGCGTGCTGAGAAACCTATGTATTACCTGAGTTTTCCAGAGTGACAATCTCACTGTTTTAGAACACAAATAGAAAAAATAGGTAGCTGGTATCAGGAGAGGATGCCCATAGGTGCTTAGGCATTGTTTCCTAAGGAATAATATTTTAGAAAATCCAACCTTCTCTTCTTCTCCTATATGCTCTCTTTAAAACTTCATTTGATATTTATCACTAATCCTCAAGCTTTGACCTCCAGAAATTAAGGACATAGTTTACATTTCTTGTGGAAGCCTACCGGTTTTCACTTAAACCAATCAAATTCCAATCACTTAATTGGCTTTAATACACATGAAAAGAACCATTCAGGAAAGTTCAAAGCAGTGAATAAGGAAAAGCATAGGAATCAGATCATGTGGAAAAAAACAAACAAATATAGACACTAGCACATACAGACAGACTTGCACTAAAACAACTAAATTGAAATTGGTCTGCTGGCAAAGAAGGACTCAGCCATAGTAAGTCCTCAACTTGGCAATCAATTTGCAAGCTTTCACAGATAGGAATGGACAGCACATTGTGAACATCCGTGTATGCCAAAAGTCGTGTAAGCAGCTCACATGTCTGCTGGACATTGTCAGTTGTGCTGCTAGGTGCTTCCTGCATGGTGCAGAGGTGCACACTATGACCACGGTCAGTCAGAGCCCAGGATGTCCAGAGCCAAGAGGAAAAGTGATGGTGATGTGAAGGGGACTGCTAGAAAGCAAAGAGCATTAAAAACATTGTAAATTTCTCTCAAGGGTGTGTAAGACTCACTTTGTCAAACTTACTAAAAAATCCAACTTACAAATATTCTTCCGGAATAGAACTCATTCATAAGTTAGGGATTAACTGTAGTAGCTTTCTACAAAGAAACCATAGAACTTGATAATCTCATTGGTCTTTCATAATTTGATATATGCATGATTATTTCTGATTCTAAAGATGACTTTATAAAAAATAAAGAGAAAATATAAATATGGAAATATATAAAGGAGAGGAGTAGGTAACCTGAGAACCACTGACATAACTTTATTCCCTCATCTTCAGATTTTTCCCATTTTTTAAGGTAACCAATATTTTTCTGTCTGGAATCAAATATCTATGATTTATTTTTAATGTACACATGTCTGGCATTCAACTATTTATGACTATTCAATTTAGAAAGTTCTCTTTACTCTTTAAAACTTTTCTTGATTTTCTTCAAAACTGAAAACAGGTTTTCCTCCTTTCTCTACTATCTTCTGATAGCACAAGTCTTAGTATCTGAAAAGTAGATACTAATTTAGATAAATATAGCTTCTCATCAAAAGCTTGAGAATTTTTTGTTGAAATTACAATGGAACCATAGCCTCATTGAAAAAAGAGGGTCTGGAGGCAAGCCAAGACTCACCTTTTAATCAAAAGCAGATTTTTTTTTTCTGCCAGGATTTAGGATTAGCTCAGTGGCACTACGCCTGCCTTGCAAGCACAGGTCCTGAATCTGATCCTTAGTAAACAAATCTTTTTATCAATTTGGGAGGCAAAATTCAACATAGTATGGGAAAACAGTTTAAGCTTCAAATTCCGACATAACAACATACAATTCATGTCACCTTAAGAAAGTCTACTCACCTTCTCCTAAATTTTCTCCTCTATAAAAAAATAATGTCAGGCCAGGGATTTAGCTCAGTGGTTCAGACACCTGCCTCACAAGTGCAAGGGCCTGAGTTCGATCCCTCCCCCCCAAAAAATAATGTTTCTCTTACAAGTGGAAAAATTAATTCATCTTTAAGCCAACCAAAGGACAAGCTCTATCCAATCCATATGTGATCATTAGAGCCATGAGTACCAAGAATGCAACTATGAATTGCCTGTAGATCATCTGCTAATCTCTTAGCTAGTCTCACATTAAGGTCAATAACATCTTTGTCAAACAGATGAGTTAGAGCAAGGTTTCCTAAAGTTTTCTCCCTGCACCTGAATCCCAGACAAGAACAACTCTTTCAAAAAAAGTTCCAATAGTCAAGTGAATTAATTTTTTGAAACACTGTGAAATAGAGATCATCAGTAATTTATCACAGGAACCAGTATATTAAAGTCCAGAAATCTGGCAGTAAAACATATCTAATGATTTTTAACCTAACTTTCCTGAATTTCTTTGACCTACAACATTTTTTTTTGGTCAAAAACTATCAAAAAAGTAGTTTCTGGTTTAATTTAAATAAGTAATAATAATTTAAGTGACATTGCATGTTTTATGTCCCCAAGCCCACAAAGTGTAATGTTTCTTATCTTTATTTTCATTCCATGAAATCTATAGTTGATTCAGCTTAAAATAACTCTACAGTTGTTTTCCCACACCAATAAATAAAGCTTCAGTAACACATTTTATCTTTCCCTATTTACATCTTTTGAGAAGTGCTGTCATTTACTTTCTTGCTTTTCAATTTCTTACATTTTTTTCCCCAGGATGCATATTAGAAACACATTCACAAGGACTTCTGAAGTGTCTATTTTATAACATGAGGGTATTTAGAAGAAATATTTCCTTATCCCTATGAGTTTATTTTGTTTTGCTATCAGTAGCTGACAGAACTTTACCTTTGCATTTGATGAGGCTCTTTTTGAGGTGTGTTGACAATCCAGGTGACGGTCTACCAACTCTATTAAGGATCTGTAGCTGTTAAAGTGCTACTTTTCTAAAACTGTATAGAGCGCTTGAAATATCAATTCAAAGAGTTTCCAAGCTCAACTCCCACATCTGTACTCTTATATCAGTGCACTGTCAAAAGTGAAGCAATTGGAAACTTCATTAACCAGATAATACCATTCCCAACTACATATGAATACCAAAGGTCTGCCTACGTTACTCTCCAAACTTGAAATGCTTTTGCTTTTCCTGGACTTGGAACTCTTATTTTATACTCATGCCTATACTACACTCTACTAATATTTGAAAAATGAGGAAAATTAATAATATAACTAATATGACATTAAATATGAATATTCAAGAAATTTTGTTGTTATATCACTCAGTGCTTACTAGAGAAACAGATTTAATACAAGGTATACAAATATACAACAATTTAAAAGATTGTTTTACAATGGCCAACCAGAGTCAGGTATGGAAGAGCACACACACAAAAAAATTTTATCTTTGCACTGGGCATCTGAAGGATCCAGTTGAAGGCTTAGAGTCCATATCAGGAGGCCAAAGAGTCTGCACTACAAGGCTGAAGAGTCTTTCTGGAAGCCAGAAGATGTCATCCAAGGTGAAGGTAGAGATTGGTGCTCCACCAAAGCAACAGAAGCAGCAGCTCTCCTTTCTCATTCCCCTTTCATACCATTCTGGGAACAATCCTCCCTATCAATGGTTTCCATACCCACAACTATCCTGCGAAGATTTAGTTGGATGTTTCTTACCCAACTTGACACAATCAGTTAACTATCACACTTCCTGGATCCATATAGCAGAAATGGAAGAAGACACTAATATCTGACCCAGATTATTTACAATAACCTTGAGTTGCTGCTAGTTCTGGACTTTCCTATCTGGCCACACCCTTTTTCTTCATACTTATTTTTTATTTATTCTTTTGGTTTTCAAGGTCATCATTTATGTTCTTATATTTTGTGAATTAAATATTGTATATGAATAAAATAAAAAAATAATGCAAGTTCTTTGAATATTTACTAATTACTAGCATTAACTAATTACTGCTCCATCTAGATCCCCCATCATTTGTAAACTGGTAGTATAAAACTCTGGATATTGAAAGATGCATTCTGTAGGAGTGTTCTGCTGTCAAATGATCCGGGTAAGACCAAAAAAATTAACATTAATTAGCATTCTCTATGGGATAAAATACAATCCCTCAATTATTGCCCCATTACCTTTTATTTTAGCATATATTAACATATTCCAGTAGACAGTCCAGTGGAAAAGTAGCCCACACCAAGCATGATGCCTTCCAGAAACTTTGACTCCATCAGGCCTCCATAGTGATTACTCCAGCTACAATGAAAATAAGTGAGCAGAACTCTATAGGAATTTATATTTATGCAAAAGGAAGTAGGAATTAAAATAACATTAAGATATTTTCCAAATGTATTCAAAATATGCTGAAAAGAGGTACTGAGTTTGTCTTTTAGTGATTTCAAACTTTGAATAGTAAGGAAAATAAAGCACATTTGGAGTATTATTTCTGACTAAATTTAGAATAATATATTACTTATAAAAGGCAAAGCATAAAAATCATCTGATTATAATTATTTCAAATAACATACATCTTCCAGATAAAAATTTTGGTCTTGAAATTTTCCACTTGTTCTTACATTAAAAAAAAAATCACCCCAAAATGCAGTGTCATAAGACAGTTTTCATTTTTTTCATCAGATATTGTGGGTCAGGAATTCAGACACAGCATAGCTTGTTTCTGCTCCTTGAGTTTAGGAAGTGATACAAATAACTAGAAAAGCTGAGGCTGTGGTCTTACTTTTCACAGTGGATTCTTCAGAGCTGACCTTGAGGGGCACATAAACAGTTGGAACCATTAGCATGGGTTCCTAAGAAGACTGGGATTTCTCATGTCCCAGCTCAGCATTTCAACAAACTGGAAGGAAGACTAGTGACCTTTGATGGTGTGGTCTCACAAGTCACAGAGTATAACTTCTGCCATATTTTCTTGATTTCAGTAGTCATTAGCTCACCCAGATCCGAGGGGAATGTAAATACACCCCATATCTCAATGAGAGAGTTGTCAAAGAAACTACTCAAACCAGTATAGAAATATGCAAGAGGTTCCTTATATTTTCTTTACCAAAAAGAAGTTAGCTTTTCATTGCTCAGACCCTCCTGAGATAAAGTTTATTTTGAGATGATTTTTGAGAAACTTAAGAGTATAAGCTTTCAAAGAATATGGTAGTATTTGTAAGTTGGAACTTCATAGAATACTATGCGTGAACATTGGCTTGGGATGCACTAACTTTCAGTTTTGCAGAAAACAGCAAAATAAATATTAGACTTGGTTGAAGAACTAAGAATATTATAGTTTACATGAGATCTTATCCACATTATTATTTGAGATCTTATCCACATTCCCTCTACTATTGACAATCAGACTGGTAGCCTCAACATAGTAGTAAAAAAGCACATATTTTACCAAATTAGAAATTCCTATCTGGATGTAAAAAATTTATCCTTCATGAGACATAAAGGAAAGAACTGTTCAAGTGTATATATGAGCCTGTGTTCTTTTCCTTTGGTAGTATATTTATTCATGGATTCTTACAACAAACATGTACCGAGCATGTCTTTTGTTCCTATACCATCCTGTATGCCAAGAGCACATATTGTATTAGTTCATTTTTCTTGCTATAATACAATAAATACCTGAGGCTGGGTAACATATAAAGAAAAGAGGTTCTTTCAGCTCATGGTTTGGGTGTTTCAAGCACACAGCACCAGCTTCTGATTGGTTCTGGTGAGGATGCCAGGACTGTGTCAAAACATGGCTGATGGCATCGTGGTGGGAGAGGATAGCTAAAGGAGATATCATACAGCAAGAAAAGAAGCTAAGGAGTGGGAAACGGCAAGTCTTGCTCTTTTATAAATACTCACTTGGGACAACCACTTTCACTCCACAGTACCAGCATCCATCTTTTCCAAGGACAGCACTCCTATGACTTCCTTAACTTCACTAAGCCCCCACCTCTTGAAGGTTCCATTACCTCCCAACATCACAACACTGTGGATCAAACTTTCCATACAAGGAAATTTGGAAGACACAGTCAAGCCATACCCAAACCACTATGCGTAGATAAAATTCTATTGTTAGTTCCTGTCCTTAGACAACTCGTTCTTAGGAAATGTTCATATATTCACTCGTCAAACTTTCTTTTTTAGGCAATTCCTATCATAGTAGAAGCTAAAAAGTCTACATCTGTTTTTAAAAAAATATGAGCTAAGTGATTGCAGACAAGTAAACAAAAAACATCTCAAAGCAGTGAATCAGTGAGCCATGAAACAACTAATTCAGGTAGTGAGCGATTTAAGAGTACATCTATGGAAAGAGGCCTACTAAGAGGATCTCGTGGAAATATTTTATGGTTTTTTTCTCTAAAGGGGAACAACGACTAATAACCACATATTGGGCTCTGTTTGTACTAATTGGATATGTTTCAACATATGTGACAATTAAGTTATATGTAACAACATATAAAAGACAGAGAATGTTACATGTCTTTAACTTATCTAAACCAAGTTATACTTAGCTCCAGTCAAATTTGGTGAAGATACTCGTATTTGTCATTTTTTGTCTCACTGTTTTATTCCATTATATTGCATTTCCCTACTTTTCTCTTGCCCCTGTCCTCATCTCTCCTGTCCGTCCGCATCCCCACTCATTCATTTTACACATCAGGACAAAAGAATTCAAGAAATCCAAGCCACAAAGGAGGCGGTCTTGACCAACAATCACTCTCAGTAAGATCAGTCATACTGTTAACAAGCTTCATTCAGAAACGGCCAAAGCTCACTTGAATTCATGTCATCAAAATTATCTCTGTGGGCTTTCTCCTACCCTATCAATGTCAGGATTTATTATTCAACATCTCAGGAAACTTCCAAATAAAAGGGCTCTTGGGTAGGGAAAACTCAGATGCAAAAATCACAAAGTACTGGATGACCTTTCTGTCCATAAAATATACAAAACCATTTTTTATTTGGTCGTTAGAAAAATCTATTCCAAGAAAAGCCTGAAGACAAGGTAATAATATTATTAATATATTGCACCACCACAAGTGATAACTGTACTTTTTCTTTCGTTTAAAGGTCACCAACTTCCAGAAAAAAAACCACTACCTTGAACCTTGAATAGCTATTAGCTGCACAAAAATGAGAAAAAAAATGTGCATAACTTTGGTAATAAGAAAATTGAAAGGCATTTCTATTTAGTTATGCATCTAACATCTAATATCAATCATTTTATTCTGTGCTATCATTTTTAAACTATTTGGTATTCACTGTATCCGATCATAATAAATTTATTTGGCATTTGGAAATTGTAGTGTAAATATTATCCTCAAATTTTTATATATTTTAGAAACAGTTGCTAACCAATGCCATGAAATTTTTTCTTAGTTCAAAAACCTTGCACAAACAATAATTTTTATGTCAGATAAGAAATATATATCAGTAATTCTGATTGTTTTTCCTTTTTTGAGGAAAATACTTTTAATTTGCAATAGTACTTAAGTAAATGAAATTTACTAACAATTTATTACCAACATGTTAATTCAATCTGTCTTAAATTTATACCACAAATGAGGGATATTTGTTTTTGTTTTTTGTTGTTTTTTGAGACAGGGTCTCACTATGTAGTTGAGACTGACCTGGAACTCACTAAGTAGCCCAGGCTGGTCTTGAACTCACAGCAATCCTCCTGCCTCTGCCTTCCGAGTGCTGGGACTACAGACATGTGCCACCAGGCCCACCTAATAACTGAAAAATATTAACCGTGTCTTATATTTTACTAGTAAACCTACCTTTTCTATTTATTCTGTGAGTAAAATATTCAGTTGTATTTCATGACTGATCATATTACCAAATAGTATTATTATTGGTACAAAAATAATAACATTGCATTTAAATATGATTTATCAGTTAAGAACCTCATTTTATAGGAAGTAAAAATGATAATAAGTAAAATTGATAATAACTGATAAGGCTATAACAACGTTAAATGTTTTTCCTGAAACACTGATCTACTAAAATAATTCCAAGACCATTTCCCTTCTAGTTTCAAATCTTTATACCCACCTTCATCTTCCATTCTCACTGAGTACTGCATACAAATGACTAGAAGCTGCACATTTTTACTTCTTCTACCACACAAGCAGGGTAGATCCACTGACTTCTGGAAGATTATTGCTAAAAAATTATTTGGTGGTTTTAAAACTTGGTTGCACATTGGAATCACCTGGGGGAGCTTTTAGAAATGCCATTGTCTGGGTCACACCCCAGAGATTCTAATTTAATTGGTACAGAGTGAGGCCTAAGCATCAGGATTTTTTAAAAGCTCCCCAGGTGATTCTAATACTCAGCCAAAATTGAGAACCACTGTTCTAAACCACTTGTTTTACAGATGAAGCAATTAACCCTATCAGTGACACACGCACAAATTTGATGTTAGAACAGTAAAATTTAAGCCTTCAGAATTCTAATTCTCTTTCACTAACCCAGAGGCTTTCAAACGTATTTCCCCAGGCCTGAGATCCTCGGAGGGCCTGCAAGAACATGGAGATGACAGGGTGAAAGAACACAGAGCAAACCGGATCCACCCACTTTTTCCACACTCCAGCTCTGGCGTATCTTTATCAAATGCTGGACAGTTTTGCAAGATTCCTTCTAAGGAAAAGGGTGGTGGATGGACCAGAGGGGAAAACATGTTTGACTAAGGTTAAAAGTGATTTTAAACCATGTAACAGAATACAATATTTATACAGTAGATCCACTTTTCAGAAGAAGTTGTGGCTTTTTAAGAATAGCACCAGACCAGTAAAGTCATACATGTTGTAATATAAGTCTAGAGAGTTGATTAGTTTAACCTAAAAGAACGAAAACATCTTAAAGTAACTCCTTTTAACATGCCAGTGTGTATTTCGTCCTTCTTAAGAAAGGTTGTGCCCTTCCACGTTGTGACATAGATGGAGAAATCCTCCAAGGAACCCAGCTTTGAGAGGGTAAGAGGGCTTTTCAATAAACTAACAAAAACGGGAAACAGGACAAGAAGGAAAACAGAGAAGAGTAGAAATAACAGCAGCAAGGTCTTAGATGCAAAGACTGAGAACGCTAGTATCTTGTGGAAACTAGACTTACGCTTATTGCTAAATGTAGCTACTCTCAACTGTGATGGCAACTAAAGCTCAGTTAGCCTCTGTCAAAATCTTGCACATTGTTACTGAACATTTTGTGTCTGTAGTTTATTCATATCTTTCTGCCGTAGGGTTTCCAGCACTTATTCTTTTATTTTTATTTTGATATGTTGACACTATTTCTCATTACTACATAGAATCTGAAATAGAAATGTCTTGATAATTTTTTACTATTATACTAGAGATAATATATAATTTATAATAAGAGCAGCTATTACACATTGATTGCCTACAATATGCTAAAAGTACAAGAACCACCCTGTATTATTTCTAAACCTCACAAAAACACTATCAAGTTAATACTGTTATCTTCTTTCTGTACATGGGAAACCTAGAATGCAAAGATTATTTTTCCCAAGGTCACACAACTTGATCTTATTTATTAAGATTTCCAAATGCCATGTTCTTTCTTCTATTACATCATATTCTTTTGTTTCTACCCTAAAATCCTATATCAAGTAGGAATGCCTCCGATACTTCTGAAATGTGTTTTCCAGCAGTATTAAAGACATTTGAAGCTACATTTCCTCTACAAATGGGATTCTATTTTTCTTTGAACCCAGAAGCCCTTGGTAAACTGCCACTTTACCATGAGCTAAAGATTAAAGATTTTTAAAGCAATTAAAGAAAGCATTTAATAACATAGCACATTTATTCCTGAATGAGACTTTACAGAGCTTCATCAAATTTTATGAGTTTTAAGCACTGTATACTAATAAATCTAGAAGTTCAACTCCAGTTATCTATCTAGTACTTCAAATTTACCTCATTGGAGGCAATTAACGTACTTTTTAAATTCTTTTTCTTTCCTCCTGTGGAGTATCTAGTAAAAAAAAAAATCCAACATTGTAATCATAACTTAAAGTTGAAAATGATTAACCTTTTATTAAACATTTTTGAAATGTAATATATGTGCCCTATTTTTTCCTGCTCACCAAGAATATGTATTTTAGCTAATCTCTACCCCAAAAAAAAAAACCTGCCATTGTATAAATATTACCCAGGTACCACTAAATTAAGATTGCCTGGATCATTTTGTATTTCAAATAATGATTTGGGGGATCTGTTTACAGTTATTAACTTTCAACACAATAAATATGCAGCTCTTAAAGATGATTTCATTTGAAATTCTCTCTTCTTCACAGTTTAAATCATGTTCCGGCCATCTCTTTTTCCTATGATGAAAATAAAAGTTATTGAAAACATAGCTGATATAGGCATAACAATCATATTAATTAGGATATATTGACTTATTTCCATGACATATA
>NW_022900948.1:3029768-3051493 GCF_012274545.1 Fukomys damarensis | reverse complement strand
GTTTTACCCCATTTTACAGATAAAGAAACTGTGTTTAAGTAATATATCCAAACAGAAGAGTTAATAAGGGTATAGCATTGATTCATACGGAGGTAGTCCAATTCCAGATCCCTTAGAGAATCTAGTTACACTCCAACAAATAACTCACATTTCCTTTAGCACCTTCTCTTGTCTTACCTTACATCACTGTACACCTCGTTGCCTGCATATCAGTAACTACAAGACAGTATCAGTCTCTCTTATTCTCTTTCTCTTTATCCTGATAGGCTTTGTACAACATAAGTATCCAATATATATATATATATAGAATTCATTCATTAAATTAAATTGAGCTAATTAAATCAACAATTTATGCTACCCACAAATATTTATTAGGCATGTTGCAGGAATTATTAAAAGTTCATGCTGCCCTGGCATCCATTCTGAATCCAGGCTTCAGCTCATCATTTCAGAAACAAGATGTAATCACCCTTGACAAAATGTCCCGTTCTTTGCCTTTTCCTACTTTCTCAACATAGTCAGTTCTGACGTCTTGTACAAGTGGCTTCTTCTAACCACCTCCCTCTGAGAAACACAGGTAGAAACCATTCGACTCCCCCTCCCTGGGCCTCACCCCTGCTGGGGCTGTGCATATGGCAAGGGAACCAGTCGCGGTCATAGAGTGACTCTCACAGAACTTGCTGGGTTCCTTCTCAACCCACCAATTAGAACTGTGTGAGAAACCAGCTTTCACAATGCCCTGTACCCCAACAAAAGGCCGTTCCCTCTCTGGGTGTTCACCTGCTGCTTGAACACATTGCCCTCATGACCTTTCCACTGACTTCTTCCATTGACGCTCTTCTATTAGGGAGCTGTGAGTGAGAAACTGCTTATTATTTCATACATTTTTGTCATGTGTCTTCATTTGAGTAACATACTTTGACTTAGCTCCCAGTTAAGACTCTCCTCTAGAGTTTTTATTGTTGCAGAAATAAACTGGACACTGTTTGGATAAGACTACTTCCCGGAAGGAGACCTCAAGATCAAATTGGAGAGAAATATAACACAGTCTATGTCCCAGTCACTGTTATAGACAGAGACACGGTGGTCAGCAATATAGAGAAGGCCCTTCCTTGCTCTCTGTATTAGTTCTTTTTTTTTATTACTATAACAAAACATATGATTATTTTGCCCAAGTTCACACAACTTGATCTTACTTATTACAATCTCCAAATCCCATATTCTTTCTTCTATTATACCATGTTCTTTTGGTTCTTTTAAAAAGAAATAATGTTGGGGCTGGGGATTTAGCTCAGTGGTGCTACCTTCTGCTTCACAAGCATAAGGTCCCAAGTTCAATCCCCAATACCAAATAAAACTAAAAAGAAAGAATGTCTATTTACTTCACAATTTTGGGAGGTTTACTAGAATGTCACTGATACCAGCTCAGCTGTGCTAAGGGCCCCCAAGTATGCATCATAACTTAGTAAGATTACATGTATGACTCTCAAAACAAGAAGCTAGGGCAGTGAGAGTCCCATAGTCCCTTCTGCAGACTTTATGCCCTGACCTAAAGACCTCTCACTAAGCCCCTCCTCTCCACAGCTCCTTCCTTCCCACTTTGCCACACTGTAGAACCTTTGGGGAACACAGTAAAACACATCCAAACCATAGCATCCTCCAAAATTAATATTCTCCTTTTGCGGTATTACATGTGTGTGTGTGTGTAATTCTAGGTCAATAAGAGATTTACTTAGACTTTTACTTTTACTTGCTAGTAAAGGAGGCTTAACTCAAACTACCTTAAATTAAAATATAACTTAATGAACTACATTCTCAAGAAGTGTAAGAGGTGATTGACTTGAGACAATTAGATCCAATGCTTTCAAAATACCATTGGTAAATTGTCTCCTTGTGTTGACCCTACTGTCTTCATTTGCTTTTCCTTAGGTCCTGTTTTCTCCCAGTGACTTATAGCAAGAGCTCCCTACAGCTCCAAAACATAAAGTCCCTGTAGCAACTGGAAGAGAAGTAATGAGAAGAGAGTAGCTTTTCCTAAAAATTTTAGCAAAAAAAAAAAAAAATTCAAAATGGTTAAACTACGCTTTGATAATGTGTTCATCACTCTTCCATGGAGTGAAAGCGAGAGTACAGGGAAATTCCGAGTGCACAAGAAAAGCTTACACCACTATTACTGTTGGGGAAACTGAGAAACAGTTCTCTGTCCATAAACTTCAAATAGATTGTGCTTTGTGCAATTATAATCATCCTCAAGAAAAGATTTTTTTTAAAATATCTACCCTGGGGCCGGGGATTTAGCTCAGCGGTTCAGTGGCCTGCCTTGCAAGCATAAGGACCCAAATTCAATCCCCAGTACCCCCCCAAAAAAAGTGTGAGGGCCTTGGGTTCAATTCCCGGTACTATAAATAAATATGGCCGGGGTTTAGCCCACTGATTCTACCCCTGCCTCACACACACAAGCTCCTGAATTCTGTTCCCATTACCAAGAATAATAATAATAATTAATTAATTAAAGATTCATTCTCTTCTAGTTCTAAATTTAAAGTTTGCATCATTTAACTGGTGAATCTACAAAACTCAGTCATTCTGTTTCGTCCTGTAGTTTATAAAGAGATAATTCCATCAGAATGTACCAATAAAAATAAAGTAAAAGCAGCAGACTGCTAGCTAGCTACTCAATTGATATGTGTATTTAAGTGGTTGCTGCTATTTGAGAGATGTTTTTTAAAATACAAATCTGAACAAAATATCTTACTACATTTCCCAGATTATTCAAATTGTAATCTTTTAACTGCATGTCTCTTCACTAGCCATAGGAAAGTGTTTTCTCAACTCAGTTTAAACAACAATTTGCATAGCATTGGCTGATGCCAAAAATTCACAATAAAGTTTGTCACAAAAATAAAAGATGAATTCAAAGTCAGACTGATTCACATATTAAAATTCTGAAAAGCAAAGCTGTATATAATACAACCATAATGTGCATAACACAGTGGGAGACAAATTAATAGGAAGGTCAGGGAATGGGGAACAAACAGAAGTAATTGAAACACTCATTAACTCTTTTCACTTTGGAAGACTATGTAAGTAGTGAAAAATAGCCACCCAGTTGATTATGGAAACATAAGGAGCCATCAAAGTTTTAAAAAGAGCAAAAATCAAGGTAGCTAAAGGGAATAACTTTGAAACAGATAAGAAATAAAAATTTTAAAAGCAGCTGACAAGCTGAAAAAGGTAACTAAGGAATCCTTAGGGGACAATGAAAGAAAGTGGGCTTGCATACAATGTAAGGACAGATTTATAATGACAACCAAAAATGTCCAGCAATGCTGATAAGCCTAATAGTTAAAACTGAAATTAAAAGCAAGTGATATCACATCAAAGTGTAGTAGAAAGCATCAATCCATTTTTTAAAATTCCTCAAGAACTATTAGGAAAAACTTTTAAATATCAAATTCTATATGCATACAACATGGACTTGGCTAAATATAGATGTGATAAACAGGGCAGTTTAAGACAGTAAAACAAAGAGAAAATGTAACAAAGGAATTAAATTGAAGACTCTTTTCTAAGGAATTGCCGTATCAGAAAGGAAGGCCTGCTTAAAGTGATGAACTTCTACGTGAGAAATTTCCACTCATTTTAAAGTGTGGCATAAAGAATTCTGTATGTTCATCAGAACACATTCTATTTTTACAAAGTATCCAACAGACATCATTTTGCAGCCTCTCTTGTAGTTAAATGCGGACATGTGAAAGTTTTAGGCAGTAGAAGATTGTAGGAGGTGACAAATTAAACTCCCAACCTTGTCCCTAAAATTTCCTGGGCTGCCTACAAGCTCTTTGTTGCCTTTGACCAAGGAGATGATAGGGTCCCTGTAGAGAAAATGGTACCCTGAATGATTGCACAGAGCAGAGCTTTGCTGTGGACCCACTACCAACTATGATATAACAAGAAACTAGAGACATTTATAGCTAAATGGATGCACATCGAGGACATACTCTTACGTGAAATTAACAGGACACAAGGGTAAATACTGAATAGTTTCTCTGGTGTGATAAACTAAAAGCATAAATAAGGATCAGAATGTATAACTGATACTGTGCAACAGGAAAAAAAATCTAAATCTGTAGGAGAAGTGGGAGGGGTAGGGGAGAGGAAAGAAGGGAAAAGAAAAAATAAGAGAAAAGAAAAAAATGGAAACAAAGTTTTTGTAAATAGGGAAGGATGGAGGGGGTGAAGAAAGGCCAAGGGAGTAGGGAAAAAATAAGAACCAAGATCTGTCATGTAAAGGTACAAGATCCCAATGATGAATGTAACTGTACTGTGTACCTAAAATGTACTAATAAAGAAAAATATTAAATGTTTATTTTATTAAACTAGTAATGTCAGCCACAAATATAGACCCAGAATTTACTGAAGAAAATCTGTTTGATTTACACTATAAATCCTGATTTTTTTTTTTTTTAGATAACTAAAGTGAGACAGAGAGAAAAGGCCCAGAATACAACTGAAGTCTAGTGATGAACGATGAGGAACAGGCATTGTTTGAAATGGCACAGGTCAGTTACAAAAAGGGGAGCCAACATAAATTTGAGTTTTATGTTTACTGCTGCATTGTATGTTAACCACCGTTGGGGGTATCAAATATTTAGTATATTGTGCTATATGTAAACATTCTGGAATTGAAAAAAATCTAATCAGGTGGTGTCCACAACAGAGTGTAAAGAAGTAAAAAGCAATGTGTGCAGGCAGTAAAACACAAAACGGAGGTTAAGAATGGAGTAACATTCAAAAAATTAAGAATTTCAGAAACCTACCACCTGGAGAAATTAGGAAAAAGCTTCCTTTTCACTAAGTTTATTGCTTGCAATTATTCATTTAGATACTTTTAATATGTTCTTAATGTGAGAAACTCTTCATTTCTACCCTCCGATCCTTAAACAATACTTGATTTATTATAAGAGGTCAAAATGTTTGACAAACAAATGAAAGATTTACTTCAATAGACAATGTTTAAGGAGACATCCAATTGATGATACATTTTCCTGATAAAGCCAATCTTAAATTAACAAAACATGCCTGCCGGGCACCTAAAACTTAGATAATCTTTAAAACAAACAATATCACATCCACATAAAATTATACTCATTACTCTTCGTAATCATATTAGCTTCTACCAGTCCTTGGTATATTATTCCTGGAATAGTCTTGCATGACATTTAAGCTATTGATTATAACAGTTAAATTATTAAGACATAAATTTGATATCACCTCCAAGTAAAGACAGAAGATTAAAAATGAGCACTGACTTTCATTACTTCCCTAAACCCTATTAAAATTTCAATAAAAGGATTTCTAAAGCATAAGCCCAGAGAACCAGGGAAAATAGGAAAGGAGACAATAGCAAGAAAGTTTTAGAAGCTAGAATGCAGACAGTTGAGGAAAAATGAACAAAATGAGTGCTGAACAAGTATCAGGTGGGAAAAAAGCCAGGAATCAATCCAATTCGCACGGGAAACTACTGGAAAACTATCAGAAGTTCAAATAGTAAAGACATCAAGACCATGTAGATATTAAGAAAGATTGGAAGCTTGTTTAACAGATGTATAAGAACATCAGAATAGTCTTACCTATTCAGAATATCAATTATCCCTACCTCTATACCATTGACAAACAACTGGTCCCTTACTTGGAGAAGGTAAATCAAAGGCCTCTCTTTGTCGGGAAATATATCTGGTGTGAAAGCAGAGGAGCTAGGTGGAAAATTCACAATGTTTTCTTGGACTCTTCAGTCAGTACTCAGCTCTCCAAACCCTGGGGAAGAGCCTTTTATCTTCAAAGCTGGAGATGACAAAATTCTGCTGTGGGAAATCTGAATCCAAAGGTAGATTAAAAAATATGTACTGGCAAGACTCCCAGTTTCCACTTCCCAGTGTAAGGGACATAGAGGTCAGCACTCCCTCCCAGAAACAAGAATAAAGCTGAAGAAACTTTAAAAATCAACAGTTCTTAAATCAGTCAGAAAAGTGAGGTCACAGGCAAACTACTACCCTCAAAATTGGAGGTAGAAAGAAGATTACAAAGAATCACAATTTGCTAGAGATGAAACCCATCTTCATGGGAACCACAGTAGGAAAACCTGAGCTGTAGTCAGTGAGCTCCTAGATATTCAGTGTAAGCAAGTATGAGAGATGAAAATTCTAAGGGGCCCAGTGTTTTGAGGATGCTTAACACTTCTATGAGCTTTATCTCCAGGGACTCCACCAGATTCTCACAGTAAAGATCAGATAAAAATCCCCTGGAGCTTCCAGCAAGTGTTGAAAAGAAACCACTTTTAAATGTACCACTTTAATCGTTTCTTAAGAAGGCCTACCATCAAAAAAAAAAAAATCCTATCATCCCATATCTGACTAGATTTTTGGATGAAAGGAAATAATACCAGCTGTTCTAGTTTTCCACATGGGGCAAGAGATATACTCATATAAAGCCTCCTAAAGCCATCTGGTCCCACCTAATGTGCTGAAAAAAAGATCCAACTAAGAAGTATTTGTGAAGTCCTCAGTCCAAGAGCACAGGTAAACTAAGAGACTAACACCTAATCATCAGACTAATGAGTATTTTCCCTCTCTGCAGGCCAGGATGATATATCCAAAGTGCTGAAAGAAGGGCGCGAGGCTGCAATCAAGATCCATGCTCAGCATAGCTATCCTTTAAAAAGTAAGGCAAGATGAAGACTCCAACAGACAAATAAAACTGAGAGAGTTCGTTACCACTACCCCTGCTCTATGAAAAATATGAAAGAGAACTCTTCAATTTGAAAACAAAGATTAATAATTTGTAAGAGAAATGCATATAAAATATAAAACTCACTGTCAAAATAAGTATATAGTCAAATTAAGAATGCTCTAGTGTACTTATGATAGTGTATAAATCACTAGTAACTCTAGTATGAAATATAAAACAAGACTATTAAAAATAATGATAGCAAAATAAATTACTTAACAGACATGAAAGATGAAAGATGAAAAGTTGTATATCTGATATCAATGACATAAAAGATGAGAGGCAGAAGTAAAGGTGTAGAGCTTTTGTGAGGTTAATGTTCATTTGCTATTGGCTTAAAATAGTCTTTTAAAACTATAAGATATTTATGTAAACCTTGTGATAACCATAAAGAAAAAACTATAGTAGTTACACAAAAGTAGAGTCACACCAATAAAAAAAAATATCAAATACAAGAAAGGACAGTAGAATATATGAACAAAGAAGTTATACAAATAGTCAAAATAATTAACAAAATGACAATAGTAAAAACAAAGCCATCAATAATCACATTAATTGTGGCACAGGATTCATCCAGAGGCTCCACATGTGATCCCTAAGTAGGCGCAGATCCCAGGAGAAGCTATGTGGACCAGCGTGGCTTCACTGCAGACAGATCCCAGCCAGATCCCAACCCCAGAGGCATGGGAACACCCACACAAGCTGCAGGCCTCCTTAGAAAAGAGCTGCACAGGCACACCAGCTTCATCCAGAGGCTGGCCATACCACCTTAAGTGTGCATACATCCCAGGGAACAACTATGTGGACCAGACTGGTACAGAAGCAGGCAGACCCTGGCCAGGGCCACATCCTGACTCCAAAGTCCCAGGTTTACCTGCTCAAGCCAAAGGCCTACCCAGAAAGGGGCTGAACAGTCATGCAAGCTTCAACAAGAGGCCCCCACACCATCTGCCACAGCCAGGAGCCCACCTGGAAAAAAATTATACAGATGCACAAGCAACAGTTAGAGGCTGGCCACAATACCAGTAATATGTCTGTGGAGAAGCTAGCCAGAAGCCCACACAGATAACAGGAATTGGGGTAAACAACCCCCCTGCCAAAGGCCCTCTGAGACAACAGCTGCATAGGGATCCCAGCAAGAGGCACACCTAGGTACCATCCCAAGTGTGCACAGGTCCCAGCCAGAAGCCTGCCCAGACAAAACATCTGGGATCCAGAAGGCCACCATTCTGAAAGCAGGAATTGGTGTATTGGTGAGCAGCAGAGAAAAGGCTGCACAGTGGTTTGCTGAAAACTGAAGACCACAGGGGAAGTAAAAAGTCACTTCAACAAAGGCACAGCAGGCTGCTTTTGTTGAAATGAGAAGGCACAGAAACAAGTCTCAAAACCAGACTTCCAGATCACCTAAGGCAACCCAAAAGGGAAATGAGATGAAACAATCTGATACTCAACCACCTGGACTCCCTGAATTGGAAAAGAAAGAGGACCTGGAAAAGGTGAAATCAGAAATAATTTCTCAAATAACAGCAGAGATTGTGCCCATAGGGCAAGACATGATTAATAAATCTAGAGCAGACATGGATTAAAAAAAATAGAGGAGCTGAGAAGAATGATGGAATTCCAACATAGGAAACAAATTGGATCCATAAAACAGATGCAAACAGATTTCCTAGAGATTAAAAGCTCCATTGAAAGTATATACAGCAAAAAAAATAAGTAAAAAAGTATATAAAGGAAAATGAGCCAAGGCAAAGACAGAATTTCAGATATAGAAGATAGGATTACTAAAGGTACAAGATCCCAGTAATGAATGTAACTGTACTGTCTACCTAGAATGTACCAATAAATTTAATTTAAATTGAAAAAAAAAGAAAATAGGATTGCAATTGGTGACCAGGAAAAGAAAATTTTCTTTAAAATAGTAAAAGACCACAAGAAATCAATCCAGCAGCTTGCTAGACAATGCAAAGAATAGCATAAGACTGATCACAGTCAATGAAGAAACAAGAGAGTGCAGATGACATTTTAAAAATGTTCACAGAGGTAATTGCAGGAAACTTGCCAAATAGGGGAAAAGAACTTGACATACAAATATTTGAGGCATGTAGGATTCCAACTAGCCATGACCCAAAAAAATCTACACATAGGCATATAACAGTTAAAATTCCAGAAACCCAACAGAAGAACAAAATTCTACAAGCAGTTAGAGAAAAGAAACCTATCAGAATCGGCAAACTTCTCAACACAGACCCACAAGGCAAGAAGAATGTGGAGCAATGTATTTCAAGCCTTAAAGGAAAACAACCTCCATCCCACATCGATGTACCCTGCAAAACTATCTTTCAAAATTGATTGAGAAATACGATACTTTCATGAGGAACTTCATGAATACTAAATCAGCACTCAAAAAAAAAAATTTAAATAATATCCTAGGAAAAAACAATGAGGATCACAACCCCAGAAAGCCCAGCAGGATGAATCCATCAGGCATGACAAGAATTTAAATGCAAAGGGGGAGAATCCAACAAAAAGAAAAAGTCATGACACAGATAAGTCAATATATATCACTTATAACCATCAATGTTAATGGTCTCAATTCACCAATCAAAAGAAATAGACTGGCAGAATGGGTCAAGAAGCAAGATTCAAAACTATGCTGCATACAAGAGAAACACTTAATTCAAAAAGAAACTCATAGACTGAAAGTTAAATGGTGGAAAACAATACTCCATGTGACAGAAACCTGAAAAAAGCAGTAGTAGCTATTCTCTTTGCAAATCAAGTGGATGTCAAACCAACACTGATTAAGAGAGACAAAGAAAGACACTACATCCTTATAAAGGGAACAATCCAAAAGGAAGAGATGACAATCACAAATATATATGCACCAAACACTAGTGCACCCACCTATATAAAACAAATAATAATGGACACGAAACATCAAATAAGCACTAACACAATAGTAGTAGGGGCCCTCAATACCCCACTGTCACAAATAGATCAATGAGACAAAAAATAAACAACAAAATATTGGAACTCAATCAAACTCTTGAACAAATGAACTTAAGAGATGTATACAGAGTGTTCCACACCACAAAATCAGAATACACATTCTTTTTTTTGTACCGGGGATCCAACTCAGGACCTTGAATTTGTGAGGCAGGTGACAGAACCACTGAGCTAAATTCCTGGTGGAATACACATTCTTTTCAGCTGCGCATGGGTCATTCTCCCATATAGCCCACATATTGGCTCATACAATACATTAAGTAGTGCAAATGAATTGAAGTTATCCCCTCACTGTATATTATCAAACCATTTGCAATGAAATTTAAGATCAATAGCAAAAGAAACCACAAGAATTTCATACATACATAGAAATTGAATAGCACACTTCTGAATAACTAATGGGTCACAGAGGAATTTAAAGAACAAAGCAGACAGTTTCTATAATTAAATGACAATAATAATACAACATATCGGAATCTATGGAATACCATGAAAGCAGTCTTATGAGGGAAATTCAAGCACTGAATACTCATGTTAGGAAAACAGAGTGAGCTCAAATACAACCTGATGCTGAATCACAAGCTTCTAGGCAATAAAGAGTAGGACAAACCCAAAGCTCATACAAAGGAGGAAATTTACAGATTAGGGCAGAAATCAATGCAATGGAGACTAAGAGAACAATACAAAAAAAAATCAATGAACCCAAGAGTTGGTTCTTCAAAAGAATAAATAAAATTAACAAAATCTTAGCCAACCTTGTCAAAAAAAAGTAAAGAAATGGCCCATATCCATGCAATTAGGAATGAAAAGGGTGAAATGACAATGGACCCAGCAGAAATCCAGAGGATTGAAGTAGGCATTTTTTGAGAACCTATATGCCAATAAGATGGAAATACAGAATAAATGGACAGATTCCTAGATATGTATGAATTAACAAAGTTGAATGAAGATGACCTAAAAATTTTAATGATCCAATCAATGAATCTGAAAACATAATTAAAAGTTATGAACTAAGAAAAGCCTGGGTCCTGATGGCTTCACTGCTAAATTTTGCAAGACATTTAGAGAGGAACTATTGTGAATACAGTTTAAACTCTTCACTGAGATTGAAAGGGAAACAATACTCCCAAATTCATCACCTTGCTCCCCAATGCAGAGAAAGCAGAGAAAGACCCGACCAAAAAGTGTTGGGCCAATCTCACTAATGAACATAGATGCAAAAGTCCTTGATAAGATACTGGCAAATAGAATGCAGATCATCAAGTAGACCATACAAACTGACCAAGTGGGGTTCATCCCACCAACATAGGGATGGATCAACATATCCAAATCAATAAATGTTACTATATTATTAGTAACAAGGACAAAAATATATGATCATCTCAATAGATGCAGAAAAAGCATTTGACAATATCCAACATGCATTCATGATTTTAAAAAACCATACAGAAAATTGGAATACACAGTCTCTATTGCAATCTGATAAAAATCACCTATGAAAAACCAAAAACAAATATAATACTGAATGGTGAAAAACTGAAATCCTTCACACTAAATCAGGAACAAGACAAGGATGCCCACTGTCACCACCCCTGTTCAAGGTAGTTCTGGAAACATGAGCCACAGCAATTAGACAAGAGAAAGAAATAGAATGAATAAGATAGGAAATGAACAAGTCAAATTGTCCTTACCTGCAGATGACATGATACTCTATATAGAAGAACCCAAGAACTCCACCAAAAGTCTTCTAGACTTAGTAACCTTATTCAGCAAAGTGGCTGGATACAAGGTCAATACAAAAAAATCAGTAGCCTTCCTGTATACAAACAACAGTCGCACTGAGAGAAGAACTGGAGAAACAACTCCTTTCACAATAAGGTCCAAAACAATTAAGTACCTAGGAATCAACCTAATGAAAAAAAATCAAAGACCTCTACTCTGAAAACTATAGCATTCTTAAAAAAGAGATTTGAGGAGCTTATCAGAAAATGGAAAGACATCCTGTGTTCTTATGTAGGAAGAACAAATACAGTATAAATGGTCATATTTCCAAACCTGCTATATAGTTTCAATGCAATCCCAATTGAAACTTCAACAGTACACTTTACAGACCTTGAGAAAACAATCCAAATATTCATTTGGAACAAGAAGAGATCTAGAACAGAAAAAGTAATTCTAGGCAACAGACACAAGGTAGGGGGTACCACAATCCCCAACTTGAAACTATACTACAAAGCTACTGTGATAAAAACAGCATGGTACTGGCAAAAAATCAGACCTGAGGATCAGTTGAACAGATTAGCAGATGCATAAATAATTCCATACATACTCAGCCACCTCATCTTTGACAAAGGAGCCAAACACCCTCACTGAAGGAAAGATAGCTTCTTTGATAAATGGTGCTGGAAAAGTTGGGATTTTACTTGCCAAGGATTAAAACTAGCCCTGTATCTTTCACCATGCACTTAACGAAAATCAAATGGATTTAAGATATAAATATTAAAATAGAAAACCTAAACCAGCTGGAATAGAGGTTAGGCAGAACTCTTTAAGATATTGGCATTTGAAAAGATTTTATGAACTAACCCTTATTTGCACATAAACTAATACAAAGAATCAACAAGTGGGATCTCTTCTTCTTAAAAAGCATCTGCACAGCAACAGAAATGACCAACAGTGTGAAGAGACAAACTACAATGTGGGAAAACTTTTCACCAGCTGTTCCTCAGACATATATTCTACTATCAGATATATATTCTACCATCTAGAATATATAAAGAATTTTAAAAAAATTAGACCTCCCAAATTTAAAGAACCAATCCAAAAATTGGCATATGAAATGAACAGATATCTCAGACAAAGAAGTAGCAATAGAATATAAACATGTAAAAAATTGTTCCACATCGCTGGTCATCCAAGAGATGCAAAGGAAAACATCACTGACAATCTACCTCACCCCAGAAAGAATGGCTGCTATAATGAAATCAACCAATAATAAATGCTGGTGGGGCTGTGGGGAAAGAGGAACCCTGCTCCACTGCTGGTGGGAGTGCGGACTGGTGAAAACACTGTGGAAATCATTACGGAGATACCTTAAGGAACTAGGATTGGAAGTTCCATTTGATCCAGCTATTCCCCTGCTAGATATCTTCCCCAAAGAATTAAAAGAACCATACCACAGTGATATATGTGCACCCATGTTTATAGCAGCACAGCTTCTAATAGCTAAACCTTGGCATCAGCCCAACTGCCCATCAATGGGAGACTGTATAAAGAAAATGTGCTTTTTATATAAAATGGAGTACTACTCAGCCATAAAGAATGAGAAACTAGAGACATTTATAGCTAAATGCATAGACATTGAGGCAGTAGTCCTAAGTGAAATAAATAGGACACACTTGTGTAAATGCCAAAATGTTTCTCTAGTGTGAGAAACAGAAAGTGTAAATTAGTACTAAAAGTTATAATACATAATTTGAAATAGTAAGAAAAGGTGAAAAGGAGTAGGGGAAGTGTAAGGAGTATGGTTAAAAAAAGTGGAGGGAATGGGATTAATATGAGAAAAAGAAAAAATGGAAACAAAGTCTTTGTAGATAGGAAGGGGTGGAGGGGTTAAAGGGAGGGCAGGGGAATGGGGAAAATAAGAACCAAGATGGATTATGTAAAGGTGCAAATTTCTGATGATTAATGTCATTATATTGTACACCTTAAATGTACCGATAAAATTAATTTTTAAAAATTGCATTAACTGTGAGTAAATTTAAATCTCTAATCAAATGATACAGAATGGCTAAATAATTTTTTTAAAGAACAAGATCCAAGTATGTGCCACTGATAGCAGATTTGTTTTCACTTTCAGAACACGTATGCCCTAATTGCAGAAAGTAAAGGGATGGGAAAAGATATGCCATATAAATATCAAAAGAGAGCAAGGTGGCTAAACTCACAAAAGATAAAGTAGACATTAATTTTTAAAATGTTGTCATAAGAGACCACCAGCTCACTATATAACAATAATGAGATCAATTCATTGAGAGGATATAAAAATATAAATATTGGGGCTTCTAAATATATAAAGCAAATAATGATGAAAGAGAAGCACAATAATACAATAATACTAGGAGCCTTCAATACCCTACCTTCAACAATGAACATATCATCAAGAGGTAAAATTCACTGAGGAAACAGAGGACTTGACTAACACCATGTACCATGTAAAACTGCCAACCATATATAAACTATTTCACCCAGTGGTGGCAGAGTACATATTTTTCTTATGTGCATATAAAATAGAGATCATATGTCAGCCAAAAATTAGGTTTTAATAATTTTTTAAAAATTGAAATTATATCAAGTATATTTGTTGACAACTGTAGGAAATCAGAAATCAATAATGGGAAGAATATTAGCAATCAATAATGGACACACCTCTAAAAGCAACTTCAGTGAAGGGATTTATACTTATACCCGTGATGGCAAAAGAGCCAGAAAAAAACACTTTCAGGCAAATCTTAATACATATGTGTACCCTCCACAAAGGTGTTGCATTAGGGGCAAGAATTGAGATGAAAATCATGCCCTAGTACTATCAGCCTGACTGGCTGATTCTAACTGGAGAGGGTGTCAGGATAAATCCTGGCCACTAAGATGTCCAGAGGAGACATATATTCAAATATGGAAACTTTCTTTAATGTAAAAGTATTTATGTGCGTATTCAAAATGAATACACCATACCTCCAAAGTCTAAATATCTAAAATCATGACTCAGCATTCTCCATTTTCCTGCCTTCATTGCTCTACAGTATTCAATAAAGATGTACTTAAACACAACAACCTCAGTTCTGCTATGACACAAGTTGTCTATTCTCGAGACAAAGTATCAATGTGGTATCAACCTTCATTCCTGCCAAAGGTAAAGTCGGCAGTGGCTATAATTAGAAAAAAACCATGGAGAAATAAACCCTATATTAACCCTATATTTGGTCCACTTGTACTCTACCTATAGAAACTGACCTGGAAGACCCAAGCTTGACTTTCATTAGGCAGGCATCATTTACTTGAAAATGGTGAGTGATATATGTTATCTAATTCCATAAACTCAAGACTTCTACTTCCAGAGGAATATGAAAATATCTCAACAGAGAAAATGAAAAATAATTTGGACAGTGTGAGAAACTGAAATAAAAGCTAGAAACAGAGTCCACATGTTTATTAACTCAAAAAAGGTTTTAAAATTTTTGCATAAGTCTGTGTCATAAAGTTATATAAAACTCATTCACATTCTATCTGACAAAACCTTAAAGTTTAACCTTTCCTTTCCTTTTGTAGCACTGCTGATTGAACCTAGGGCTTTTGCACTGAGCTACATCCCTATCTCATTTTTAATTTTGAGACAGGGTTTCACTAAGTTACTAAGTTACCCAGGTTGGGCTCAAGTTTGTGATCCTATTGCCTCAGCCTCCCAGAGTGCTGGAATTACAGGCTTGTGCCACCAGGCCTGGCTAAATCTAACCTCTTTCAAGGGCAAAAAAAATATTTTTGCTTTACCTAAAATATTCATAAATTCTTGAAATCCAGGTTATAATCTTCAAAATATAAAAGTATTACAAACTCTTCTCACCCCGAAGCATTTCTAATATATATGGTATAAAACCAAAGTTCACATCATAAAATATTATTAACTTTAATTAAACAGCCAGTTATACTTTGAATAAAAGCTAATGTATAAAAGTGATCTTATTTTTACCATCAAGTATTCTTTTTAAATTTATATCACTTTAAAACAATATCTATTCATTCTCCTAAGAAATGTATTTTCCCATTGTCTATTTGATTTATATTACTGGTTAGTAAAAAGTATGTGACCTTTTTATCCAAACTTCTCTCATGTAGGCAGAGATAGTCCAGAGTTGTGCTAGTCAGCTTTCTGCTGCTACAACAAAATAGTTCAGACAATTAACATTTTTTAAAGGTTTATTGTGGTTCACAGTTTTGGAGATTCCAGTCCAGTTCTGTTGGCCTCAATTTCTTTGGGGCTGTGGTGAGGTAGTATATCATGGTAGGAGTGCTTGAAGGAGGGAAAACTATTCACATCATGAACCAGGGAGCAAAGTAAGACAGGAAGAGAATAAGGTCTCTCAATCCCATTACAGAAAATTTCTCCCAATTATCACCCACTATTTCCAACCATCTAAACATTTCACCACTTCCAATAGCATCACCCTGGAGACCAAGCCTTTGTTTAATAAAGAAGCCTTTGGAAGATAATCAAGATCTAAACCATAGAAAGAATCTATCTTAGAAAGACAAGTGGTGCTGGGGATTTACCTCAATGTTTCCACCACCTGGCTCATAAACTCAAGGACCCAAGTTCGATCCCTGGTACAAAAAAAAAAAAAAACTTAAAAAAAAAGGAAAGACAACTGTCTTTCTCCTTATGTTTTCTTATTGACCTTTACACTCTGGCCAGGGTCAAGTTACCCAAAGAATATTATGCACTATAGAAGAATTAATTAATTAATATATACATACATTTTAAAATGTAATTCAGAAATATTCATGAGACTATCAAACTCAAATGTTAAAGAGACAGTCTTAAAGGAATCCAGAAACATTAAAACACACCTAGTGTTAATTGATTATGAATTTTGCAATCAGCAATGAGAATGAGAAGACAGTGAGAAAATATCACCAAAATTCTACAGCAATTAACTTAGCTTGTATTCCATGAAATGAAAATAGAAACAAGAAAATGAAATAGAAACAATTCTTGACAAAAATGAGAGTTTTCAATTAGTTTATATTTAAAATTATATTCAAATCACAAGAACATGGTCCCACATAAAGGTTGGGAATTATCAAAAACAATCAAAATTTAAATATGAATATGTAGATAAATCTACATAAAAACTGACTGGTGGTTGAACTATGTCCATCAAAAATTAAGTTGAAGACCTAAGCTCCAGTACCTCAGAAAATTAACTTACTAAGAAATATCATCAAAGCTGATGCAATTAGTTAAGATGAGGTTATACTGGACACACACACACACACACACACACACACACACACACACACACACACACACACACACACACATAGAAGCCACCCATGCAGAAATAAAAACAGAGACTAGAGTTCCATAGTCACAAGCCAAAAAATTCCTGGAGCTACCTAAAACTGAAAGAGTCAAGAAAGGGTCTTCCCCCAGAAGCTTCAGAGAGGACATAGCCTTGTGATCCCATGATTTCAGACCTAAATAAATTTCATAATAAATATCTGTTGTTTTACGATGTCATAGTAATGGTACACTTAACAAAGCAAAATTCAAATAAATTTGCTCTGTTGTGTTAAGAAAGAAGAGGACAGGGGTAAGGGGAAAAAATGAGATCCAAGACCTGTCATGTAGAGGTACAAGATACCAACAATGAATGTAGCTGTACTGTATCCCTAAAATGTACCAGTAACTCAATTAAAGCTGAAAAAAAGATAAAGCAATGGCATAAATATTGAAAAAGAAAAGATTGAATGGACTTACATCATTTTTTATCAACCAGGATGCAGGAAAGGTATTCTTTGATAAGGAGAATTAACTACTAAATGGGTAAAAGTAAAAATTTTAAATACCAAGCTAGATAAGACATAAATGGTATACATGTTTAATCAATACAAAAGAAGACATTTTACTTAAAGAACTAAATAATAAACAATATAACAGGAAATTTGGGAAGGATAAAATAAGATGCAATATTTATAGATAAACATATCTTCACCTCAATTAGTAATAATGGATTACATGCTCAGGCTAATGAACAAAAAATGTCAGACCAGATTTTTAAAACTCATGTACCTGTAGTTTAAAGGAAATATATCTAGAGAGGGGGATTTAGCTCAATGCTTCTGCCACCTGCCTCTCAAGTGCAAGGTCCCAAGTTCAAACCCTGGTACCAATAAATAAGTAAGTAAGTGACACACATCTAAAACATAGTGGTGTACAAAGACTGAAAGTCAAAAATTAGAAAAATACATACCGTGTGTATTAGTCAACTTTCCCATTTCTACCTACAATACCCAACACACACGACTTAAAGGAGGATAGGTTAATGTGGTTCATTTTCTAAGGACATTCAATCTGTGGCCATCTGGCTCCAGGGCAGAAACACAGAAGAAGAGTGTGGTAGCACGAAGCTGCTTAATTTATGGTGGCCCAAAAGCAGAGCAGGGGAACAGTGCTAGAGAGAAAGGCCAGCGACTAGACATAGACCCCAAAACTATGCTTCTGTGACCATCCCTAACACACCCAGTAGTTTGCTCCCCCAACCCTCAGGTGGATCCCAAAGCAATCAAGTTGACTCTCCACCCTAACTGCCACCTAATACAAATGCTAATGCTATGGAATAAGCTCTTCAGACACAATTAGAAATGAAAAAAAAGTCGCTTCAACTCTTTGTGCCTGAATAGGTTACCATGGTGCAAGACTTCAAAGATGCACTGCAAGGATGGTAAGAAAATGTGAGCTTTAGGAACCAGTGTGAGATGGTGAAACAAAATGGAATCAGAAAGTCCCACACACAGAACTAAATCACCTAGTTTGACAGTTCCATCTCCAACAACAATGCTGATTTTATGTAGATAAAATTTTTCCAGGATGTAATACTGGAGATCAATTGAATAGAGAAGTAGTTATATCATATTACCCAATCCTGTGCGGTGCTTGAATTTTGAAGAGTTGCTAGCATTGGATACAAATATGAACTCAAATATCTGAAACTGCAGCTCAAGACATTTGAGTTCAAATACAGATAAGAATAAAAAGACCATGCCAGAAATTTGAGGAACAAGCTAATTATAGGTAAACTCAATAAGATTAAATGTATACCTCAGTTCCAGCTCAGTTCAACTCTAAGAGGGCTCTAAATGGCCAGCTTTCCATCCTAATAACACAACAGGTAAACAATTCGTATAGAAAATTAAAACAGAATTCATAATTTAATTTCTACATTCATTTATGCACAATATTCTCTAGCATAAAAATTATGGAAAATAAGAACAGCTGAGAAGATCTGAACCCAAATGCAGTGAAAACAAGAGTCAATAAAAACAAGCCTTTGAAATTACATGGTTATTAAAATTAGTAGGCTAAAGGGGCCCGGGAGGTAGCTCAGTGGCGCTGCACCTGCCTGGGAAGTACAAGGTCCTGAATTTGATCCCCAATGCTGGAAAAAAAAATTAGCAGGATACGGCTTTTTAAAATAAATAAATGCTGTAAAATTTATAGCAAAAAAGAAACATAATGAGTGAAAACATGGGCTAATTTTAGGAGAGTAATAAGTAGTGTCAAAACAGAAATGGGAATTACAGAACTGAAAAATATAATATAGAAAGTTGAAAAATATCACTAGAGTGTATTAACAGAAGAAAGTCTGTGGAAGAAATAACCAAGGACTATAGACAAAGCAATAGAATTTATTCTATTGAAGATTAAAAAAACTTGAACATAATTAATCTGAGAGATAATATCCAGAGGACAAAGCTCCTCAGGTGCCTCCCCTCAGTGCAGTGTCCTTTAATCTCCTGCATGGAATAGTTAAACTTACAGACAATGCAAAAAAGGTGTCAGAAATAAAGCAATAAGAATTCTGGGAAATATAATGACTAAAATTATTAAATATTGTTAGTGTAAAGATAAGTTGGTTTGGCCACACTGGAACTGCATTTCAAAGATACACTGAAACCAAACATACTACAATCAGTATCCTCACAATGCCATTTCTAGTTGTATATCCAATTTAAAAAATGAGCATTTAACTTTACCAAAAGACACGTACAAAAACATATAGTCTTTAATCATAACGACCAAAACCTTGAAATAAACCAAATGCCCATTAGAGGTAAAATACATGAATAAATTACAGCTTATTCACACACAGCATGTGGGAAAATTAAAATGAACCAATTACATGAAAAAACAAGAATGACCTTTATAAGCATAACATTGAATGAGAAAATCAAGAAAAAAAGAATGCATATTAAATTATTACTCTACATATAGTTCAAATGTAGTTATGTATGGAATATATAACCCATGGTGATAGAGGTATCACAGTAAAATGGTACTTACTAGAAGTAATGCTTTGGAGGAGACATAGGACAGAGTTTTGGAGTGCAGGAAATCTGTTATCTCAATCTGAATAGTAGTTATGAGAACGTATATCCTGTATAAAAAATCTTGACAATATATACTAAGATATACATTTTTTCTGGATTTAATTGAACCTCAGTAAATTGGTACTTTAAAGAAAACTAATGATTTTAGAAATTGCAAACTTAAGTAAAGAGAAATGCTATATTCCTGCTTTAAAAGGAGTTGAATTTGTATATACATAGTAAAGATTTAGAAAAATCACAGAAATTGGAGAAATAAAATTATCATTTACCCAAAACCCCAACACTCAGACAACCATTATAATTTTTATAAGTATAATGTAATGTTGGTAACTATGAATACATTCTATAATTTTATCCTTTTGTTTTTTTTTTTTTTTTTTTTTTTGGTTTTTTGAGACAGGGTCTCACTATGTAGTTGAGACTGACCCAGAACTCACTATGTAGCCCAGGCTGGTCTCGAACTCACAGCAATCCTCCTGCCTCATCCTCCTGAGTGCTTGGATTACAGGCGTGCACCACCACGCCCAACTCTTATCCTTTATTATTTAGTCTTTTATCATCAGCCAACCTTATCATAAAAAATTGTTTAAGAACATTATTTTGAGATTAATATGCCTACCTATAAGTGCCAATAATTATAAAGTTAAACATTTATCTTGTAGAACAAATGTTTGCATTCCTGTACTACCAGGAATGGCCTATTGTATTTATCTGATTCATTCCGCACCTACATTCACTCAAAGTTGCCATTTTATTTGAAATGTCTAAGATGTCATAATTACTGGTCTTTTGCAATAGATAAAGAGCCAATATTTCTTAGTCCAAAGAGTTACTGTAAAGATGTCTCAACAAAACATAAAGAAGAACGATCTATGATTCTCCAAACTCCTTCTGCACCCTGTCTGCTCATGAAAACAGTCAGCTTTGCATAGGAAGTTGTGATTCTCAGACTTTTCCTTCTTTGAAATCCAGCTGCATCCCAGATTGCTAATAATGGAAAGATCAATTGTATCACAAGCTCGACTAAATGTCATTTCAAGTGGTGCTTTCTGAGATGGCAAAGCCCATAATATGCACTGAAACAAAGAAACTGCTGAAGTTGTTGCAATAAAGAATGAGCGACCTATATGTGATCTTTGCAGTGCGCACCAGCCAGAGTTCACTTTCAGGCTATATTCTAGGAAAAATGACATGGGATTTAACCAGCTATATTCCAAAATATATAATGCAACAACATAATTTTTAAAATATGGTACTCTGTTAAAGAAAAAAGTAGATAAAAAATAAAATCCAAGAAATAAATAAACATAGTGGCCTATGCCTATAATCCTAAATTGAGGATTCTGAGTTCAAGCTCAGCTTGGCCAACTTAGGGGATCCTGTTTGAAAATTAAGTATTTTTAAAAAGCAAGCAAACAAATAAATCATTAACAAAATTTTTAAAGTACCAAAATATAATAATAATCATCCATAATCACACCTAAAAATAATTACATTGAGCATTTTAATGTGGTTTTCCATTTCCATTTCTTCTATAATCATACATTCTTCTAGAAACACAATACATACAACATGAATTATATAAACAAATGTGTACTATGGTACAGTAGAATTTTCTACTCTGAAATTTCATTGAACATATTATGAGCTGAGAAAAAGAAGAGGAAGAAGAAGAAAAAAGAAGAAAAGAAGAAGAAGAAGAAGAAGAAGAAGAAGAAGAAGAAGAAGAAGAAGAAGAAGAAGAAGAAGAAGAAGAAGAAGAG
>NW_022900948.1:2979737-3029408 GCF_012274545.1 Fukomys damarensis | reverse complement strand
AACAACAACAACAACAACAACAACAACAACAACAACAACAACAACAAAAGGGATTAGAAACCGGGAATTGATCCTTGAGTTTCTTCATAGGAATATGCCTTTGTCTGTTGGAGAAATGTATTTTCTGGCAGCATATTTCCTTTCTATTCAGGAAAAAAGTGCCTCAAAAAAATAACACTTACTTTTTCTTTCCACATGAGTGAGATGACCCATCTGATCGGTGTGTTTAAAAAATAGGATTGGCCATATGTGGCTCTGCTGCTTGTCTTGCCCACTGTGACTGGTGTGTGTGGCCCCTCTAAAACTTCAACTTTAACTGAGCTACCTGCTTTCAATACACAAAACAACTTCACATCTATTATTTGATTTGATACTCACAATGATCCTTTGATGCAGGACAGAACATACTAACATTTATTGAATGAATGCCTACTTGTCAGAAATATGCCTAGAGATTTACATTTTTATCTTTATTAATCCTTGTAATATTGAAAAATAAAATTTACCCTGTTTTAAAGATCAGAGAATGGCATATCAGAGAGACAAAATGATTTTCTTAAACAAACAAGTGGTAAACAATAAGACTCAAGTCCAAATAGATTGTACATCCAGGAATTGTGGTCTTCATTTACCTTGGTATGCTCATGGATAGTGCAAAGAGGGTAGTCAATAAATATGGTTAAATAATGACTCTGAATCCCCCACTGTGCCATATAAGAAGAGATGCCTTTTGAACTACTAAAATCAGGAATCCTCCAGGCTATAGTGCCATGTGGGGAAGAAAAGTGATATAAAACTTATTTCTAGAGATGTTTAAGGAAATCCTATGAGGGTCCATGTGGTAAGGAATAAAGTGGATCATACCATTTGAGATCTAGCCTTGCCCAAGGGTCTCATCACTACTTAAGTACTGAGATCTTGGACAGATCATTTACTTGAACCCATCCATAACTTTCATCTGTAAAGTCAAACTATGAAAAAAGTTATCTTGGAAGTTGTTGTAACTTCAATATTTTACCAATGCATAAAGTTTAAAGGTCAAACTTAAAAGAATAAATGTTGTTTGTCCCTAAAGAAACATAGACTGTAAATCTGTAGTACAATTATATAGAGGAATTACAATCTAACATATCAAGGTATCTGTAATTTTAAATATGACATTATTCTTACATTTCCATTGTTCTATAAGCCCACAAATCTTGGTAATAGAAACACACACACAAAAAAAAAATGTTAGTCCATAATCAGAACATTCTAATAGCAAGATCTGGCATACACTGTGTCTGAAAATATATCCGAAAATTACATTGTAACCCCAAGATGATAGTTAACATAGCAGAACAAAACTAAATAGAACAGTTTTTGCTTAAGGAAAACAAAGGAGATATACCTACTTTTTAGCTTTTTCCTCTTTTATGCCTCTTACACTAAATGCACACACACACACACATACACAAAAAAACTCAAATGCCACACAACACCACAAATGTTTTGCCATAAACATATATCAGTTAGAAAGATTTAAAAACATGAAAAACATTTTGCATTTATAGTGCCCCACCAACTGATAACAAGAAGGAAATTTGTAACGACTATGCATCCTGCTATATCTTTACTGACCTAAATCTTTCAGAGTCAAAAAGAAAACTAGATAATGTCCACCTTTAACAGGAGAATACCTGTAAGTTTACCAAGTTGTGGGTTTAGGATCCTAAGTGATAGTAGAACATACATGTCAAAAATATTCTTTTTTTTTTTAGCCCAGCGTGGTTGTGCAAGCTTATAATTCCAGCATGCTGAAGGCTGAGACATGAACATTGCTATTAGTTTAAGCCCAGCTTGGACTATACAGTGAGTTCAAGGATAGCTTGATTTACAGGGCAAAACTATCTCCAAAAAAAAGTATTTTTTTGTGGAGGCTTGAGTTTTGAGAAAATTAAGAAAGCTGAAAATTAACTTGGTTCACTTATAATAGGTTGAAAAACATCAAATTCTGGAAAAATGACAACAAAAAATGTATTAAGTTCATCATTACTCATACAGAGAGGTATATAAATATACATTTATCTATGGATACCAATGTAAACTGAATCATTCCTTAAAAGTTTTAGCAAAGGGACCAGGGATTTAGCTCAGTGGCACCACAGCTGCTCCACAAGTGCAAGGTCCTCATTTTGATCCCCGTACCAAAAAAAAAAAAAAAAAAGTTTTAGCAAAGGAGGGTATCTTGTTAGGTAAAAAACAATATTGTCACACTAGTGTTCAAAATGAAGCATAATAAAGGCTCAGTATATTAAAATTGTCAAATAAGAATGCTATAAATACAAGCTTGTGTTATCTAAAATTGAAGAATGAATTCTAAGAACAATGGGCGTTAAGAGTAGGAAAACAATTTATTGTGAGAAAGATAGCTTTAGTCTAAGAGGGACAGAAGAAGATCCAGAAAATGGTTTGTCCACCCGCCCTCACTCTTCAAAGGTACTTTACTGAGCAAAGCCATGAGGTGAGGTGGGTTCAAGGTAAGACAAAATCTGGTGAAAAATTACAAGGTGGGCATGAGGTGGGACAAAACCATGACCAACCAATAAGTTTACAAGTATAGTCACCCAGGTAATATTGATCAGATGGAGGACAAATGAGTAAACAAGACACATAAAAGCAATTTCCAGAAAGGAAATGGGCTAGAGAGATTGATGCCCATTAAGAATGTAAACCACTGCTATTCATCTCTAGGGGAAGTAGTACCTCTTTTCTTTTCATAACGCTAACCAATTGTTTTTCTATGCTGAAGGCCCAGCTTTGTCTAATTGCCTTACAAAAATTTCTAAGCTATCTGCAATAGTATTAAGAGGAAAGGAATTTAGGATGACAGTCATAATGAAGAGGATCAGTGTTCTTATACACGAGCTTGAGGGAGCCCTTTGATCATGTGATGACAAAATGAGAAAGTATCATTATGAGGAAAAACATAAGCCTTCACCAGACATCTGATCTCATGAATGCTTTATTTCAGACTTCCAAGTCTCTAGAATGTCAGAAGTAAATTCTTTTTCTTAATCTTTATTAAGTTCATTGATACATTTTAGGTATACAGTACAGTTGCATTCATCATTTGGATTTTAGACCTTTACATGATTTATCTTGGTTCTCATTTTCCTCCACTCCCCAGCCTTCCCTTCAGCACCTCCACCTTTCCCAGTTTACGATGACATTGTTTCCATGATTTTCCTTTTCTTATATATTTTCTTTTCCCTTCTTATGTTTCCCCTATCCCTCCTGATTCCTCTACTCTTTTAGACCTTTTCTTCTCCATTACAAAATAACAATTATACATTTTGATCCTTATTTACACTTCTAGTTTTTCACAAAAGAGAAACTATTCAGTATTTACACATGTGTCCTATTAATTTCACTTGAGTATGGCCTCAATGCATGTCTGCTTAGCTATAAATATCTATAGTTTCTGATTCTTTATGGCTGAGCAGTACTCCATTATATTTTTTAAAATCTTCTTTATCCAATCTCCAGTTGATGGGCAATTGGGCTGTTTTCAAATTTTAACTATTGCAAACTGTGGCACTGTAAACAAGGGTGAGCATATATCACTGTGATATGATTCTTTTGATTATTTTGGCAAGATACCCAGCTGAGGAATAGCTGGGTCAAATGGGAGTTCTAATCCCAGTTGTTTCAGGTATCTCCATATTAATTTCCACAGTGGTTGAACCAGTCTGCACTCTCACCATCAGTGAAGAATGGTTCCTATCTCCCCACAACCCTGCCAGCATTTGTTATTGGTTGATTTCTTGATAGCAGCCATTCTTAAAGGGGTGAGATGGAATCTCAGTGTTGTTTTTATCTGCATCTCTTAAATGACCAGTGATGTTGAACATTTTACATATGTCTATTTGCTACTTTTCTTCTTTGTCTGAGAAATGTCTGATCATTTCAGATGCTCATTTTTGAATTGGGCCTTTGTATTTGAGGGGTTTGAATTTTTTTTTTTTTTTTGTAGTTCTTTTTATACTCTAGATAATAGACCTTTGCCTGAGGAACAGCTGGAAAAAAAATTTTCCTACAATGCAGGCTGTCTCTTAGCTCTGCTTGTGATTTCTTTGGCAGTGCAGAAATTTTTTAAAAAGATGAGATCCCAGTTGACTTTTGCTCCTTCCTATGCTACTGAGGATTTGTTCATAAAGTCTTTTCCTATGCTGATATCTTCAAGAGTTCTACCTAACTTACCTTCCAGCAAGCTTAGTGTTTCTGTTTTAATGTTTTTATCTTTAATCCACTTGGATTTTAGTTTAGTGCATGGTGAACGATACAGGTCTAGTTCTAACCTTTGACAAGTTGAAACCCAGTTTTTCCAACACCATTTATCAAAGAGGCTTAACTTTCCTCCAGTGAGGGTGTTTCACTCCTTTGTCAAAGATGAGGTAGCTGAGTAGGTCAGAAGTTGTTTCTGAATCTTCTAACCTGTTCCACTGATCCTCAGGTTTGTTTCTTTGCCAGTACCGTGCTGTTTTTATCACACTTGTTTGTAGTATAGTTTCAAGTTGGAGTTTGTGATACCTCCTGCCATGTCTCTGTTACCTAGAATTGCTTTTGCTATTCTAGGTCTCTTCTGGTTCCAAATGAATTTTTGGATTGTTTTCTCTGGTTCTGTGAAATATGCTGCTGGGATTTCAATAGTGATTGCATTGAATCTGTATACTAGCTTTGGAAGTATCATTACTATATTGATTCTTCAGACCCAGGAACAAGGGATGTCTTTCCATTTTCTTATATTCTCCTCAGTCTCTTTTTTCAGAGTGTTGTAGTTCTCAATATAGAGGTCTTTTGTTTCCTTTATTAGACTGATTAATAGATATTTCTTTTTTTGGGGGGGATGCTATTGTGAAAGGGGTTGTTTCTCTAACTTCATGCTCAGGGAGTCTATTATTTGTTTACAAGAAAACTATTGATTTTTGATTTTTGACCTTATATCTGTCACTTAAGTCTAAAAGTCTTTTGGAGGAGTTTTTTGGGCCTTCTATGTAAAGTATCATATCATCAGCAAATAATGACAGTTTCATTTCTTCCTTTCCTATCTTTATTGCTTTTATTTCTTTCTCTAATTGCTAATTTCTTTTTCTAATTGCTGTGGCTAATGTTTCCAAAACTATATTAAGTGGGAATGGTGATAATGGACATCTTTGTCCTGTTCCTGAATTTAGCATGAAGTTCATTTTTTGACCACTTAATATGATGTTCGTTGTTGGCTTTTCATAGATAGCCTTCATCTAGTTGAGATAAAGACACCTATTCCAGTTTTCTGAAGGGTTTTTATTATGAATGGGTGTTGAATTTTGTCAAATGCTCTTTCTTCATCTACTGAGATGATCATATTTATAAATTATATTATTATAAGTCAACTGATCTAAGTTGATATAGTAACCCAAAGAGACTAACACAGTTCTCTTAACTATATATCTAATATTAATTTCATTCTGCAGTTAAGAAAATGGAGGACTATGAAATTTATATTTTCCTAATATTCAAATCATGTACAATAATGAATGTGATTCTTATGTATTATAAGCATATATTAAGAAAAAAAACTCTCAAGATACTCAAAAAACTATTTATAAAAATCTGATATCCTTTCATGATAAAAGCTGTCAATAAATTAGGTATAGAAGGAATGTGTATCAGTAAAACAAAAGCCATACATGAAACCCACAGCAAATGTCATAGTGATGAAAAACTGAAGGCTTTTTCTTTTAAAATCATTTTTAAAAGATATAGTTCTTCACCCCCAACACTTCTTTTCAACATATGGAATTCCTAACTAGAGCAATTAGGAAAAATAAGGAAATGGAAGACCTCCAAATAGGAAATGATGAAATCGCAGGGTCCCTGTTTGCAGACAATGTGATCTTACCTATAGAAAACCCCTAAGATCTACCAAAAACTAAGAAGTAATAAATTTAGTAAATTTATAGGAAACAAAATTAGCACAAAAAAGTGATATTTTTGTACACAAATAATAAACTATCCAAACAAAAAATGAAACAATAGCATTAATATCTTCAAAAATAAAGCAAAATTAAAATTAATTTAACCATGGATGTGAAGAATCTGCACACTGAACACTATAAAGCATTGATACAAAAAATTGAAGAAAATACAAATAAACAGAACAATAGCCTATATTTATGGATTGGAAATTTTTTTTCCAAAAAAGTTTTTAAAAGCCCTGTAATACATGAAGACTTCTATGGATTCAAAATATCTATCAAAATTACCAGCTGTATTTTCACAGCGTAGAAAAGAAATCCCACAATTCATATGGAACCACAAAGAAAACTAATTAGCCAAAATAATCTTGAGGAGGAGGAAGAAGGGAGGAAAAAGTAGGATCTTTGATAAGAAAAACAAAATTAATAAACCCTTAGCCAAATCAACCAAAAAGAAGAGAAGGAGGAACAAATAAATAAAACTACAAGAGATACTACTAAAATTCAGAGCATTATTAAAAAGTATTAGAAAAAAATATATGTCATTAATTGGAAAATTGAGCAGAAACAGATAAATTTCTAGGCACATATGACCTACCAAAATTAAATCAAGGATTTAAAACACATAAATAGATACCTAGCAATAACTGACTACAATCCTAAAGTAGTAATAAATTGTTTTCCAATAAAGAAAAGTCTAGGACCAGATAGACTCAGGCAAATTTTAACAGACTTTTAAAGAAGAATTACTACCGGTGTTCTTCAATCTATTCCATGAAGTGGAAGAGAACTCTTATAAGCTCATTTTATGAAGTAAGTATTAATCTACTTTAAATTTTTTTTGAAGGATGGGGATTTAGCTCAGTGATGTGGCCACCTGCTTTGCAAGCACATGAATCTGAATTTGTTCCCCAGTACAAAAAAAAATGATAAGGACACAACAACAACAACAATGAAACCTATAGAACAATATTTTGATTAACATAGATGTAAAAAAACCTCAATAAAAATACTTACAAATCAAATTTATCACCACATTAAAAAAATCATACACCGTAGTCAAGTTGGTTATATTCCAAAGATGCAAGGTTGATGCAACAAATAAAAATCAATGGATGTAATTTACCATATAAATAAAATCAAAGAAAATTTTATTTGATCATTTCAATAAATACAGCAAAAGCCTACAATAAAACTAAACATCCCTTCATGATATAATTAGGTCTAAAAGGACGATATCTCAACGTAACAAATACTATCTACAATGATTCCCTACATCAGAAAGACAGGGGAAAACTAAAGCATTTACTCTAAAATAAGGAACAAGATAGGGTGTCTACACTCACTACTCTATACTAGAAGCTTTAGGCAAAGTAATCAGGCAAGGGAAAGAAATAAAAATAGGAAACACAGAAGTCAAATACTATTGTTTGCAAAACATGTGGTTCTACACTAGAAATCCATAAAGGCTTCACAAAATTGTCTTACAATTAATAAAATCAGCAAAAGCAGCAGGATACAAAATCAACACACAAAATACTGTAGCTTTCCCATACAACAATAATGGATTGAACATGTTAAGGAAAAAAAATTAGAAAAACAATGCTGATTTTTCACAACAGACTAAAAGAACCCTAGAAATAAATCTAAGCAAGGAAGTGAATGATGACTATAATAATAATTATAAAACATTTAAGAAGATACTACAAAATGGAAAGATCTCCCATGTTTATGGATGGGGAGAATTAATGAGAACTTAGGCTGATTTCATAATTTGGCTATTGTGAATAGTCCTGTTGTAAACATAGATATGTAGATATCTCTATAATATCCTGATTTTGATTCTTTCAGTTGTGTACCAAGAAGTGATATAACTATATTATATGGTACTTCTACTTTTCATTTTTGGAAGAACATAATTATGCCATTGAAAGAAAAAAATAATGGAACTAGAAATCTTCATTTAAACATAATAAGACAGTCAGAAAAACAAATATTTCATATTATCTTTTTATGTGTAATCAAGAGAAAAAGACAACAAAAGTAGAAGGTAGACTATTAGAGAGGTGGAAGGAAATGAGGCAGAGAAAAAAGGGGAAAGTACAAGAGAGGGTGACAGAGGACAGATATGAACCAAGCATGTTATGTCCCTGTATGAAAATCTTGCAATGAGATCCATGCCAAAGTATATGCACTGAACTTCACCCAAACGTGAATTTATCAGGGAGAGCAGAGTAGGGGAAGAGGGGCAGTAGAAGTGATCAAAGTATGTTCCTGCATGCACAAATCTGCCCAAATGGAACTGTGCATAACCAATATGCACTGACCAAAAGATGTCAAACAAAACCATGATTCTGTATGATTAATATGAACTAATAAAAAAGATGAAATTAATGAATAAAAAATAATTATCTGAAAATAAGAAAATAAATAAATAAATAAAATTCTCAAGGAAACAAAATTAAGAATTAAGATAAAGAAAATATATAATTAAGGCCAGACATCATCACAGGGAGGAGCAACCCACACAGAGTACAGCAAATTTCTGTTGAAGGGACAAATCCAAAATCCCAAAAATCCAGGGACTCTGAGAAAGCTAGAGTTTGCTACAAACAGTGCTAGAAAGCAGAAAGATAGAGTTCAGAGAAGTGCAGAGCACTGGGCTGAGCTTAATCAGCAAAGTACGTGAGGAAGCTACCTGAGTCTGAGTAAAGAAAGCTGGAAGGAAGGATGAGTGATAACGATATCTACTGCTTACATAGGACCACAACTAGTCCATCTTTCCTTCAGCAGAAGAAAAAATTATGATTCATTAGGCAGTAGGTAAAGTACACAGAAGTATTTTATTGCACAAGTGATATCACTATGACTTAACCGAGAATGAGTGTGATTCCAGTCACATCTAACAAATCTTAAAATAGACAAAAGAGCTAGACTGTTCCCAAGGAATTTAATTGAACCTCTGACAAAATATAATGAATATATGTAGGAACAGAAAAATATTCAGGACTGAACAGGATAAAACTCACAGAAATCTGACATTTACCAAAGATCCTCATTATATATGAATAAAAAATAATATGATACATAATGAGGAATAACACAATTGAAACCAAAAGAAATCAGCTGAAACCCAACCAGAACTGACACAGATGTAAGAGTTGGAGATTACATTAAAGCAGTAATGAAAATTGTATTCTCTATGTTCAGAGTTAAGTAGAAATAGAGAAGATAGAAAAAAGTATCAATCAATCTTCTAGCAATGAGGATAATAATTTAAAAGAATAAAAATGAAAGACATGTAACTATGGGGACAATACAAACCATAATAATATAAAATATCCAAAATAAGACAAAAAGAAAACTGGCCTTTCACTGACCCAGTCAAAGACCCTCTTGACACCAGGTACATAGAGACCTCAGCAAGAGGCAAACCTAGATATCATCCTAAGTGCACTCAGACCCCAGCCAGAAGCCTGCCCAAACAACAGGTGAGCTCAGGGATCCAGAAGGCCACCATTCTGAACTCAGGAACTGGTGTACCAGTGAGCAGCAGAGAAAAGGCTGCACAGTGGCCTGCTGAGAATTGAAGACAACAGGGAAAGTGAAAAGTCACTTCAACAAAGGCAAAGCAGGCTGCATCTGTTGAAATGAGAAGGCACAGAAAAAAGTCAAAACCAGACTTCCAGATCACCTAAGGCAAAAAAAAAAAAAAAGTGAAATGAGATGGAACAATCTGATACTCAACCACCTGGACTCCCTGCACTGGCAACAAAAGAGGACCTGGAAAAAGTGAAATCAGAAATAATTTCTCAAATAACAGCAGAGATTATGCCCATAGTACAAGATGTGATTAATAAATCTAGAGCAGACACAGATTTAAAAAAAAAAAATAGAGGAGCTAAGAAGCATGATGGAATCCCAACGTAGGAAACAAATGGGATCCATAAAACAGATGCAAACAGATTTCCAGGAGATTAAAAGCTCCATTGAAAGCATACACAGAAAAATGAGCCAAGGCAAGGACAGAATTTCAGATATAGAAGATAGGATTGCAGTTAGTGAAAAGGAAATGAAAATTTTCTTTAAAATAGTGAAGGGCAAAAAGAAATCAATCCAGCAGCTGGTAGATGATGCAAAGAAGAATAACATAAGACTGATCAGTCAATGAAGAAACAGAAGAGACTGCAGATGACATTAAAAAAACTATTCACAGAATTAATAGAAGTAATGGCAGAAAACATGCCAAGTAGGGGAAAATAACTGGATATACAGATAAGGGAGGCATGTAGGACTCCAACTAGCCAAGATCAAAAACATCTACACACATGCATATAACAAGATTCCAGAAACCCAACCAGAGAACAAACTTCGACAAGCAGTTAAAGAAACAAATCACATACAAAGGAAAGCCCAACAGAATCATAGCAGACTTCTCAACACAAACAATCCAGGCAAGAAGAGCTCTGGGTGATGTATTTCAAGCCCTAAAGGAAAATATCCTGCAAACTACATTAAGGTACACTGCAAAACTATCTTTCAAAATTGATGGAGAAATAAGATACTTTCATGAAAAACAGCATTTTAGCAACTGCATGAATACAAAACCAGTACTCCAAGAAATATTAAACAATATCCTAGGAAAAAACAATGAGGACCACAACCGAGGAAGCCCAGCAGGATGAATCCATCAGTCAAGACAAGAACTAAATGAAAAGGGGAGAATCCAACAAGAAGAAAAGTCATGAATGACAGGGATAAGTCAATAGATAGATAGATAGAGATAGAGATATATAGATATATATCTCAGTAAAAAAAATCATCAATGTTAATGGTCTCAATTCACCAATCAAAAGACACAGACTGGCAGAATGGGTTAAGAAGTAAGATTCAAAACTATACTGCATTCAAGAAACACACTTAATTCAAAAAGAAATTTATACATTGAAAGTTAAAGGGTGGAAAATAATACTCCATGTGACAGGAACTCAAAGAAAAGCAGGAGTAGCTATTCTCATTGCAGATAAAGTGGATTTCAAACCAACACTGATTAAGAGAGACAGAGAAGGACACTACAACCTTGTAAAGGGAACAACTGAAGAAGAAGAGATAACAATCATAAATATATATGCACCAAACACTAGTGTGCCCAACTATATAAAACAAATACTAATGAACATGAAATATCAAATAAGCACTACCACAATAGTAACAGGGAACCTCAATACCTCACTGTCACAAATAGGTAGAACAACTAGACAGAAAATAAACAATAAAATACTAGAACTCAATCAAACTCTTGAACAAATGAACTTAAGAGTGTCCCACTCCACAAAATCAGAATACACATTCTTTTCTGCTGCACATGGCTCATTCTCCCAAGTAGACCACATACTTTCTCATAGAACATATTAAGTAAGTGGAAAGGAATTAAAGTTATCCCTATATATTATCAGCATAGTGCAATGAAATTGGAGATCAATAGCAAGAGAAATTGCAAGAATTTCATAAACACATCAAAATTGAACAACACACTTCTGAATAATCAATGAGTCACAGATGAAATTAAAGAAGAACTCAGACAGTTTCTACAATTAAATGACAATGACAACATATTGTAACTATGGGACACAATGAAAGTAGTCTTACAAGGGAAACTCATAGCACTAAATACTCATATTAGGAAAACAATTACACAACCTGATGCTGAACCACAAACTTCTAGGCAATAAAGAGCAGGACAAACCCAAAGCTCATACAAGGGAGGAAATTTACACATTAGGGCAGAAATCAATTCAATGGAGACTAAGAGAACAATACAAAAAAATAATGAAGCTAAGGGTTGGTTCTTCAAAAGAATAAACAAAATTTACAAACCCTTAGCAAACCTTATTTTAAAAAGTAAAGAAGATCTTATAAACTATTATAGTTTATTCACACCAGAAAAACTATTCAGTATTTACACATGTGTGACTCATTTATTTCACTTAGGAGTATATCGTCAATATGTATCCATTTTCCTATGAATGAATCTAATTTCTCATTCTTTATGGCTGAGTAATATTCCATTTTATAGAAAAACCACATCTTCTTTATCCAGTTTCCAACTGATGGGCAAATGGGCTGTTTCCAAGTTTTAGCTATTGCAAACTGTGCTGCTATAAACATAGGTGTGCATGTATCACTGTGATATGATTCTTTTAATTCTTTTTGGAAAGATACCCAGCAGAGTGATGGCTGGGTCAAATGGAACCTCTAGTCCCAGCTCTTTTGTTGCGAGCCGGCAACGCAGAGCACTGTCCAGCAGTGCCTCAAACCTGAAAGAGCAGCGGGGTGGAGATGGGGCAGAGAGAAAGGAAGGACGCCAAGACAAGAGTCTGAACAAGGTGACGTTTATTGCCGGCAAGCACCGGCCTTTTAAAGCAAAAAAACACAAACTATTATGGGATGGGTTTACCATAGTAACTGAAAGGTCACACAGGAAAAGAGCAAACAGGTTCACCAAAACAACCCACCGTGAGTAGTAGTAACCCGGACAACCACACATCTAAAGGTCAGAGACAAGAAACTGTAACTTTCAGGAATTCCACAAAGGAAACACTCTACCTGCTAAACTGGAGAAACTTAACACATATAGAGTTACTAAAGTTAACAATACTTACAACCAATACTCATGATCCCCACACTCTTTGAGGTATCACCATATTGATTTCCACAGTGGTTGCACCAATCTACACTCCCACCAACAATGAAGAAGGGTTCCTTTCTCCCCACAGCCCTACCAACATTTTTTATTCTTTGATTTCTTGATAGCAGCCATTCTTTGTGGGGTGAGGTGGAATCTCAGTGTTGCTTTCATCTGTATTTCTTGAATGACTAGTGATGTGGAAAACTTGTTCATGTATTTACTTGCTGTTTTTAGAAAGGGGGTAAAAGTGTAGGGAAAGTGGGAAGGGTTTGGGAAAGCTAATAAGGGAAAAGAAAAAAAATATGAGAAAAAGAAAAAATGGAAATGAAGTGTTTGTAAAGTTGGAGGGGAGGAGGGGTGAAGGGAGGGCAGGGACAAGGGGAAAAAATGAGAACCAAGACCTGTCATGTAAAGGTACAAGATCCCAATAATGAATGTAACTGTACTGTATACCTAAAATGTACCAATAAACTCAATGAGGGAAAAAAAAGTAAAGAAGATGCCAAAATCTATGCAATTAGGAATGAAAAAGTTGAAATGACAATGGACCCAGCAGAAATCCAGAGGAATATTAATGCATGCTTCAAGAACCTATGCACCAATAAGATGGAAAATACAGAATAAATGGACAGATTCCTAGATATGTATGAATTACCAAAGTTGAATGAAAATGACTTAAAAATTTTAATGATCCAATATCAATCCATGAAATTGAAAATATAATTAAAATTTACCAACTAAAAAAATCCTAGTTTCTGATGTCTTCACTGCTGAATTTTGCAAGACATTTAGAGAGGAACTACTGCCACTGCTGTTTAAACTCTTTACTGAGATTGAAAGGAAACCAATACTCCCAAATTTATTCCTAGAATCAAGAATCACCTTGTTGCCCAAAGCAGAGAAAGACTAAACCAAAACAGAGAACTATAGGACAATCTCACTAATGAATATAGATGCAAAAATCCCTAGTAAGATACTGGCAAATAGAATGCAGAAGATCATCTAGATGATCATAAAACTTGACTAAGTGAGTGGAGTGGTTCATCCCAGAAATGTAGGGATGGTTCAACATGCAAATCAATAAATGTCATACACTATATTAATAGAGCCAAGGACAAAAAAAACTATATGATCATCTCAATAGATAAAGAAAAAGCATTTGACAAAATCCAACACACATTCATGATAAAAACCATACTGAAAATTGGAATAGGGCCAAGGATTTAGCTGTGGTTCCACTTCCTGCCTCACAAGCACAAGTTCCCCCAAGTCCAATACATGGCACCCCCCCAAAAAAGGAAAGAAAATTGGAATAGACAGTTTCTACCTCAATCTGATAAAAGCCATCTATAAAAAAACCAACAGCCAATGTCATACTGAATGGTCAAAAACTTTAAATCCTTCACACAGGACAAGGATATCCACTGTCAACACTCCTGTTCAATATAGTTTTGGAAACATTAGCCACAGCAGTTAGACAAGAGAAATAAATAAAAGGAATAAAGATAGGAAATGAAGAAGCCAAATGTTCATTATTTGCAGATGAAATAATACTCTATATAGAAGACCCCATAAACAGTAGTCTTCTAGACTAACCAAATTCAACAAAGTAGCTGGATACAAGTTCAACCCACAGATATCAATAGTTTTTCTGTACATGAACAGACTCACTGAGATAAATGAGGCAATCAATTCCTTTCACAATAGAGTTCAAAAAATTGAAATAACTAGAATTCCACCTAACAAAAGTAATCAAAGATCTCTCCTCCGGAAACTACAGCACTCTGATAAAAGAGATTGAAGAGGGTATCAGAAAATAGAAAGATATCCCTAGTTCCTGGGTAGGATGAAACAACATAGTGAAAATGGCCATCCAAAAATGCTTTATAGATTTAATACATTCCAAATTGAAATTCCAGAAGCATACTTCACAGACCTTGAGAAACCAATCCAAAAATTCATTTGGGACAAGAAGAGACCTAAAATAGCAAAAGCAATTCTAGGCAACAGAGACATGCAGGAGGTTTTGCAATTCCAGACTTGAAACTATACTTCAAAGCTACTGTGATAAAAACAGTATGTACTGGCAAAGAAACAGACCTGAGGATCATTGGAACAGATTAGAAGATGCATTAGTAAGTCCCAACACACTCAGCCACCTCATCTTTGAAAAAGGAACCAAACACTCCCACTGGAGAAAAGATAGCTTCTTTAAATAAATGCTGCTGGAAAAACTGGGTTTCAACTTGCCAAAACTTGAAAGTAGACCTATATCTCTTACCATGCACTGAACTAAAATTGAAACAGGGTTTTAAAAAAGAGAAACACTACACCAGCTGGAAAAGAGGTTAGGTAGAACTCTTGAAGACATTGGTGTAGGAAAATAATTCATGAACAAAATATTAGTTGCCTATGAACTAGCACAAACAATCAACAAGTGCGATGTCTTCTTATTAAAAAACTTCACAGCAAGAGCAACCACCTACAGTGTGATGAGACAACCCACAATGTGGGAAAAAATTTTCACCAGCTCTTCCTCAGAGAAAGGACTACTATCTAGAATATATAAAGGACTTTAAAAAATCAGACCTCTCAAATTTAAAGACCCAATCCAAAAATGGGCATCTGAAATGAACAGACATTTCTCATATAAAGAAGTAGAAATAGCAAATAAACACATGAAAAAAAAATGTTCAACATCACAGGTCATTTGAAAAATCCAAATGAAAACAACACTGAGATTCCACCTTACCCTAGAAAGAATGGTTGCAATCAAGAAATCAGCTAATAATGAACACTGGTGGAGCTATGGGGCAAGAAGAACCCTGGTCCACTGCGGGTGGGAGTGACGACTGGGGCAACGACTGTGCAAATCAGTATGGAGAGACCTTAAGGAACTAGGACTGGAGGACCCATTTGACTCAGCTATTCCCCTGCTGGGTATCTTGCCCAAAGAATTAAAAGAATCACACCACAGTGATGTATGTGTGCCCGCGTTCATCATAGCAGCACAGTTTGTAAAGCTAAAACTTGGAATCAGCCCAATTGCCCTTCAAGGGGAGACTGGATAAAGAAGATGTGTTTTTTGTAAAATAGAATACTACTCTGCCACAAGAAAAGAGAAATTAGAGATATTTACAGCTCAATGGATGCAAATTGAGGTGATAATCCTAAGAGAAATAAATAGGACACCCATGCATAAATACTGAATAGTTTCTCTAGTGTGAGAAACTGAAAGTGTAAGTAAGAACTAAAACTTACAATACATAATGTGAAACAGGAAGAAAAAGGAACAAAGGGGAAGGTGAAATGGTTAAGGGGTAGGAAAAAGGAAAGATAGGAATGGAATTAATATGAGAAAATGAAAAAATGGAAACAAAGTCTTTGTAGATAGGGAGGGAGGGGTTGAAGAGAGGGTAGGGGAGTGGGCAAAAATAAGAACCAAGGTAGATTATGTAAAGTTACAAATCTCCAAGAATGAATGTCATTATATTATATACCTTAAATGTACCAATAACATTAATTTAAAAAAGAGAAAAAGAAAAATGGCCTTTTACATAAATGAACAAAGGGCTGGGGATTTTTCTCAGTGGTGCTTCGCCTGCCACACAAGTGCAAGGCCCTGAGTTTGATCCCTGGTGTTATTAACAATGATGACGATAATAATAATATAAATAAATAAATAAACAAAGCATCAAAGGCTCTATTACAATTTTGAACCACCTAAATACATGGAGTTCAAAGCCACAAGGTAGCTGAAAAAAATACATTAAAGGCCAAACAGCAAATGAGAAGTTACTTAACATTTTTAAAAATTAGAGAAATACAAATTAAAATCAGGATTAAATACTACTACACGTCTACTGAAATGATTAAAATTCAAAAGACTGAGCAAAAATGTTCATGAGCATGTGGAGTAAGTAGGATTCTTATACACTACAGGTGGGAATTTAAAAGTCACAGTACTTCTGAGCTTAGTTCTTACTTGATCTTTATAACACACACCTCTCATTTCATGCAATCATTTCCACCTAAGAAAAATGAAAGCAGATGACTATATAAAGCCTTGTGTATGAATACAGATAGAGGATTTATTTGTAATAGGCAAAAAATGGAAGCAACCCAAAAAGAAATAAATGGGTAACAAACTGTTTTAGAAGAAATAATCCAACAAGATTATATTTGTGGTTATATCTATGCAATGGAATACTGTAAAAGTAGCAAACTAGTGATATCAACACACACTGCAATATGACTATCTAAATGATTTTGTTGAATGAAAGAAGCGAACTAGAAGGATATATGTTTCATTCTATTCACAAATAATCCTAGAAAATGGAAAATAATATATATTGACACTTGTCCAGGATCAGAGAAATGGAGAGAGGCATGAGAGAAAGATTTCAAAAGTGATAGTATGTTCATTCTCTGGATTGTAGTAACAGTTTCACAGATATGCATGTATGTCAAAACTTCTCAAATTATTTTGCAATTTTTGAAACATATTAGATGTCAATTATACCTCAATTAAGCTTTGTAAAAATTCCACAAAAAGACTACAAGCCCATATATCTTCATTAGTGAAATCTACTGAACTTTTAAGAAAATATATGAGTTTTACAAAGACTTCTGTAGAATACATACCGAAAAAAGAAAATATGTCTCACTGCTCCTCTTAGCAATATATCTCTGACACCAAAACCTGGCAGCAACATTACATAAAAGTAAAATCACAAGCCATTACATCTTATAAACATGAATGCAAAGCTTTTCTGTAAGATATTAAGTCATATCTAGCAACATAAAAATGTACATTGTTACCAAGAAATGCAGGGTTGGATTAACATGCGAAAACCTATCATTGCAATGTACTATTTCAACAAAACTTTAAAAATTATCATCTCAATATATACATAAAAAACATGTGATAGAAAACTACCCCTGTTCATGATTTTTAAAAAATCTCACTAGACTGGTCATAGATCTCAGAATACTGATCACTATACTGGAACTGCCTATATCCTTTGTTTTAAAAAATAGAAAAGGAAAAAATTATATTGCCAGTATTCATAGGTGATAAGGCTGCATGCGTAGAAAATTTAAAATAATTTACAAAGTACTAGGATTAATAAAAATACTTATCATGATGAATTAATGGTGTGGATAATGACAAACAAAAATGTATTTATGGGCCAGGAATTTAGCTCAGTGGTTCCACTGCCTGCCTTACAAGCACAAGGACCCGAGTTCGATCCCCGCTACCAAAAAAAAAAAAAAAAAAAAAGTATTTATAATACACTGGGAAGAAATAATTGGAAAATATAATTTTAAGAAGAATACCATGTACATGGCACCAAAAATATCAAATAGATAGGAATAAATTTCATAGACTGATAGAATAAATCTCATAGAATCTGCGGTCAATAAAAAATGAAAAACAAAACATTATTGAGAGAATGTAATGAAGTTTTAAATAAATGCAGAGATGCATAATATATATATAAAAATGTTACAATGTCAACTTTCTTCAAAATGATTGACAAAGTCAGTGTAATACTAATCAATATGCCAGAATGGTTGTTACATGAGAATGACAAGCTGATTCTAAAATTTATATGAAAATAAAAGGACTTAAAATAGCCAAAACAACCTTGAAAAGGAAGAACCTGAGAACCATACTCTGGCATATTTAAAGAGTTAGCTTAAGAATTGTATTTAAGATATGGTATTGACAAAAGGATATACCAGTATACCAACTGAACAAAGTAGAGTCCAGAAATACATTCACCTAGGTGGTTACGTGATTTATTTAAAAGTTACCTCAACCTTCCAATACAAGAAGGGTGGTATTTCCAATAAATTGTGTTGCAACAATAGGCTATATAAATGGGAAAGTTTGAACCATAGCTATTTTTTACCATGCACAAAAAGTTAATTTGATATGGATCATAGACCTAAAGGTTAAACAATAAATCTTCCACAGGAAAATGTCTTCATGATTAGCGCCAGGCAAAATTATTTTAAACAGAATACAGGAAGCACTAACCATTAAAAAATGATTGAGAAATTGAGTTTTATTAGTTAAGACATTCTGACCACTCAAATGTAATTAACATACTAGCATAACATAATTAGCATAAAAGACATAATTAACAGTAAGAGGGAGAAAATTGATAAAAGGAATCACATCTTGAAAATATAAAGAATGCCTACAAACCACAAAAAACAGATATCCCATGTATGTCTTGTTTATTTCGCTTGAGTATGGCCTCAATATGCATACATTTTCCTATGAATGACTCTAGTTTCTCATTCTTTATATCTGAAAAACTAAAAGTTTAAATAAGATCCAAATTGTATAACTGACAATACGAAATAGGAAGAAAAGGGCTAAAGGTGTAGGGGAAGTGAGAAGGGTAAGGGAAAGGAAATAGGGAAAAGAAAAAATATTTTAAAAAGGAGAAAATGAAAACAAAGTCTTTTGTAAATAGTGGAGTGGGAGGGAGGGTGACGGTGGGACAGGAGTATGGGGAAAAAATGAGAACCAAGATCTGTCATGTAAGGTACAAGATCCCAATGATGAATGTGACTGTACTTTATACTTAAAAAGTACCAATAAACTCAATGAGAAAAAAAAAATAGACATCCCTGCTTTTTCAAGGGCACAATGATTAAAGTGGTACCTGCAAATGCTATATTTATATATAATATCCATTTGACATAATTTTAATCAAAAGCACATAATTACTCATAAACGACACTGAAGTTAAAGGAAGAGCCTTCTTAAACGTCACCCACAAAAGCTAAAATTTAAAATAAATTATTAAAGCAGCTGGAATTCACACGTTTTGAGTTAGAGTAGAAAAGGTAAAACTACTTTGGAAAAACAACTTATTCATTAAAGCTACTCATATTATTTTATGGCCCAGTAATTCCACTCCTAGGTATATACCAGAAAAATTATTTGTGTATTTGCACACCAAAATATGTAAACAACCAAAATAACCATTAGCAATAAAAAATATACAAATTGTGATAAGTAAAACGTAAAATACTGAAAACAAACAACAATTAAAATGTCACCCTGCTCAACAAGTCAGTTACAAAAGCGGTCACCATGCATGATTGTATTTATAGGAAGTTCATGAATGGCAAAACTAACTGACAATGATAGACAATGAAATAGTGGTTATCTCTACAGAGAAGCAAAGATGCTATTGATTAGGAAAATATCCCAATATAGCATTTTTTTCAGTGTTATAAATGTTCTACATTTGATGTGGGAAAGAGTTATAAGGATGTATAAAATGTAAAGACCCCAAATGTATATGTTATGCCTTAAAAATGAACAAATTCATGAATAGAAAACTTTTAAACAATTTCAATAATATTTAAAGTTAAAAATTAAAGTAACTCTGGGGAGTTTCCATCTGAGTTAAGCTAAAAAGTACACTTTCACTTTTAAAATAAAAATCTAGTAAACAATGGCACTACACAAAATCAGAAGTAATTTCTCCAGTAACCAAGTGGAGTTACAAGACCAACGGGAATATCTTACACCCATTTTGTCAGCACTAGATCTGAATAGTCTTCTCTCTACCTAAAGAAAAGTAAACAGAAGAAACTGAAAAAGAAAACCTTTAAAATGCTACAGTAGAAAAGGGGGCTATCTTCCAAAAGTTTCAGAGGAAGTACATGCAGCTAAGTGATTTATTATGGGAAACTTTGCATAGCATGTACAAAAATGTAACTTTCATAAGTGAGAGAAAACTATAAAAATAAAACAAGTTAAACAATTATCAGAATAAGACAAAATAGTATGTACTTAACTCAAAAATATAAATTCATGAGATATATTACAAAGTCACTGTAATTATTTTGTTTAGTAGAGCAGACATTTGTAGTTAAAAAAACAATAGATTATAAGGGGTGAATGAAAATACTTGGGGTTCTTGAAATAAAAATTTAAAAAGACAGAACATGATTAGCTAATAATGAAATAAATTCACTCATCAACCATTAAACAAATAATACTATGATGAAAAATATAAAAACATATCATTAAACTCTGCCACAAAGAGATACATGGGTATATCTTTTTAAAAAAATTTTTTAAATAAATTTCCACGTTGTATTATAACAAAATCGGGACTAAGTTGTGCTAGTCTAACTGCTACTTGGCACAAATTGCTGGTAATTGTTCTGAGGTTTAAATAACATTTGGGGTACTTGTGGGTCCTGGAGTCTCCTAGGACTCATAGCACAAGGATAATTATTCCAAGAGTTTTACAGTTGTTGGCTGCTCTTTTAGTCAGTTCTACCAGGAAGATAGGGCCACAGTATTTGGGAGAGGTGAGAGTCACACTCTCTCCTCCCAGTACCCTGGATGTGCTGCTAGAAGCTTCCTCTCTTGACCTACAAGCGCAACAACTACTGCTCCTGGAGAGATAAAATGTTACCCTCTTGCGTTTTGATAGAAGAGGTAGAGGGCTAGGCAGAAGGTGTGAGTCCCACTACTGTGTTTGATGAGAGTTTGCTTGTCAGGGATGGCATAAACCACTTCCTTTCTGGGATTTTTAGCCTAAACCAGTAGTGATTCTGTAGAAATATCTTGAATATTCATAATATGAGTGTTATGAGGAAAGTAAGTGTATAAGGAAATGAGAGAGCAAAAGAATGAGAGAAGGAGATAAAAGGATAAAGGCAAAGAGACTTGAGAACAAAGAACTATTTATGAAAAGGGGAGTAATCCGAAAGATACAAAAAAGAAAAGGTGAGAGAAGGAACGAGGGAGAAAGCAGCAAGGACAAAAAGCTTGGAAAGGAGAGAAGGAGAATCTTACAGGATTAATCTGCACTCTACGGGAATTTGCCTTGAAGTAGTCATCTTAATATTATCATGTCAGAGTATTGACCAAATAATGTTTCTCAACCACTTTCTTTAAAAATACTGCCCCTATTCTCCAAGACACTTTCAATGAAATTGGGAAAATAGTAGAAGTCGTCTTTCCAAGTTATTTTCATGGTCTGATGGTACAGAACAAAATAATGGCTCCTTCGCTAAGAAGAGCCATTGAACTTTACTGCGTCTTTTTCTGATTGGAAAAAATGCCTATGTACTCAAGAATATCAGATAAATAATCTACTGAACATTATTGTGTGAAGGTTCAGAGATCTGTGTTAATAATAATAGGAAATGATTAAGAGGTGAATTCTAAGAGATTTAAAAACCTTAAGATGTTAAACAAATGTTTAAGGCTAATAGGGTCCTCAACAAGAATATATTAAGATGACAGTATAAATAACCAGATTCTAAAGAAAATTTAAAATGCATTTGGTTACATAAAGGATAATGATAGAAGAAGGTGATAAACTTTGAGTTGTTTAGAAACCAAAACATTTTTGTTCAACTAGAACACTTAGATAAAAGAAAACTGAGGTAAGAGAAACAAAGTGTTATCGGAAATAAACCATAACCAGAAATTAGATTTCAGTGCCTAAGCAATATGTGATAAGCCATTAGCAATATAGCAATATTTCGGATTCACGGAGAGAGACTAGGCACAGGAGAAAAAGAAGACCTATTTCTGTACATCTGCTTTTTTTTTTTTTTTTTTTTTTTTTTTTTTTTTTTGGTACTGGGGATTGAACTCAGTACCTTGCACTTTTGAGATAGGTGAGGCACCACTGAGCTAAATTCACAGCCCTGTTTTTTCTCTTTTGCTTAAGAAAAGCCACCCACTTTTCTTAACAAACGTTAATAGCATATTGTTCCTAGTTATGAATGTCTTGTGGCAAAAGACAACTGTGAACTGGGCTAAAGAAAAGAATAACTCACCCTACTGAGAGAAATGAAAATACTCATCAGAGGCCAAAGCAAGTTGTGGCATTGAACATTTAACAGTTTCAGGGTATGATCATAATGATAATTGCTATTTTTCAGGACACTAACTGAAGTACCAAAAAAATGTGATTTTCTGTGCTGCTATGAGCTGAATTGTATTCTCCTAAAATGTACATGTTGAAGTTTTAACTCCCAGCACCTAAGAATGTGTCTACGTTTAGAGACAGGAGCCTTTAAAGAGGTTATGAAGTTTGCAAATGGCATTACAGTGGACCCTAATTGACTATGACAGTTCTGCTACTGTATTTTGAACTTTAATTCTTTATTTCTCTCCTCCATTCTAGATGTTTTTCTCAGTATTATTTTCCAATTTAATTGTACCATGGTCATTCTTGAGTTTTTCTCTTTTTCTATTACCTTTTCTAAATTGTATTTTAGTGACTTTTCATTTTTGAACTGTATTAGTTCTTTTTAACATCCACCTAATATTTCACTGGTGCCACTATTGTTTCATAATTTTCTACTCTTTTTAAATGGAAACTCTAAAACCAGGCATGGTGGTGCATGCCTGTAATCCCAGCACTCAGAAGGCTGAAACAGGAGGATTGCTGTGAGTTCGAGACCAGCCTGGGCTACATAGCGAGTTCCAAGTCAGTCTCAACTACACAGTGAGACCCTGTCAAAAAAAAAAAAAAAAAACAAATAAATAAATAAATAAATAAATAAATAAATGGAAACTCTAAAAATGATATCTTATTGTATTTATTTCCCATTAAGTTTATTGGTACATTTAAAGCAAACAATACAGTTACATTTACCATCGGGATCTTGTACCTTTACATGATATATCTTGGTTGTTATTTTTCCACTCATCCCTGCCCTCCCTTCACCCCCTTCACCCTTCCCTTTTTACAAAGACTTTGTTTCCATTTTTTTCCTTTTCTTTTCACATTTTTCTTCTCCCTTATTTCCTTTCCCCCCGCCTTCCCACTTCCCCTTTAGCCATTTTATCCCTATTTCACACTCACTGCATTTCTAAAGTCTATTTTAAACTTTCATCTGACTGATCTATAGAATTAACTTTGTATAGAATAAATCTGTTTCAACACTGATTGTTTTAGCATTTGATATTTTCGTGTAGGTTTTACTATTTGTGGGAGAAATTTCATGCATTTTTAATAACCTATCTACATTATTCATTCTTTTTCCTCATTTCTCCCTCTCCAATAACTTTTCTTCCCTTACCCTAATCTCATGTCTGACACCAAGTTTTATAATGGGATTTGACAGCTTCTGCCTCTCAGTGGGATTGAGAATATTACAGATTCTATCACACACAATTTGGTTTTTGTTGGTTTGTATTTTTAGTTCCCCACCCTGCGGTGTCTATATTAACCTTCCTTATAGGGCAATTGGTTAAATGCTGTAGTCATCGTCATTTCTCTAAAATTAACTTTATTTTATTCTACGTTCCTTTACCTGCAAGAAATTTCTATCCAAAGTCTTCATTTTAAGCGATAAATACTTCTCATTTTCCCCCTTCCCTTCTTCCTTGCATTAGGTGTGAAGAACTTAGTTACCTTTACCTAAAAGATCCCTCATCTGAGTTGTCACTCCCTGTACTTTATCAAAAGGTCCTGCTCTGATGATAACTAATAGGAAGTGCCTTCAGAAGCGATAACTGACGATAACTACTCCTGGCTGACCGCAGACAACATGTCCGCAGCATTTGGCGTCGTCCAGGGTTAAGTTGATCCGAGCTGTGACAGAATTTCTACATTCACTCAGGTTGTATATTGGCAGAAGAAACCAGCAGCTTTGTATTGCAGCCTGGAGAGTTGGCCTTGGAGCAGGTTTTGGGAGCAGTTCTGGAGTGCATATTGAAAGCTGGCAGCAGCACAGCCCAGGAGGAGGCTAAGGACCGGAAGCTGCCATTCATTCAGTTTGAGAACCTAAATGACATTAGCATTTGGTACAGAAGAAACAAGTTGGGCATGTGGCACAGGATGTAATCTCAGCAAAAGTTGAAATCCCAGAAGAAAGCTTAACCTCCAATATCAGGCCTTTCTTCTCAGCAGAACTGTTGTATCTGGCAACTTTCTAAGACAGGCACATTTAGTGTGGTTCACTAACCTGAACAATAAACAGGAGCTCCTGTGTCTTCAGAAATGTTTATGTTTATAAGTGTTATTATTAAATAGTATAATAAAAAAAAGGTCAAAATTTCCATGGATTCAATCCCATTCTTCTTATACCTTTCTATTCCCTTCTGGTTCTCAGAAATAGTGGCCCTTTGTTTGAACCCTGCTAACTCCACTCAGTCTTTTCATTGTTATAAATTATTTTCGTGGCTATAGCTTTGAGAAAGAAGAAATATAAAACAAATTTATTCATCTATTGTTTCTTTGTAAAAAAATTTTATAAAATTTCTACATTTTCTCATTATATAAACACAGTCACAAATTATATGTAGACCACGCAAAATCTCACCATCTTGTGTGAAATAATCCCAATAGGATTTTTTTCCTTAAGAATAATACTTTTAAATCAGTGGTTTTCAGAATTTCTGAGTTTTTAAATAACCTAAAGATCATAATAAAAATGTGAAATCCAGAGCCTCAATTTTTAAAGATTCTTATTTTATAATTTATAATTTAAACCATGGCAGTGAGAGTCGAAGCAATTTTAGATTGCTCTAGATCCAATAGCATATAATCTTAAAATAACATAAATTTTAACATTTTCTGTAATGATTGGTTTTTAAAAATCAATCTGTTCCAAACCTGCATGCCTTATGGCAAAATGAGAGCAAAAAATTAGTTATTTTGAAAGGATCAATCTTTCCTTGCCTCTCAGAGTTTCTATTTTTCCTTTAGTTTTTTTAACCAGTCCCCCAAAAGAATTTGGTTTAAGAATAAATTATATCAAACTAAATTTATGATAAATTAGGTTGTAACTCACCTTGATCACGAATGGCCCCCCATATGAGAGATATTTCTTCATAATGACCACCTCAGGAGGTTAAAAATACTCCCTTTTCTATGGATGGGTCTGTGTCTTCCATTTAAAGTCCATCTACTTATTTATTTTGTATTTTTAAATATGTAATAGGTGTTTTAAAGAGATGGATTTTAATAGGTGCAGTGAAATATATTCCAGGTTAAAGGTCATTAGTTTAGGTCAGAGAAGTTGGAGAAATAGTAATAAATGCTTAGCTGTGTCAAAAAAGTCAAAGTGACTGACTAATTACTGCATACCCTTCTCATCTCAGCCTCACACTTAGTGAAGCTTTGTAGTTTAGTACCTCGGTACTGCCAAAGCCAATTATCAAAGCCAATTTCATGCATGGACAGCCCTGAATTTTACCCTCTCTCTTCTTCCAGGTTAAGCAGAGAAAATGTATTCTTAAGCAATCCTAAATTCAAATTTATGAAGGAGCACATATACTAGGCTACATACTTTTAAATATTTTTCTATCACCCTGCCTCATGTTTTACCAAACTAAACTATATATAAGGTATGGTTATTTGTGGGCATTCTGCAATGATGACAGAGAGATTTCATAAAGGAATGTAAACATTCCACATACTGGAAGTAAAGAGTCTAGTCTACCAAAAAGTGAACCCATAAGCCAGAAAATGTCAAAGAGTATCTGACATTTAATTAATTTTACAGAAAGAAAAGAGAGAGAGAGAGAGAGAAAGAGAACCTTAACATATGATTATTATTATCACATATAACTATAGGACTAATAGAGCAGAAAACAATTATTTTGGGTCCCCAATAAAACATATGATGATCTTTTCATAACACAGGAGAAATAAAGAAAAATGTAGGGCTCTCTTATAAAAATCTGATACTACTATGCATGTTTTAATTATGTTGATTCCTTTCAATGATTAAGACAACTATCTGACAACTTTAACCACAGAAGATATGTTATGGCTATTGAGAAAGAAGGTATTCATGTTTTTAGCTTTTCTAATGCAAAATCTGGATCAAAACTTGGACATGGAGTGGTTTTCCATGGTTCCCCCAACACACACAGTCTCTTAAAACATAATATTCTATCACAGTTTATGGGTTCATTCCTACAAAGATTCACATTGCTTTTGGATGCAAAAGTAATGTGATATAAGACAATTAGATGACATGAATTTATTTGTTCATAAAACATGAGTTAAATAATGACCAGCTGGTTAGTGAAATGAAGACTTGAACAGGGCATCTTTCAAATCTAAAGCACAGCTTCTTCTCATTCTGCTACAAATGTCCTACCTTCCTCTGCCTGTGCCCAAAGGGCTAAGAATTTAGCTCAGTGGTGCTGCTGCCTGCTTGGCAAATTCAAAGTCCTGAGTTCGACTGCTGGTACCAAAAAAAAATAATTTTTTACACTAGATAAAATTCTGCCTCCTTGATGAAGTCTCCTCTGACTAACACAGGTAGAAGTAACATCTCCCTCACATAAAACACAACAGAAATGTGTCTATATCTCTAGCTTTTTTATAGAATCAACATTTACTATTCTAGCATTACAGTTATTTTATATAAATAATAGTAGCCCTATTAAAAAGTAATTTTTAATGTAGGTTTTTTGTCTTATCTTTAAGGCACCCAATGAGTTAAAGGTCCTTCCTTGTACTTAGTAGATATCTAACTAATAGTCTTGAAGAATTAAATGAGATTTAGCTTTTCAATGAAATAAGTGAATTAATAATACTACACTCTAGACCTTATAAAGTATATTAGCTGTATTTAGGAATGGGATCACAATCTGGCCCTTAAACTCAAATAATAATTATGTAAGCAAATAAAAGTTCCTTCAGTTTTTCTGTAAATGTTGCCGTGGTAGTTCTTGTAGGAAATCAGATGTGTTTATTACCCTTATAGTTTTACCTGTTCTCAGCCAATCAACAAATAATCCATGAAAAATAACTGATAAGCCTGACTTTTTTAAAATAAAAACTTTTGTTCTACAAAAGATAGTCTCAACAGAATGAAAAGACAAGAGTCAGACTGGAAGAAAAAAGCAAAGCCCATGTTTGAGACAGGATTGATATCCAAATCGTACAAAGAACTCATAACATTCAATAAAGAGAACACAAACAGCCCAATTATAAAATGGACATTAACAGTCACCTCACCAAAGAAGACATAGAGATGCCAAATAAGCATATGAAAACACGTGTTGCATCGTATGCTATCAGAGAACTGCAAACTAAAATATTAAGGAGATAACACTACACACCTATGAAATTATCCAGATTCCGGAATGCCAGCAAGTATTCATACGTTGGCTGGATGTGGAGCAACAGGAGCTCTCAGGCGCTGCTAGAGGGAATGCAACTGGCACCATCACTTTGGAAGACAGTTTGTTGGCTTCTTACGGAGCTAAGCATATTCTTGTCCTATGATTTATAGTTGTATTCCCTGGTATTCACCCAAAGGAGCTGAAAGCTTACGTCCTCACAGAAACCTCCACACAGACAGGTACTGCAGCTTTTTTGTAATTGCCAAAAATTGGAAGCAACCAGGATGTCCCTTGGGCAAAGTGGTACATCTAGACAATGGAATATTTTATTCAGTACTAGAACGAAATGATATTTCAAGCCACGAGAAGACATGGAAGAAATAAACGCACACTACCGAGTGAAATAAACAAATGAAAACTGCTGCAGTGTATACTGCAGGGGTCCAAGCACGTTCCACCGTGGGAAAGACAAAACTGTGGAGACAGCAGAGGATCAATGGTTTCCAGGGATTGGGTAGGACAGAAGGATAGTCAAGGAGGACCTTTAGGGGAATGAAATTATTTTGAATGGAGTAGACTATAATAATTATAATGGAGTAAAAATGTTTATGAAAACCTACAGAATGCATAACACTAAAAATAAACCCTGGTATAAACGGTGGACTTTGATACTGATGCATCAATATATGTTTATGAATTATAATAAATGTACCACTGTGATGACAGATATCCACACCAGGGTAGGTTATATTGTGTGGAACAGAGATATATGGGAACTCTTGTATTTCTGAACCAGAAATTCTGCTGTGAACCTACAGCTGATCTTAAAAAATAAGTTAAAAATAAATAAATTACTCGGCATGGTGGCATATCCCTGAAGTACCAGCACTCAGGAGGCTGAGGCAGGAGGATCACTAGGAGTTTCAGGCCATAGTGAGTTCAAAGACAGCCTGAATTACATAGTGAAACCCTGTCTCCAAAAAACCAAAAAATGTAAATGCATAAATATAAATATAAATAAAACGAAAAATAATTTAAAGAGCTATATGAACGAAGTCATGCAACATGTGCATGAGGTGGAAGATACAAGAATCCATTCTCTAAAACTGATTTATACACTCAGTACAACCTTGATCAGTGAATCAGACAGATTTTTTTTCATTAAACGTACTGTTACATTTTAGGTATGCAATATGCTCACATTCTTCATTGGAAATTTGTACCTGTACGTGATATATTTTGGTTCTTAATTTTCCCTCATTCCTCTTTCACCCCTGTACCCCTCCGTTTTCATAAAAACTTTTGTTTCTGTCTTTTTCCTTCTCTTCTCATATTTCCTTCCCTTCAGACTTTTGTATGCCAATATATTAGCTAAATCTAAAATGTATGTAAACAGAAAGGGCCAAAATAGAAAGAGGATTTTTGAAAAAGAAAAGGCATGAGATCACTTATGTCACAGTATATGAGTTAGTATGAATCTATCGTAATTAAGATAATTTGGTATCAGTGAAACAGTCTATAGGTAGACAGAATGGATAGAATAGAAAGCCCACATACAGAGATATATAGCACTTGATTCATAAGAGAGGTGGCATTACAATGTAGTGGGGGAAAGAAAAGGTTTATAGATAAATAGTGCTGGATTAGTACTGCATCATGTGGAGAAGAAAATGAAGTTTGACACCTTCTTCACAATAAACATGGAAATCAATTCCAAGCACATCAGTGATCTCATGCAATCCAGGAGGAAATGTACAGAAGAATATTTTTATGACATTGAGATGTGCAAAGGAATTTTTTAATTGGATGAAAAGGTCAAACCATAAAGATGAGTGAATTAGACTCTAATAAGTTAGCTAGCTATTGCTGGTGAAAAAAAAATACCGCTGAGTAAAAATGCAAGACCTGAAATAGGAAGTGTACTTAGTCAACTTTCCTATCACTGAGGCACAAAACCAGACACACATGACTCACATTGCTCATGGTTACAATCTGGGATCAGCTGGATCGCAAACAAAAACATCAGGTCAGGGGGAAGTGGAGAAGCAGAGCCATGGAACTGGGCCAGAGAGGAGGTGGCAAGAGAGCAGATATAGACCCCACAGTCACACCTTCAGGACCCACCCAGGCACACCCTGAAGTGTGTCCCACTAATCCCCGGGGTAGATCCTAAAGCAAATCAATTTAACACGAACACCATGGGGGGAAATATTTGGTATGTTATAGAGCTGTCATATAGAACTCTTACAAGAAAATGTTAGCCAATCCAGTCTTTTATATAATCAAAATATTTCAACCACACTTAGAAAAGAGCATATATATTTAAATGACTGAAATCATAGGAAAAGCTACTCACTTTATTAGCTATAAAAGTAGCACTACAAACACACTAGACTAGTTAAAATTCAAAAAGACTGAAAATAACAACTGTTTACAAGGATGTAGAGAAACTGAAATCCTCACACACTGCTGAAGGATGGGTAAATATCACTTTGGAAGACCGGTATTAAGTACTAAAGTTGAAGATATATAACCTAGATTAATATTAACTAAAGTTGCATATATGTGTATATGCACAAGAGATATGTATCTGTTTATGTCAGTATTGTTCATAAAAACTCCAAACAAGAAAATACCCAAATATTTATCAATAGATAAATTATAACAGATTCATATAATAGATTCACATATCTATGAATATCATGCATAGAATTAATTCTTACAACACAACAATATGGAAGAATCCCACACACAAAATGTAACATTGGACAATGAAAAGTAGACACACAAAGAAATACATACAATTATAAAAAGTTAAATTAAAAGTATATTAAAAGTTTATTAAAAAATAAATAAAATATTAAAGGCAAGGAAAAAATATAGTAACAACTGCAGACTGGACACTTAAGATTAATCTTCAAAGAATCTCTTCATATCAGACTGTAATTCTGAAAAAGACATTAAACATACAAAGACCTAAAATCTAACATTATACCAAGCATATCCTAGTAGTATGAAATGCCCAAGAATAATCCTTTATACTAGGTCTAACATTATTGAGAAACTTTTTAAAATACCATGATGCTTTTCATTTTACAACATATAAGGAAGGCATCAAGAAACCGGAAAAGATCCAGAAAATAGCAAGTGAAATAGCTTAAGAGTTGAAACATAGAAGTTTTACAAAATAAAATATAAATGAAATAGGATTATTTAGACTAAAGAGAAAAGTCCACAAGATAATTTTAAAACTGCCTTTAGGTGAATTAAAAGCTGTTCAAAGGACTTCCTTTCCTCCAAGAGGATAAGGCTAGAGGGAAAAGATTTTTTTTTCAGCTTTTATTGAGTTTATTGGTACATTTTAGGGATACAGTACAGTTACATTCATTGCTGGGATCTTGTACTTTTACATGACAGGTCTTGGTTCTCATTTTTCCCTTCATCCCTGCCCTCCCATCACCCCCTCCTCCCTTCCCTATTTACAAATACTTTATTTCCATTTTTTCCCTTTCTCATGTTTTTTTTTTCCTTTTCCCTTATTACCTTTCCCCTACCCTTCCCACTTTCCCTACACCTTTAGCCCTTTTCTTCCTAATTCACATTGTCAATTATATCATTAGGATCTTATGTACCATTATAGTTTTTCATCCCAGAGAAACTATTTGGTATTTATACATGTGTGACTCATTTATTTCACTTAGGAGTATATCCTCAATATGTATCCATTTTCCTATGAGTGACTCTAATTTTTCATTCTTTATGGCTGAGTAGTATTCCCTTTAATAGAAAAACTACATCTTCTTTATCCAGTCTCCAAAGGATGGGCAAATGGGCTGTTTCCAAGTTTTAGCTATTACAAACTGTGCTGCTATAAACATAGGTTCGCATATATCTCTGTGAGATGATTCTTTTAATTCTTTTTGGAAAGATACCCAGCAGAGGAATGGCTGGATCAAATGGAACCTCTAATCCTAGTTGTTTGAAGTATCTCCATATTGATTTCTATAGTGGTTGCAACCAGTCTGCACTCCCACCAACAATGGAGAAGGTGTCCTTTCTCCCCACAACCCCGCCAACATTTGTTATTGTGTGATTTCTTGATAGCAGCCATTCTTTGTGGGTGAGGTGGAATTTTAGTGTTGTTTTCATCTGCATCTCTTGAATGACCAGTGATGTGGGAAAGGGTTTTTTTTTGAGGGGGGTGAGACAGGGTCTCACTATGTGTTGAGACTGACCAGGAACTCACTGTGTAGCCCAGCCTGCTCTTGAACTCACAGCTATCCTCCTGCCTCAGCCTCCCCAGTGCTGGGAATGTAGGCATGCACTACCACGCCCAGCAGGGTTCCCTATTCTTGACATAGTTACCAACATTTGTCATCTTTTTGTTGGATAATAGCCATTCTAACAAATATGAAGATAATATCTCTTTGTGTTTAGGATTTGCAGTTTCCTGATGACTAACGATGCTGTTCATTTTTGCACACATTCATTGGCCACTGGTGTCATATTGTAAGAAATGTCTATACAGATCCTTTGCTTACACTTCATTAGAGATCAGAATCTCAAAGATATATCTGCATTCTAATGTTTACTACAACCAAGTAAACCAAATAGGGTTACTACAACCTATTTTATTGTAAAATAGCCAAGATATCAAATGGAATTAACTTGAATGTCTATCAACAGAAGAATTGAAAAAAAAGAAGCCAGGGATTTAGCTCAGCGGTTCGGTGGCCTGCTTTGCAAGTGCAAGGAACCGAGTTCAATCCCCGGTACCAAAAAAAAAAAAAAAAAAAAAAAAACAGAAGAATTGACAGGAAATATGATGTATCTCTATTGTGTCTCACATACAGACATAGACACACACACACACACACACACACACACACACACACGAGTATTATTCAGCCTTTAAAAGGGGTAAAATCCTATCATCTATGACCTGAAAGGCATTATGCTAAGTAAAATAAGCCAGACTCAGAAAGACAAATATTACATAATCTCACATGTGAAATCCAAAAAGGTTGGTAAATAGGTACAAAATATTAGTCATGCTAAAAAAGTAAGGTCTTGAAATTTATTTTATGGTTTGTTGGCTACAGTTAATATCATTATATTACATACTTGAAATGTGCCAAAACTTTCAGAAAAAATTTGCACCACAGAAACAGCAACAACAAAGAAACAGTAACTATGTAATGTAATAGGTATGTTAGCTTGTTTGTGGTAATCATTTCTTATTATAAATTATTTTATACACCCTAAATATATACAGTTATATTTGTCAATTTATATCTCAATGAAGCTGAGAAAGAAAGGAAGGAAGGAAGGGAGGGAGGGAGGGAGGGAGGGAGGGAGAGAGGGTGAAAAGAAACATTCAACCACATAGAATCTATAGGTTAAAGATCCTGCAGTCAGCAGTGCTATTACTTAAATGGCTCTTCCAAAAGGTAACGATGGGGCTGTGACTATCACTCAGCAGTGAAGAGTACAACTGTCGGGTGTCAAGCCATGAGTTCAATCCTTAGCACCATCAAAAAATGTAACTGAAATTACAGCAAATTCAAGTGAAAATTTAGATGTAATTCCTATAGAAAAGACAGATAATGTAAATTATTCAAGTATAACAAAACTTTTTAAAGTGCCAACACTTTTTCAGTCTGTCTTATTTTTATGTCATAATTAGGAAAGGAAGTGTGGACCACAATAACCTGGATTCTAAACCATCACTGTTACATCCACACTATATCAACTGAGGCAAATTACTGATCATTCCAGGAGTCTGCCTGCTCTTCCACAAAATATCCACCTTGCCTGCAATCTTCTGAGTGATTAAGGGTTAGAGCAAGCGCCAGGGATTTAGCTCAGTGGTGCTGCCACCTTCCTTGCAAGCGGAAGGACATGAGAGAGACGGAGAGGGGGAGAGAAAGAGACAGAGACAGACAGAGAGAGAGAGAGAGAGAGAGAGAGAGAGAGAGAGAGAGAGAGGGAGGGAGGGAGAGAGAGAGGGAAGGAGGAAGAGAGAGAAATACCCTTAAGCAGAGCAGATACTCAGTAAATGGGAGTCCAACTTCTTTCTCCCTGTTGCCTTGACTTTTTCTGAAAAGCTATCTTGGCAGTTAACTGACTAGAAATCTTTCTCACGCTGTTTAATTTTCATTCTTGGTCAATTACTACTTAGCCAAGGCACTATTCTTCCCAGTTCCTGCTCACTTACTTATCCTGTTTTCCATCATGCCTTTCACAATTATGAGCTACCACAGGGGAGAATCGGTGCAGCTACACGGATCTGTGTAATGGCCTCACTTATTCTTCTGATTGCAGCAAAACCTTTTTCACACAATATATATTATCTCACATAATAGTTATTTTCCATTTTATACACTTCTGCTGTATAAAAGTTCACTTTTGCTTTCAAAATGAAGTGAAATCTTTCATAACAAATTCATGCGTATGAAAATTCCTCATAATGTATATGCTTTAAATTGATTTAAAATTAACACAAACTCAGATATCTATATGTTTAATTCAAACCTTTAGAGCTCAGATTAAATCTTCGCTCCCAGTAAAAGTGTTTGTTCGGCATAATAATCTAAACTTATAACAAATTTTCACTAATCTTTAAATGAATTAAAAGAATCTCATACTTATAATCTTCCAAAATAAATAGAAAATCTATACAACTATTACAGTCATGTTTAGGAAATATTTAAATATCTAAATGTCTGCCAATATAATCAATATTTTCATATACATGAAGCTGTACTTAATTTGGTACATGCATTTGATTGAGCTAATTATATCAATATAATATAAAACTGTTTCGATATTATAATCTAGTTCTTGGTTCCAAATAATTAGATAATACCCCACTTATGATTATTACATCAAGAAAAATCTTTTAAAATGTATCTGTTCACATATTTAATTCACCTATGGACAATATTTTTTATTTATTTATTTTCGCTGAGTTTATTGGTACATTTAGGTATACAGTATAGCTACATTCATCATTGGACACTTGTACCTTTACATAACTGGTCTAGGTTCTCATTTTTTCCCCATACCCCTGTCCTCCCTTCACCCCCCCACCCTTCCCTATTTACAAAAACTTTATTTCCATTTTATCATTTTCTCATATTTTTCTTCTCCCTTATTTCCTTTTCCCTACCGTTACCACTTCCCCTACACCTTTAGCCCTTTTCTTCCTATTTCACATTGTCAGTTATACAATTTGTATCTTATTTACACTTTTAGTTGTAGTGAAATAAATAAGACACATGTGTATATACCAAATAGTTTCTCTGGAGGACAATATTTTTATAATTTTCAAATTATAAATTGATTTTATAATTAGAGAAAGCTGATTGTTCACCAGAATTCACCTGAGCCTCTCCTGTCATGAATGCTTGGAAAAAAATATTCATCTTAAATTAGTCTTTCTAACCAATGTTCATACAGAATCACCCAGCATTCATGCTTCTCAAAAATGTACACAGTGAGTCACAGCTCTTCCTGCTAAATCTCCTTGATGCACAATAAGGAATAATTCCACAAGACTCAATATTCCCTGGCAGTAACTGACGAAGTAAATTTGAACAGAGAGTGAACTTTCTTAAGAAAAAGTCTCCATGGCTTTACACTCTGGAACTAAATGGCCTAGTGTATTCTCTTGAAGCACAATACAATTGAACAAATAATCCACATAGCGTTGGATACATAAAAATACATGAATATTCACTGTTCCTATACACTTATTATAAACACCTGTTTTTTTGTTTTGTTTTGTTTTTTAAGACAGGGTCTCACTATATAGTTGAGACTGACCTGAAACTCAGTATGTAGCCCAGGCTGGTTTCAAACTCACAGTGATCCTCCTGCCTCAGCCTCCCGAGTACTGGGATTACAGGCATGTGCCACTACACCTGGCTATAACACCTGTTCTTTTTAATAGTGAAATTTCAAAGCATCTTCTTTAGACATTGCTAAAAGCATGACTTCTTCCTTTTGAGCTACTTAAATCCAAAGATCACAGCCAGAAATTATCATCGGGCATTTCTCTTATGCACAGATGGTCTGTGGAAAAACACAGCACATTCTTTATGAGCCCAGTGTTGCTTTTCAGTTCCTGGGCAGTGTGCACCGTAATTTCCAATTAATACTGAATAAAAGAGAAGCAAAACCCTATTAGCTCATTTTAGCATATTGTTAGACATAAAAGTTCATTTTAGTTACAAATCTTGATTTGAGTAATGAAAGCATCACAGAGAGAATTTCCCAGGCAACAAAGTTTGAGAAAATATTGGAATAAACTGAATAGATAAGGTGAGTTCAGTAGCTGGGAATAACCAGCAAATGACCCCAGACAGGAAGAAATGAACTGAATTAAATTTAAATGTGTTCTTATACCCATGAGGCAGAATTTTAAGTAAGCCAAAGTAAGCAAACGTAAAGATATTGTCAGCTGAGATTAATATGATACAATCATAACTCAGGGCAAAGGCATAGGTACTCATAATTTCTCTTATCACTGTTGGACTAAAACAATAGTGATCTGGATAGAAACTCATATTTTTCCTTTTTAAAATTTTTAATCCCAATTTCTCGTGAGACTTCAATGATAAGAGAGTTTTCTAAAGATTTTTTACCCATTTCCATGGAGAAAGCTAAACCCCGCATTCCTCTAAATGAAGTCAAATTTTCATCTCTGCTTTAGGCATTTATTAACTCGCCAAATGCAGTTGATTGGTTCATCTTTACAAGAATAAATTGTTCTAATGCATATTACAGAGAGAAAAGATATGAGAGTAAGCATTAATGACCCACCTCACCCCAGGTCACCAATGTGCATCACAAGCAACTTGGTTTAACTTGAGAAGTTCTCTGCCATCTGGAACTGGTTTGATGACCTGTTAGAGGTGAGTTGCTCTGTCCTGTTCCTGAGCACAGGGGTCCAATCAGCTCTGACTGGCACTTGACAGGTTCTTCAGGTTAGGCCAAAAGGTAAGCAGACGCAGAAAGCCAGGTAGCCTTTTACACTCCAACAGTTACTTATTCTAAGCAGGCTGGAATTCTCTAATCCCTCAAGTTGATGGAAAAGAGAATTGCACAGTACCCAGCTATTAGTTATATCCACCATGCTGTGCAAAAGATCACCAAAAAAACTCAAACTTACTCCTCTTATCTACCTGAATATAGCTCATAATTGACTACTGTACATTTCAATGCTCTTGAGAAATGGAGCTCAAAGGTACCCATTCCCCAAAATCTCAAATGTTTGAGGCAAAGGATGAGTTCTTTAACTTCATTAAGTTATTCCGCACTGTGTTTTTAATTCACAATATCGCTTTACTCCATAAATATGTGCGGCTCTAAGTTTTCAATATAAAGAAAAAGGGAGAAAGCCTACAAATTCAACAAAGGGAAATGAGAAGTCATGTTAAATGGCATAAAGACCTCATCACGTTCTCTACTTTCAAAGTAACCTCTTTCAATTACTCAATATAGTTCTTCACATGAAATTGTTTGACGCTCAGCTGCTCTAATTATAAGCTTGTAGGAATTCCTCAAACAATGAAATTCACTCTGGAGAGAGGAGAGTAATAGTTCATGATCAGATGCCTCAGCTTATCTAATACTTGTATTAATCAAAGTCTGTTATTATAAATCCATCGTTCTTTCTTAACAATGCTTAAAATACAATATGATTTCATTGTGCAACTGAACACATATGAAACACATAATATACAATGAAGATGAGAGGAAAACAGGCCGTGATGCATAACTTTGCCCATAGAGATCTAATTTTACTCTATAAACTAACAATAAACATGTAATGTCAATATATATTTTTCTATAAATTGAGAGAAATATACTATATGGCTTTTAAAATGCATTTGTTTTTTTTTAATTTTGTTCAAAAGTAACTCGAATAGTTTTTAAGAGCTTTCACTCAGTTCACAGAAAGGTCCAAATCAATAAAAATTAACATTTTTCAATATCCAGAAATAATATTTTTATTATGTTTTTTACTTAATTTTTAATAATGAACAATTATAGCCTCTCTTCCATATATCCCAAGTTTCAGGAGAAAACAGAAGGAACCCACTTCCTATTTAATGATAGACAGATCAGCACTTTGTTTCCATTACTGATACTACTGGATGAGATAAGAGCTGCACTGTAGAGTTTCTGGGTTGGAAAGATCAACTAGAAATCATATGCATAAAGTGGAAACAATTGGATCCAGAAAGCAGTCAATGTATTCCTACACTAGGGTGCATGTCAGGAAGGTTTTATTTTATGGGTGTATATCCACAATGAAAATGTAAAATCCCTGACTGTTTTAATGTTTTACAAAATCTCCTCTGTCTAATCAAAAGGTGATCTTATAAAATGCTGCTAACATCATCCTTGTCCAATCTGAACTCATATGGATTGAATCCGCTATTTAGTTTTCTGTTTTTCTTCCTGAAATGTATAAACCTGAATACAAATCACTCCTGAGTGACATTCAGAAGATATTGCAAGGGCGTCTTCTCTACCTCTCTTGTCAAGTGTGTTTCAGTAGAAGGATTATTGATGGAAGCCTGAGACACAGATGAAGAGAAATTAGAGTTGTGAGGTATAGAATTGCAGAAATTGCATCTATACAAACAGCTGAAAGCAAGATGATATTCTGCTCAAATATTCCTACTTCAAAGAATTCTCCAGAGTCCCATTTACTCCTGATAAGTACTAACAGTACTTACAAGTTTTCTTCAACCTGGACAATTGCTCAAATTAAGAAAATAATTTTAGTTAAAAAGAAAGCAGTATCAGGACTGGAAAAGTAGATCAAAACTTGGAAAGGATTACATCAAACAAAATGTATTTTTATGCCTTCATATGAAAAACAATGATTAAATAACTGGATCTTTCTTAATGGTGTTATAACAAAATTATTTTGATTAGAAATAAACAAGAACAAAAGATTTTGACAGGTTCTTCATAGATGATTCTAAAATATCATCACTGAAAAAGCATAAGTGTCCATCTTCTCAAAACATTTCACTTCTTCATGTTACCACACATGTAGTTTTTCCCCTGAGAGACAGTTAACAGGATTTTCCAAACTGTGTTTCTCAAGTCACTAACTCATAAGGATGTTTATAAAAACTACCTTGACAAAGAGACCCAATGTTAAAATGAAATAATCCAATTATTTCTTAGCTAGATATTTTATACTTCAGGATTTCTCAGAGCTTTTTATTGCTAATTTATAGTGTGATGGTCCTTAGGGTTGATGAATATTCAGTAGTTCCAAATTTATTTGACAACAGAAATCCACCTTCATGGAATAATTTTGACAACTGTTCTATAGTGCATATGTGCAAGTTTTTGAGGCTTGATGTTGGAACTATTTGTATAGAAAGTAACTCGTTATTTTCCCAAAGATCAATATCACCTGTTATTTGACTTTGTGGGAAATATACAATAGGATAAAAGCATTCTGTCTCAGTAACTGCAATTTTATCCCCACCTTTCCACACCAGCACTTTCCATCCCCTAGTTGCATTAGCAGGCTTACTATCAGTCAGGTAATCACAGCACATTCACATAATCACAGATGTTCACACTGACCATTCACGCCAACATGTTCTCCCCAAAACATACCCTAGACATGAAAAGTAACATCCTTTTCCATTTTTATAATGGCTTCTCTTATTCGTGTTTGCAACATACTATTACTGTGCTGAAAGATTGTGACTTGTGTCCCATAAATCTTCCTGCCTTCTCTCAGTTCTTGCCTTTCACATTATGACTAAAATATTTGACCAAGTTCTGTTTTACTGAAAAAATTCTCATATTTTCTTTTTTTAAAAAGGTGTATTTTGTTTTACTTTTGTCATATAGCTAACAAACAATACTGAGAGCTGATGTATCAGCCATTTAGAAATAAGAATTTGGTCCCACAGATGCAGCTTTAAACCTGCATCTGATTTTTAATTTCCAATCTTCCCAGGATATCAACCAAACATCTATACCACAATTGCTTTTCTATCACTCATGAACTTTCATAAAGTCAAGAAGGGTTGCAAACAACCCCTTAATAAAGAAATAATCATACATTATCAAAACAAATGGAAACTCTAGCCAGAAGTGCCCTTTCTCACATCTTCCACCCAAAAGCCAAAGATTTAACTTATATAAACTTGGGCCTGAATTGGTGAATAAAGGAAACAAAACAAAAACAGGATGTAGTGAGTATGGCAGAGTAACATAAACATTATTAAATCTTTGAGATTCTGCTGAGCTATACTGCCTCTTATAGTGCTATTTGAAGCACTGTTTTTGTAAATGTAGTACAGTATGTCCTTATAAAAGTACCAAGTCTTCATCTGAGGACTCCTCCCTATAGACACTGGTTCATAAATCTTGGCTGTGAAGGGAAATGCAAGAAAATTACCGAGTGTGAGAAATGACCCCTTTATCAGCAAGTGTGCTGACTCTTCAAGTTGTATGGAATTGGTGATAACAATTAGGTATAACTGAAAGGTCATGAGAGACAGAAAGGCATCCGAGACTATGACACAAGGTTGTTAAATGACTTTCATTTGGGGAAAAAACCGTGCTATCAAATACCTTAGCTATGAAATACCTTCACTCATTTCTTTGACTCACTTAATCTAACATGCCTTTAACATGGCATGGACAAAATAGATAATCTATATGTCTGAGAATAATCTGATTTTTAAATTTAATTTTATGGCATTTTATGGCATTTTTTGTTTGTTTCTTTTGGCAGGATGGAATCCTGGGCCTTGCACCTGCTAGCCAAACACTCTACCACTGAACCAAATCTCCACCCAAATAAGCAGACCTTGATATCTGAAGCTCCCTATGGAAAGCTCCTAATAAGAGTAAATGAAAATAATACAAACTAAAATATATTTGGCATCTATTATGTATTAAGATTCTGCAGTTATTTTGACCACACGATCGCATTAATCCTTACAGCTCTGTAAAATAGATGTTCTACAAAACAAGAATTACTATGAAGGGATGCCTTGCTTCCTAGACCCATCAACTTTTATGAAGCTCAGCCAGAGTTCAAATAGATTAACTACCTCCCAAGATGGATCTCCTTGACTGCCCATTCTGCCTTCCTCATGTTATTTTTATCTCCTGACTACTCTGTCAAACCAACAAATGTTTTCAAAACTGAAGGAGACCCTAAAGATCTCTTAACTCCTCAGTTTACACATTTAAAAATTTGACAAATCCAGAGGATGCCACTCGTTTTGTTTTACCAAAATCCCAGGTCACAGCTATTTGTTTCCTAGTTTATAGATTTTAAATATATATATGTATATATAATTACATAAGAATATTCATTTTATTTTAAAAAATAGGTAAAGTGAAAACTTTTTCAAGTTAAAACAACCAAGAGCAGTAATATATGCGTGACAGTCTATTCAACACTACAGGTTTAGAAGCAGGCGTCCAACGTTCTCCCTTCTGTCTACACAAAACCCCACCTTGAAACACAATGTACTTTCAGTCACCTTTTAAAATCATGCTTGAGTAATGTTTTCCAAGCAGCACTTCACCACACCTCCCCTACACAAAATAAATATGCAATTATTATATTGGTTATACACATAATTCTGTTATTCTATTTATTGAACTAGATTTCAATTTTTTAACTTGGTTATCATGATTGTTAGGTTATAAACAGAGATTTGTTCACCTCTGTATATTTAGAACCTAACACAATAGATGGATATATAGGTGCTCAGTCAATTTAGGCTGAATGGGATTGAATTGACCTGATTTGAACTGAACTGTATATTTAAATTTAATTGGAGGCCATTAGAATCTGACCAATCTGTTTTCCTCATTAAAACCCCAGTCACTTCAAGTCTTACTAAGCTAATACAATATTTCAACTTAATTTTTCAAAACTATTTCACTAGGGAACAAAAAGTATTGACTTTCTTTGATAATGTCATGAATGTAGACCCCATAGGATGAAAGGAACTCAGCATAGAAGGTCCTTAAACAGCTGCAAGTTGGCTTGCTCAGGACAAAAATCCTGTTCACACTCTAGTCTGACAGTTTACCTGGATTACTATTTGTACTACACAAACAATGAGGCACAGAAGCAGAAAATCAGCTATGACATACCTCTAAATATAGCACAGAAGAGGAAATCGAAGGTTCCACAGAAAGCAATGTGGAGGAATTGTTTGCTTTTGTCGTTCATGGGCTATATTGTCAATCTTGACAAGAATCTTGGTGAAATTTTACTAAAATCCATTTTAATAGATTTTAATGGAATCTATTTCAAAAACATTAATTTTAAGAAGTAGTTTTTATGATTAAAATATTCAAGTTGTTCAGCTAACCCACAGGTGAGTTTTATAAGTTTCTGGTTGTTACTATGGTCAAACGACATGGCATGGGGAAATGCTCTTCATAAATGAAAAGCACATACCTCACAGAGCGATGCACGGGATATACATGTGGAAGAAAGAACATTTACAACCACAATGAAGTAAAGAGAAATCAGGCACTTAGGCAAAAAAAGATCAAGGGTCTTGAATCTTTTAAAGTATAGAAATAGTGGTAGAGATGATGTCGTGACTATGCTATAGACCAGGAAATGTGCGTTGAGAATGTCTAAGGCTAGAAAGATGAGCTCATGTCCTCCCTTTGCATCGTCACTGCTGGGACAGTAGGGATTGGTAGCTGTGGTAGATACAAGCACCTTGTAAATGAGAGAGGCCTGTCCAGAGGTCATGATCTCCTGCAGAAGAAAGTTCCAGCACCATGGATCATATATCTTTTGAACATTTTACAACATAGACAGGCAAATGGATATGAAATATACCATACACATTTCAACTTCGCTTCAAATCTGAGATTTGGATGAGTCAGAAAGAAACCTCAGTAAACCTTGGTATAAAACCAAGTGACTAAACGGTAGCTTAGAATAGCTAAGAATTGCTGAGACACATTAAGATTTAAGAATTTCTGAGATGTATAAATAGTGCCTAGATATTCTCCATCTTCAGTTATAAACTTAAATGTATCGTGGAAAAGTATTTATAAAGAGCGTCTTTTGATACTTTTTAAATATTGTTTTCAACTGCAAATAACTTCTCTATCTTGAATCTGATGATAGGGACCATATGATTACAAGAGTAACGCAAATTTCTTGATGTTTGTACAAGTTATTTTAACAGTCAAATTCGAGGAGAAAATAAATCTCTCAAATGTGACGAATACTCATTGTTAAAGTAATGTACATGTTACACTTAATCTTTTAAAAAAAACAAAAACAAAAAAGCAAATCTCAGAATATCTCAGTCCACCGTAATTTATCTGCTAAGAAGAAAAATGTACAAGTCTAATTCATAACATGCAATAACTTAGTTTTTGAGAAAAAAGAATGAAATATGGTATGAGATTTTTCTTTTTTTTTTTTTTTTTTTTTTTTTTTTTTTTTTTTTTTTTTTTGGTACTGGGGATTGAACTTCAGTCCTTGTGTTTGCGAGGCATGTGCTGGAACTGCTGAGCTAAATCCCTGGCCCTTCTTTTAGAGGCATGAGATTTTTGATCCCTGAAGAGATGCACCTATTCAGATAAAAATAAACAAGATTTAAATTCAAATATTGTTTAGTTGGGACACAGAAGAGTGCTAAAGGCTGAGGAAATTGTGACCTAAGCAACGGTTTGAGGAGAGAGCTGCACAGAGACGGCAGTTAAAGGCCTGAATAAGGCCTTATTTCACCCTTCCACACCAATGGTGAAATTTGACAGAATGGCCTGTGATTTTCAAACCAAGGAAGCATGAGAAGTGAGGCACATAGATTCAAAATGAAACGCTCAGCTTCTATTTTTCGCAAGAGCAAGAAGTAGTGAAAGAGCCTAATTAGGCAGCTGCTTTCTTCTTTATCTCTATTGAGTCTGAATTCTGGGATGGTTCCCATTCTGACAATGGTTCTTACATAAATTTTCAGCTACTCCAGGTTCCTAAGTCCTAGAAAGTATGCACCAAACCCAGACATGGAGAAAACTATCACAACAATGGCCTTGATGGTAAGGACAGTGGTAAAAGTACCTGTTAGAGGAGCCCTCTGAGGCAAACCATACTTCAGGATACTTCTATTATCACTAGATTTTATTTTATATATGACAATTATTAATAATATTTTGTTAAAACTAGCCAGGCTCCTTTAAAGAATAGGTAGCAATTTAAACAAAGTGTGTCCTTTTTTTCTCATAAGCACCTGCTCTTGAACTTGACCAAGAAAATAATGTGACACACACAGCTTTTATTTTGGGATACAAAAAAAAAAATCTCTCTTGATGAATTACAACTACACATACATATGTATATCACTCATTTCTTCCTACTCTTTCCTCATGAGTAATGAAGTGAACCGAACAATATTTGAATGGTTATGAATTTTATCATTCACTCATTCACTCATTCATTCAAAGCCTATCTTTCATTCATTCTTTCATTCCTTCATTCAAAAACGTCTTTCAGTGTCACTATTGTTAGGAACCATCCAAGTGTGCTGGTCATCTTTCTGTCACTGAAACAAAATACCTGAGGAAAATAAACTTAAAGGGAAAAAGGTCTATGTTGGCTCTTGGTGTCAGAGGTTCTAGTCAATGGTAAGTCGGCTCCATTTCTTTTCAGCCTATACTGAGGCACAAAGGAAGAGGCAGAGGCTAGCTGTTCAGAAAGAGAAAGAGAAGGCTGGGGCAAAATATAACCTTCAAAGGCCCATCCCTTGTGACCTGCTTCCTCCAACTACCTTCTAAAATTGCCACAGACTGACAACCAAGCATTCAGCACCTGGTCTTTGGGGATCATTTCAGATCCACACCGTGACACTTAAATCATGAGATACATATGCAGCGTCGCTCCTTCACAGAGTTTACAGAGAATGTTTATTTTCCCCAAGACAGTAGATTCTGATAAAAACCAAAGGGAAACAAAATAAAGGAAAGATGAAAATAAAGGAAAAGGCAAAGTTTACTATTTTTTCAACATGGCAATAAAACAAAGCATTCTTTAATATATTGTTGTTGTTTCAGATTATTTTGATTAATTTAGCAGCAACGTGTGATTATGTTTCTCTAGTACTCTAATCAAACATAATTGAGTTCACAGATGTCAGTATAGCCCTGAAAAATATGGGCAGATTTACATTATGACAGATTGCATAGACCTAAAACAGCCCTGGAAATATTCTTGTACCATCATGCAACAAATATATTGAAAATCTTCTATGATGTTGCAGGTCCAAGTCAAGTGCTGGAGATCCAGCAGTAAGCAAAACTCCCACCATCTTGAGGCATAGGATTGGTGTTTGAGCTGCTCATCAAGTCACTCGCCTTCCTGGAGAAGTAAGCTGAGGAGGCCAGGGGAACCAGGGTGGCTTTAAACCTCCCCAAGTGACATCATACTCCCCCCATCTGTGCATCCTTAGATACAAGGAAATAAGTCATAGAATGCTGGAGTCGGAAGATGTATTGAGATTATTATTTTTTATTTATAGTTGTGTAAATAAAGCCCAAAGGTTCTAACTAACATTCAGAACTTATTCAGCAAGTTATAATAAGGAGATATTAGAAATAAATTCCTTGGCTATTTGTACAATGTGCACAAGCATTTCCAGAATGACATGTAAAGACCATGCTCGCTCAAAAAAAGTAGCTTCATCACTTCCTCAGATACTTTACTGCATTTCCCCAGTAACAAACATAGTAATCTACTGTTCAAAACATTTCCCACTTATTGCTAAATTTATATTTCAGCTTTTAGATTTGGCAAATGTTGAAAACCTTACAGAACTTTTTCATCTCTTGATATCTTGTCCATAAATTAATTAAGATAGCTCATTTTCTCTCACATTCCCATATTACAGAAAATGAGAATGAAATGCAATTTTTAAAACTCAGTAAAAAAAATCCTTTGACTCTCTCTTTAGTGTTGCTTGGTTTTGATCCTCTGAAAAATACATGCAAATTTCTAGTACAGGCAAATTAATCTTGTACCCTGACTACATTTAAAATAACTCAATCATATTCATTAACACAAAGATTGAGAGAAGCAACCACATTTAGTCTCAACAACATGAGGTCATCAGCATATGAGGGAATCATATATTCCTGATCATTAATCTTAATTTCAGAAATTGCATTTGAGAATTTAATTCTCTATTACTGTGTCTGGCGAGGCAATAAGGAATAATCTTTTCAACTCTAATTGCATTTACTCCTATGACTTCATAAAAAAGAACATCTCTAGTCAGTATTGGTAAAAGAGAAAAAATCATGGGTAATCCTCATTATCACATTATAGTTGTCAGTAACCTCAAGAGCTGGACATCTATGGGAGAGCTAAAAGAAATATAGAACAAAATTTCTAGCCTTCATAAAAGTCATAAAGAAATTACTGGTCATCAGCTATCATTAGAAATAAGTATAATGCAGTGTTTCCCCTCGTGCAGCTGAATTTCTATTTAAACATCAAAATTGTATAGTTTTCTTGGGATGACATAATAAAATGCTAGAGACTGGAGGCCTTAAGTACCAACAATGAAAAATTTTCTTAGTGTGGAAGCTGGAAGTTCAAAATCAAAGAGTAGGCAGAGCTGGATTCTCCAGTGTCCTCTGTCCTTGGTTTGCTGACCACCATCTCTCAATGTGAACTCTGTTTCATTTGCTTTTATCCCTGGATCTGCTTCCTCTTCTGGTAAGGATACTGGGGGATTGGGTTAGGCTCTAATCCTATGGCCTCATTTTAATTTCATCACCAATTTAAGTGCCCTACTTCTAGTGTCGTATTCTGAGGTACTGGGGACTGTGATGGTTTCACTATACAGATTTTGAGGAGACACAATTCATCCCATAACATGTGACATTGTTCTTAAGTACAATAAGGCATAATTTCATAACTCAAGCTAAGGTGATGCCTAGTATAATGGCAGGCTTTGCACCAAGGATCAGACCAACTGAGAAGAGAAAAAAATAATATTTCTTGACTACCTCTTAAGGGTCAGTGTCTACTCTAGACACTTTACAAGGGCTACCATGAATACCATGTGTTAATCATAGAAAGCACAATACAACCAGTTTTCCCCATCTTATGACCAAAGAAACTAAAGCATAAAGAAGAAAAAAATGTTTCCCTATGTAACATATCTAGAAATTGATACTGCTGTTCTAAGAATTTAGGCTTGTTATCAGTGCTTACTGCCTGACACAGAATAGTCTCCCCTTGGCAAATTTAGGTGTTAGCCTTGACTCTGCCGGTCACAGCTTACTTGTTCTTGGACATTTCATTCGATTTTCCTGGAAGTCAGTTTCCTTATCAATAAAACAAACCTTTTCGTCTTGCAGTTTTCATAATTTTATTGCATTTTTCTTAATATAAAAATAATACAGCACAGGCATATACTTTAAAATTAGAATCAAAGGAAAAAATCAAATGTGATTTGTACTTACACTTTGAACTTACCTCTACATTTATCATTTAGTAACTCACAAAAATTGTATTAAATTCTATGATTGTCCTAACTTTAATTTAATGCCAGGAAAATATCCAACTGAATAAGTATACCAGCCAGCTTACTTAGTTATTTTTGAACTTTGAATTATTTTCACTTTGGGTGCTAGTATAGAAATGCACCAAGTGAGGCAGACTGTAATCTTTAAAATAAGAAAATATCCTGCATAAATAGGTACTAGTTTGCTGGTGAAGCTATCAGATTCTTTACAGAATCTTGTTTTGGGAAGCGTAAAATGAATGACACCTCAGTTTTTAATATAAAGCACTAAGAATCCATCCAAGAATACAGCAGATTTCATTTGGATGTAGGTGTCTAGGATTGAAAATACAATGGTTAGTGGAATTAGGCAACATTCCTCTTCCACAAAGCTAGCTGCTGTCAAAACTCATGTGGATCTACGGAGCTTTCTAAAAGAACATTTCCTCTGGGATGTTTAATATTATTGGAATTCACCTGAAGCAAAATCATAGGAAAAGGCAGGTGGCCCCAAGAGAAAACTCACTTGAAAAAATATGGGATACTTTGGAGACAAGCTCTAGAATATTATAAAGAAGATCTGGTTATTTAACATTTGGCTGAAACTGGAGCCCCTCCTGCCACAGCATCTATAGCATAGCTTGGAAAAAATGGCTGGGTTTAAGTGCTAAATTAACCAGTCACTAGCACAATGGTAATATTCGGAAGGGCACTTCTATTTTGGTGTGAAACACACTATAATGTCACCTGGGAGGAAAAAATGTCTTCTTGCACATAAAGAAATTATTGCTACATCAGCAACTATTATGTTCCTTGTTTTTCATAGTGATTTCAGGGATGGTCAAGAGTTTGACTGTGGACTTCATATTTTCAGAAGTGACTCTATACCACAATGACAACAGTTACTGGAAGAAAAAACAAGGCCTTTGTTGAGGTGAATAGATTTTACAGATCTTTTTCAGAAAAATTATAATAACAAATTATTTAGACTCAATAAATTTATTTGAAGACATTGAACTCAACTTAGGTGAACTCTGGAAAGGGAAAGCAGTATAGCTGTTCACATCCTTTGAATGTGAGGTCTAAAAGAAAATTGTACATAACTTTGTACTCTTAAGCTGTTGAAGCATTATATAATAGTTTTACTCTTAAAAATTGCAATGAAGTAAGTATCTTCCAAAAAAATTTCACCCAATTTTTAATCTGCCTTCTTGGTAAATTCCCAAAAGCAAATGAAAATAAGTCAATGTCATTTCTAGATGTCAATAAAACTATAAAGTCGGATAAATTGTTAGGTACCAATTTTCAAAGGAAAGAACTGATGTGATGTAAGCCCTCACAGAAAATTAGGATATAGATAACAAGGCAAGATTTAGGGAATAGAAATAGTGAGAGTATCTAGTCTCACTGGATCATCATTCATTCACACAAGCAATTAGCACTCTGAAATGCCTGCAGTTGTTCAAGGTACTGGGGGACAAATAATCCTGCTGATTTCAATTAATTAAAAAGTTGGCAAACAGAGAAGTTCAATTACTGAATGTGTTCATTTGTCTTTTACCCTATAGAAAAAAAGGTAATCTGATTTATATATATGGAATTTAGAGGACCTTGAATGAAACCAGTATTCACTCATTCACTCATATAATCATTAAATATTTACAATATGTAGCATTTCTAGAGTCCAGGCACTCTGCTACACGCCACAGATACAAAGAGATGTGAGAAAGTTCCCTTCCTTTTCATTTTAGTATCCACACACATAGAAAAGTTTTTGCATTATTTACTGTGTTTATCTAAAGCATGGAGAAAGCACAAAATCAAAAGTAGTTGGGTAGTTGCAGATCAGCGGTTGACCTCTCCCACCACACTCACTGTTCCATCTGGGCTTTGATAAAAAGCTTTATTTTACCTCCACATAGGAACAGTGACAGGATATAAAGTGCTGTATCCTCTCACCATCAGCTATGGTGGCTCCAGAAAAATCTAACAGTGGTTCCAAAAAGATAAAACAGGGAGCTGACGATCTCTTTGGCAGACTAATTATTGGATTGATCAGAAAGTGTCATTCATTATTTCTTGGGAATCTAACCTTCTGTGCATGAGATTGTAACCTACCAAACCCAGTAACTTGCCATGGGAGCATAGGGCAAACCCCCAACTTATTATTCTACACTCTGGCAGCCATTCTTTTTACTGGAATTCTCTATTTAAAAAAACAAAGGGGTTTCCTAAAATTTTCTCTTTTAAGGAAGGTTGATCTACCTTTTTACTTAAATAATAACATCAAAAGTCAGGCAGTAATTTTCTTTTCTTTTTTTTTTTTTTTTTTTTTTT
>NW_022900948.1:2954544-2979534 GCF_012274545.1 Fukomys damarensis | reverse complement strand
TTTTTTTTTTTTTTTTTTTTTTTTTTTTGCAGTTATCCACAATGTGCCTGGCACATTGCGTATTCACTGATTTGATTTATATACCTTTTTTTAAAAATCTGTCATTGTTACTGAATTTTCCCATCATTTGTAAATTTTTTAATCACAGCAAGGGAGAAATCTGACTTAAAGTAATTATTTTCTAAAGATCACCTGAAATAATTCAGAACTTTATACAAGTTGCTTTATGTTTAAAATATGTCTTGAAGTACCTTTTAAAATATCTATGAGTATCAGGAATAGAAAAGTTTTACATTTGCTTATAACATGTCTTTTACTTTAAACTAATAACCCAGGTGGCTGCCTCCTTTTGAAATGCATCTAATTTCAATGTGAGTATAAATTAATTATCTTCCTTTTCCACGTTTCCCCTCCACTTGACACAGGCCAATTTGTACTGAGAGGTGAGGGTGGCAAAGCAGAGGGAGTAATCAATAGCCTGTTATTCTGGGCCATAGGAAAACTGATCCCCAGTGGGGGCTCAGAAAACCAAAGAGGCCAAGAAGTTAATGGGGGCAAGATAGCAAATCTACACTATAATTTAATTTGCAGGTTGAAAAACTGACTATTTTGCCAAGAAGTCTTTTATCCCATTTTCTTCAATAGCAAAAGTCTTGAATTAAGTACACATGCAGAACAGAGAACTAAGGCCCAAAGGAGATTTTATTTTAATTTGACAAATATTTTGATTTAATAAAATAAATTATTGTTCCAGAAATGTTTTCACTTTACATGATAAGAACCAAAGTGTTACTTTGTTTTAAAATGATCGTATCAAAGCTACATCTAAAAATTAGATGAACTTACAATAAAATAAGATTTATTCTAATATTTTGGAGATAGCTACATGTACTGATCATCATGATCGTTATTCTTGGTAAGAAGGTTATAGATATGCAAGATAAAAGATAATGTCTAAGCCTTCAGTGAACTAACAGTTGAGGGGAAGACAAGCTGAAAAGATTATGAATAGCTTGCAATTAACATCTCTGAATAGAATACTTATAATTTTGTTACTACTTTATTGTTGAGTTCAGTGAGATAATCCATATAAATTATTTAGCAAAATTTCTGGTACTTAGTAATTTAAATAAATGTTACCATCTAACCATCACAATTATGATGATATATGATGATATCACCAACCCAAGTCCTTAGAGAAACATTTAGGACACAGACTGAGAATGGAAAAAGGATCTGTAAAATGAGAGCTTTCCTGTAAATGATATGAATGTGAGCTAAAATTTCAAAGGTTTATAAGAGACATAATTCAATAAGATGAAAAGTTTGTGACAAAGGAAAGTCAGAAACATCCTAGACAGGTAAAACAGAAAAGCTTCACTCGCTGCCCTGAGCAGTTCCAAATCCTTCCTGAGCCTTGGAACAGCCCTGCACTACATATAGAGCACCTGAGTCCTCTCTGGAGCTGAAACTTGGGGAAGTTTCCAGAAACCTTGAGGACACTGTTTGTCTGTGCATGAGATTCAGTTTGCATGAGTCCCCAGATTTTCATGCTCATGCACTCTGGTGAGAACCTTCACATGATGATAGATTTAATTAAATCAGATTTTTGTTTGGTCCTTCCTATTAATTTGAGATCCATATTTCCTCATAGTTTAATGTATAAATCTATATTTACCTATTGAATCAAATATCATTAAATTACTTCAGGTCTTAATGTAGTACATATTGATTTGTTCTACTCTTTTCAAACATATATACATCAGTATATTGTTAAATAATTTTATATTAACTTATTCAACCTTCTGTTATTGTTTATTCCAGGTCAAGTATTCTGCTAGGTGTTGGGAATACATAATGAACAATAAATGACATCCCTGATTTCATGGATTGTATTCAGAAGAGAGAATATCAAAATACTACTAATAATTATAATACCTTAAACAAATAGGTAAATTATAAAAACTGCAATGTGAAATACACTAAAATTGCCTAGTAATAGCATTTTATCTTGATGAAAGATTTTGCAAAATCTCTTTCTAAGAACTTCTCTTAAATTTAAGACATAAAGGATGAATAGGTACTCTTTCAGGCAAACAGAGAAACACAAAGGTCCACAAGTGATAAGCTACTTTGCATTGACTCGCTTTTTGTTATTGCTGTTGTTTTCCTTTGGTTGGTTGCGTGGTTTTGATGTTTTGAAAGATTTGGAGTGTTTTTGCTTTAGGGGCATTTACTATTTTATTTTGAGTGTTGGGGATTGACTCTACAGAACGCTGAACTACCTTCTTGTGATTCCCCCCGAGCAGCTAACATTATAGGCGTGCACCACCACACACACCTAATTCTTTGCATTTTCCAGAAAATTAAAGATGCCAAGCACCACAGAGGAAGGGATACACCTATAAATACAATGGCCAAACCGTGTAAGGCTTCATACATCATCTTAGTGGTTTTCTATTTTGCTCTAAAAGCCATAGGAAGATGTTGACGAACAAGATAGTTGCAAGTTTTAAATTACAAACCTGCTCCAGACATCAAGGACAATTATAAAGCTTTATTAATTGAAATGTGATGGTATGGAATATAAAAATAGCCCAAGAAAACAAAGTAGACTCCAAAATCATTCTTAAAATTCCCAAACTATACAATGTGTTAAAAGTATAACTTCAAATTTGAGGGTAAAGGACAGACTATTCAATGAAGTGTATCGAGATCTTAGACCTATATGTGTGGAATAGTTAAGTCATGGTCTTATTCTATATATTGACTATACAGATAGCATAAAAGTATTTTCTAAATCTCAGCAACTTAACACCATAGACAGGAATCCATTCTTTGTTACAAGTCCAAAATGGATGCTCCTGATTGGTAGGTGGCTCTCCACTAGGTGGTGACACCGAGATTTAAACTTTTTCTAGATTTTACTCCAGCATCCTAAACACATAGCCTCCGTGGTTATTTTGGAAGAAAACAAACATACAGCATCTCTCGTGAAAGGCTTTTATAGGCCAAGATTGGAAATGACATACATCTCCGCTACTTTCAGCTGTGGGCTACAATTCAGGCTCATAGTTTTACCTAGTCGCACAGGAGGCTTGGAAATAGACATAATCATTATGTAGAAAGAAGATAAAGTGGATGTGGTGATTACCTGTAAGTCACAGCCACATGCTGCATCATAACAAAATTAAATTCTATATGTATTTTAAAATCTAATATGAGAAAAAAACAACACGAAGGCACCAGAAACAGATTTTTGATCTGTTAACATTTTTCAGGGATTTCTTATTAATACCTGTTAGCATTACATAATAACTTCATTCCTGTTGTGGAATTGGTACAGATAAATAACACATCTCAATTCCTTTTTTTTTTTGGTACCAGCGATCAAACTTGAGACCTCGTGTTTGCAAGGCTGAGCTAGACCCTCCGCTCTCAATCCCTTCTTCTTTTTAATCCTCCATCTCTCCCCTTCTCCTCCCCTCCCTCCATCTCTTGATTCCCTAACCCTGTGAGAAAACACTATCTCCCTACATCCTATTATCTATCTTTTATCTTCCCTTTTATTGATATGCGGAATTTTTGATGTGAGAGAAACCATGTGATATTTAACTTCCTTAGAATCCACGTGTATCCGTTCTCCTGTAAATGACCCCAGTTTATCATCCTTGTGGCAGAGCAGTACACTTCATTGGGTAAATACATTTTCTGTGTCCGTTCTTCTTCTTACGAGCGTACAGGTAACTTGCTATGCATATATTACTGTAGTATGATGTCTTTAACTCTTTGGGGAAGATACCTAGAACATGGATAGCCAGGTCAGATGGAATTTCCAGGGTCAGCTTTTGAGGATACGTCACACTGATTTCCACCAACAATGGAGAAGGGCTCCTTTTTCCTTCACGACCCTGCAGCCATTCATTGTTGCTGTTTGATTTCTTTCTGGACTAAGGCGGAATCTCAGTGTTGTTTTAATTTGTATTTCTCTAATGCCTAGAGCTATTGAACATTTTTCATCTATTTATAGGCCACCCATACTTCTGAAAAATGTCTATTCGTTTCAGTTGCCCATTTGTTTTTTTTTTATTTTATTAGTACATATTTGCATTACACGAAGTTTACATTCATCCTAGGAAGTAGGTGCCTATTCATAGCAAAACTTGCTTCTTTCCCTCCCCACCCACCTCCTTTCTCCATTGTTAAATCCCCTTTCTCTGCTGTCATTCCTGTTATTAATTTTTAGTTCATGTTTATGACATATAACATTTACATTCATTGTGGGTATTTGGTATCTGTACACGAAATATCTTAAATAATTTTCTCCCCCTTCCCCTTCCCCTTTTGCCTCTCCCTGCCCTCGGTCTTCTAGACCTCTTCCCGTCAACAAAAGATCTGTTTCCTTCTTGTTGACTTTTAATTTTGCTCTTTATTTGTATTTTTGTCTTACTCAAATGAGCGCTAGTATAAGCTTCTGTGTCTGATGTACGTCATCTAACACCATATTTTCCAAATAGATCCATTTTCCTACAAATGTTTTTGAATTTACCCTTCTTGATAGCTGAGTAGAATTTGATTATGTTCAGATACTACCACATTTTCTTTATCCATTTGCCTGTCGATGAGCACACACATTGCTTCCAGGATTTAATTATTAGGTATTGTGCTACTATAAACACTGATATGCATGTAGTGCTTTAATATGAGTTGAATTAATATGCACATATCGCTGCAGTTGGAGGCCTCTTCAGACAGTCCTTGCCTACACCTATGACTTCAACTGTTTTACCAATGTATCTTCCAGTAAGTTCATTGTTCCTGTTTTGATGTTTATATCTTTGATCCATTTTGATTGTGGTTTAGTACACAGTAAGAGATATGGACCCAGTTTCACCCTTCTCTATAGAAATGGGCCCGTAGGTTATGTTTCCTCCAATGAACACGTGTTTTTGGCCCCTTTGCTGGAGATGAAATAGTTGAATATGTCTGGGTATGTTTCTGCATTCTCTATTCTCTTCCACTGATTTGCATATCTGTTTTTGCACCAATGCCATTTTTTAAATTCATAATTTTATGGGTTTATTTTAGGTCTACAATATGATGACATTCATATTAGGAATTTGTACCTTTACATAATATTTCTTGGCTCTTATTGTTTTCCCCATACCCCTACCCTCCCTTAGACCCTATTTACAAAGACTTTGTTTACATTTTTTTCTTTTTGGTTTTTTGAGACTTGTTCACAGCTGGTGAAATTTTTTTTCCCACATTGTGGGGTGTCTCTTCATACTGTTGGTGGTTTCTCTTTCTGTTATCAGGCCATTTTTTAATCACTGTTGCTTTGCAGTATAACTTGGAGTGAAGTATTGTGATGCTTCCACCTCCTTTGCTCTTGTTGCCCAGGATTGTTTTTGCTATTCTGTGTCTCTTCTGGTTCCATTATGATTTTTTAAATTATTTTCTGTAATTCTGTGAGGAATACTATGTATTTTGATTGAGATTGCATTGACTCTATATCTAAGTTGCGGGGGTATAGCCATTTTGACACTATTAGTTCAGCCTATCTAGGAGCAAGAGACCTCATTCCATTTTCTGATGTCCCCTTGAATCTCCTTTTTTGGAGTATTGTAGATTTCATTGAAGAGGTTTTTCACTTCTGTGATGTTTTATTATTAGATATTTTAATTTTTCTTGAACCTATCATAAATGATATTGTTTTTCTAATCTCTTTCTCACTGAGTTTATTATTGGCATATGTAAATGCTATTAACTTTTATGTGTTGAATTTGTTATACTGCTGAAATTGGTTATTAATTCTAAGAGCTTTTTGGTGGAATTTTGGGGGTCTTTTAAGTATAGGAGTATGTCATCTACAAAAAATGATTTGACTTCTTCCTTTCCTATATGTATCCTCTTCACTTCTCTTGCTATTACGCATTGTGCTGCTATGAATGTGAGTGCACATATATCACTGTAGTATGCTTATTTTAATTCTTTGAGGAAGACATCCAGAAGCGGAATAGCTGGTCAAATGGGACCTCCAATTCTAGTAGTTTGAGGTATCTCTGTATTGATTTCCACAGTGGTTACACCAGTCAACACTCGTGCCAGCAATGGAGCAATGTCCCTCTTTCCCCACAGCCCAACCAGCATTTGTTATTGTTTGATTTCATGTTAACAGCCTTTCTTTCTGGGGTGAGGTGGAATCTCAACATTGTTTCCATTTGCATCTCTCAAATGACCAACGATATTGAACATTTTTTCATATGTTTATTTACTATTTCTACTTCTTTTTTTTTTCTTTTTTTTTTTATTGAGTTTATTGGTACATTTAGGGATACAGTACAGTTACATTCATTGTTGGGATCATGTACCTTTACATGGCAAGTCTTGATTCTCATTTGTTCCCCTTACCTCTGCCCTCCCTTCACCCCCTCCTCCCCTCCCCATCTACAAACACTTTATTTTCATCTTCTCATTCTCTCACATATTTTTCTTTTCCCTTTTTGTTCTTCCCCTACGTATCACACCTTCCCTACACCTTTAGCTCCTTTCCTCCCATTTCTAAATGTCAGTAATCTTATTAGAATCTTATGCATTGTTGCAGAATATTCACACCAGGGAAACTATTTGGTATTTACACATGTGGGACTTATTTATTTCACTTAGGAGTATATCTTCAATATGTATCCATTTTCCTATGAATGAATCTATTCTCTCACTCTTTATGGCTGAGTAATATTCCATTTTATAGAAAAACCACAACTTCTTTATCCAGTTTCCAACGGATGGGCAAATAGGTTGTTTCCAAGATTTAGCTATTACAAACTGTGCCGCTATAAACATGGGTGCACATACTTCTCTGTGATATGATTCTTTTAGTTCTCTTGGAAAGATACCCAACAGAGGGATGGCTGGGTCAAATGGAACCTCCAGTCCAAGCTCTTTGAGGTATCTCCATATTGATTTCCATAGTGGTTGCACTAGTCTGCACTCCCACCAACAATGGAGGAGGGTTCCTTTCTCCCCACAACCCCGCCAACATTTGTTATTGTGTGATTTCTTGATAGCAGCCATTCTTTGTGGGGTGAGGTGGAATCTCAGTGTTGTTTTCATCTGCATCTCTCGAATGACCAGTGATGTGGAACATTTTTTCATATATTTTCTTGCTGCTTTCACTTCTTTGTATGAGAAATGTCTGTTCATTTCGGATGCCCATTTTTGGATCGGGTCTTTATATTTGGGGGGACTGATTGTTTTGAGTTCTTTATATATCCTTGATAATAGTCCTTTGTCTGAGGTACAGCTGGTAAAAATTTTTTCCCACATTGTAGATTGTCTCTTAGTTCTGCTAATGGTTTCTTTTGAAGTACAGAAGCTTTTTAGTAAGATGAGATCCCAGTTGTTGATTCTTTCTGCTAGTTCCCGTGCTACTGAGGATTTGTTCATAAAGTCTTTTCCTATACCAATGTCTTCCAGAGTTCTGCCTAACTTACTTTCCAGCAAGTTTAATGTTTCTGTTTTAATATTTAGATCTTTAATCCATTTGGATTTTAATTTAGTGCATGGCGAAAGATAAGGGTCTAATTTTAATCTGTGACAGGTTGATATCCAGTTTTTCCAACACCATTTATTAAAGAGGCTATCTTTCCTCCACTGAGGATGGTGAGCTCCTTTGTCGAAGATGAGGTAGCTGAGTACATCTGCATTTGTTTTTGTGTCTTCCAGTCTGTTCCATTGATCCTCAGGCCTATTTCTTTGCCAGTACCATGCTGATTTTATCACAGTGGCTTTGTAGTATAGTTTCAAATTGGGAATTGTTACACCTGGTGCCATGTGACTGTTGCCTATAATGGCTTTTGCTATTCTAGGTCTCTTGTGGTTCCAAATGAATTTTTGGATTCTTTTTTCTAGTTCTGTGAAATATAGTGTTGGAATTTCAATTGGCATTGCATTGAATGTATATAGCAGTTTCGGTAGTATGGCCATTTTCACTATGTTGATTCTTCCTACCCAGGAGCAGGGGATATCTTTCCATTTTTTTATATCCTCTTCGATTTCTTTTTTCAGAGTGCTGTAGTTTTCAGTGTAGAGATCTTTTGTTTCTTTTGTTAGATTGATTCCTAGATACTTCATTTTTTTGGATGCTATTGTAAAAGGAATTTTTTCCCTTATTTCTCTTTCTGTCTGTCTGTTATTTGTGTATAGAAAGGCTATTGATTTTTGGGTATTCACCTTGTATCCAGATACTTTACTGAATCTGTCAATTAAGTCTAGAAGTTTTTTGGTGGAGTTTTTTGGATCTTCAATGTAGAGTATCATATCATCAGCAAATAATGATAGTTTAACTTCTTCCTTTCCTATCTTTATTGCTTTAATTTCTTTCTCTTGTCTAATTGCTGTGGCTAATGTTTCCAGAACTATATTGAAGAGAAGTGGCGATAGTGGGCATCCTTGTCTTGTTCCTGATTTTAACATGAAGGTTTTCAGTTTTTGGCCATTCAATATGATGTTGGCTGATGGTTTTTCATAAATAGCCTTTATTAAATTGAGGTATAGACCATCTATTCCAATTTTTTGCAGGGTTTTTATCATGAATGGGTGTTGAATTTTATCAAATGCTTTTTCTGCATCTATTGAGAGGATCATATGGTTTTTGTCCTTGACTTTGTTAATATAATGTATTACATTCACTGACTTTCGTATGTTGAACCACCCTTGCATCTCTGGAATAAATCCGACTTGGTCATGATGGATGATCTTCTTAATAATCCTCTGTATTCTGTTTGCTAGTATCTTATTAAGGATTTTTGCATCTATATTCATTAAGGAGATTGGTCTGTAGTTCTCCTTTTTGGTTGTATCTTTCTCTGGTTTGGGAATCAGAGTGATACTTGCTTCCAGGAATGAATTTGGAAGTATAGCTTCTCTTTCAATTTCATTGAAAAGTTTGAAGAGTAATGGTAGTAGTTCTTCTCTAAATGTCTTGTAAAATTCAGCAGTGAATCCATCAGGGCCTGGGCTTTTCTTTGTTGGTAAGTTTTTAATTACATTTTCAATTTCACTGATTGTGATTGGGGTGTTTAAAATGTTTTTATCTTCTTCGTTCAACTTTGGTAATTCATAAGTATCTAGAAATCTGTCCATTTCTTCTGTGTTTTCCATTTTATTAGAGTACAGGTTCTCAAAGTAGGTGTTCATGATCCTCTGGATTTCTTTCGGATCTGTTGTGACTTCGCCTTTTTCATTCCTAATTGCATGGATCTGAGCCTTTTCTTTCCTTTTTTTGATAAGATTAGCTAAGGGTTTGTCAATTTTATTTATTCTTTCAAAAAACCAGCTCTTTGTTTCATTTATTTTTTGTATCGTTTTCTTAATTTCAATTGCATTGATTTCTGCTCGGATCTTTATAATTTCCTCTCTTGTTCGAGCTTTGGGTTTTTCTTGCTCTTGTTTTTCTAGGAGTCTAAGTTTCATCGTTAAGTTGTTTATTTGAGCCCGCTCTGTTTTCCTAGTGTGGGCATTCAATGTTATGAATTTTCCACGTAGAACTGCTTTCATTGTGTCCCAAAGATTCCTGTATGTTGTATTGGCATTCTCATTTATTTGTAAAAACTGTCTAATTTCTTCTTTAATTTCCTCTGTAATCCATTGATTGTTTAGGAGAGTGTTGTTCAGTTTCCATGTGCTTGTGAAGTTTCTATAGTTTCTTGTGCTATTGATGTCTAGTTTGATTGCACTATGATCTGATAATAAACAGGGGATGACTTCAATTTTTTTGCATTTATTTAGACCTGTTTTGTGAGCCAGTATGTGGTCTATTTTGGAGAATGATCCATGTGCAGCCGAAAAGAATGTATATTCTGGTTTTTGGGGGTGGAATACTCTATAAACATCTATTAAGTCCATGTGTTCCAAAGCTTGGTTCAGTTCTATTATTTCATTGTTGATTTTCTGCCTAGTAGATCTGTCAATTTGTGATAGTGGGGTATTTAAATCCCCCACTACAATTGTATTAGTGCTTATTTGGTTTTTCATGTTACTTAATATTTGTTTTATATAGTTGGGGGCATTTATATTTGGTGCATATATGTTTATGATTGTCAGCTCTTCCTCTTGAATTGTTCCCTTTACAAGGATGTAGTGTCCTTCTTTGTCTCTCTTAATGAGTTTTGGTTTGAAATTTACTTTATCTGAGAATAAGATTGCTACCCCTGCTTTTTTCTGGACTCCTGACGCATGGAGAATTGTTTTCCATCCTTTCACTTTCAGTCTATGGACTTCCTTTTGCACTAGGTGTGTTTCTTGTATACAACATATTGTTGGATTTTGCTTCTTAATCCATTCTGCCAATCTGTTTCTCTTGATTGGTGAATTGAGGCCATTAACATTGATGGTTACAACTGATATATTTTGACTTATTCTTGTCATGTTTTTGTCCATTTGTTGACTCTTTTTACTTTTTCTCCCATCTCCTTTTAGTTTCTTGCCTTGCCTATTTGATTTGGTCTGTTGGGCCTCATGTTATTGTGAATTTCGTTGTCCTTTTCTAGGATATTGTTTAGAATTCCTTGCAGTGCTGGTTTGGTGTTCATGAAATTTCTCAGGTGCTCTTTGTCGTGGAAGTATTTTATTTCCCCATCTATTTTGAAAGAGAGTTTTGCAGGATACAAAAGTCTAGGTTGGAGATTCTTTTCTTTTAGGACTTGGAATACCTCACTCCAGGCTCTCCTTGACCTAAGGGTTTGTGTTGAAAAGTCTGCTGTGATTCTAATGGGCTTCCCTTTGCATGTGATTTGTTTCTTTTCTCTTACTGCTTGTAGTATTTTGTTTTTCTGTTGGATTTCTGGAATCTTGATTATTATATGTCTAGGTGTAGATTTTTTTTGATCGTGGCTAGTTGGGGTTCTATATGCCTCACTTATCTGTATGTCTAATTCTTCCCTTCTGTTTGGGAAGTTTTCTGTCATTAATTCTGTGAAGAGCTTTTTTATATCATTTGTGTTTTCTCCTGTTTTTTCATGAATTCCTATCAGTCTTATGTTATTTTTCTTTGTATCGTCTAGGAGTTGTTGGATTGATTTCTCATGATCCCTTACTGTTTTTAATAGACCTCTTTTTTCACGGTCACTGACTGCTATCCTATCTTCTATATCTGAAATTCTATCTTCGCAATCTTTTATTCTGTTTCGTACACTTTCAATAGAGTTTTTAATCTCCTGGATATCTGTTTGAATCTGTTTTATGGATTCCATTTCTTTCCTCTGTTGGGCATTCATTGTTTCCATGTCTTTCTTATGCTGAGTCTTCATGGCTTCTATCACAGTCTTGAGCTCATCTATTTTTTTCTCAGTTTCTGCTCTAGAGTCTCGAATCATGACTTCTATTTTGCTCATCATCTCTCTGGCTAGCTGGGAAATTATTTCTGATTTGAATTTTTCTAGAGCCTGATTGATCAATTTTGTTACCTCCTGTGCTATGGGTCCAGGGAGTCCTGTTGGTTCACTATCAGACTTTTCATCCTCATTTGTCCTACTATTTGCTATTGGTGAACTGGATATTTGTTTTTGTGTCTTGCTTAAGTGTTTTCTCATTTTTATTTTTATTGTTGGGTTGTCCTTCTTTAATTTCTGGGTATTACTTAAATCTTCCTAATATAGTTGCGTTTTAGCTTTTGAGTTTCTAATGACTCATAGACATTCTCGTTTTCATAATATCAGAGAAAACAACTCTTTAAATCAATCACCACTCTTTGTCCCAATTGATACATTCAGCAGCCCAATAGGATCAGGCACAGCTTGCCAACTGACCACTTATGGTAGTCATTAATGTATCACCTTTAACTCATGTGAATTAGATTAATTTCAAGAAGCAGCTCATAGTATGTTTGCAGTGAATATTCTTTTCAATATGGCATCTTTACCATTTAGGATGGGGGGTTCGACTTAGAACAAGAGGATTAGATAAGTGAAAGAATTAGAGCAGGTTTGAAGTGAATCCAGAGGTTGTAGAATTACCTTACTATCTTTACAAAGCTATTAAGTTCAGGGGGGATAGAGAGAGTGCAGGAATAAGGACAGGAATATATCCCCTTAACAGTAACAGGCGCTTGCCTTCCCTTGAAGGTACAGAGCCATGAGTGAGGTAAAATGACTGGAGAAAAGAACATAAAGAGAAACCCGTCCTAAAAACAAAAAATAAAAAAAGAAGTCTGAGTTCTTCAGGAACTGGAATAAAAAGGGAGATGAGGGACACTATGGTGGAGCAAGAGACTGAGTTGGAGAGACAGGACAGAAAAAAGAAAGAAATTTTAGGGTGGAAAGAGGAAAAAAGAGACAAGAGAGAGGGAAAGAAAAAGAATTTGAAGGTCCTCTTTCAGGCTATCTCTGATCTCATATTATACCACATGCACAGTCATATGCGGAACCCAATCCCCTGGTCTTAGCTAGCCAATGGCTGTTCCTCACGACTGAGACTGAACACAATCTACAAGGCCTAACTTTAGTTTCCTTACCCTCAGGGTTGAACTCCACTCCGTTCTATTACAGGTTTCCCCTGCCCTTTCTTTAAAGATGTTCAAAGTTCGGAGCTCAGAAAACTACCCTTCATGGGAACCTATGCCTCTGCAGAGTTGGTCTAAGGACTGGCCCGATCAGGAGTTTTGAGAACGGGAGGGGGCGTCATGTGGGTGTTTCAAGGGCGCCCGCGCGGCTACCTTCCTTCCTGGGTCTGTTGTCGCGCAGGCCGGGAGCTCGCGTGCACGCCGCCGGGTGATCGCAGACAGGCAGGCAGGCAGGCAGCTGAAAAAAACCCCCTCTGGGGTCTTTGGGGCCTTCCTGGTCTGTTGTCGTGCAGGCCAGGGGCTCGTGTGCAGGCTGGGAGCTCGCGCGCACACCGCCGGGTGATCGCAGACAGCTCTACTTCTTTATATGAGAGATATCTGTTCATTTCTGTTGCCCCTTTTTGGATTGGGTCTTTAAATTTGGGAGGTCTGATTTTTTAAGTTATTTAAAAAAACCCCCTCTGGGGTCTTTGGGGCCTTCCTGGTCTGTTGTCGTGCAGGCCAGGGGCTCCCGTGCAGGCTGGGAGCTCGCGCGCACACCGCCGGGTGATCGCAGACAGCTCTACTTCTTTATATGAGAGATATCTGTTCATTTCTGTTGCCCCTTTTTGGATTGGGTCTTTAAATTTGGGAGGTCTGATTTTTTTTAAGTTATTTATGTATTCTAGATAGTAGACCTTTGTCTGAGGAAGAGCTGGTGAAAAGTTTTTCCCACATTGTGGGTTGTCTCTTCACACTGTTGATCATTTCTCTTGTTGTACAGAAGCTTTTTAATAAGAAGACATCCCACTTGATTGTGCTAGTTCATGGACAACTGAGGTTTGGTTCATAAAATATTTTCCTACACTAATATCTTCAAGAGCTCTACCTAACCTCTCTTCCAGCTGGCTTAGTGTTTGTGTTTTAATATTTAGATCTTTAATCCATTTTGATTTTAGTTTAGTGCATGGTGATAGTTATAGGTCTAGTTTTAATCTTTGGCAAAGTTGAAACTAAACTTTTCCAGCAGCATTTATTAAAGAGACTATCTTTCCTCCAGTGAGGGTATTTGTTCCCTTTATTGAAGAGGATGTGGCTGAATGTGTCTGTAGTTGTTTCTGCATCTTTGATCTGTTCCACTGGTCCTCGGGTCTACTTCTTTGCCAGTAATATGCTGTTTTTATCACAGCAGTTTGTAGTATAATTTCAAATTGGGGATTGTGATACCCCCTACCTTGTCTTTATTGCCTAGAATTATTTTTGTTATTCAAGATCTCTTTTTATTCAAAATGAATGTGTGTATTGTTTGCTCAAGGTCTGCGAAGTATGCTGATGGGATTTCAATTGAGATTGCATTGAATCTAGATAGCAGTTCTGGAAGTATGGCCATTTTTACTATGTTGATTCTTCCTACCCAGGAGCAAGGGATGTCTTTCCATTTTCTGATATCCTCTTCACTTTCTTTTTTCATAGTGCTGCAGTTTTCAAAGAAGAGGTCTGATTTCTTTTGTTAGGTGGAATCCTAGGTATTTCAATTTTTTGGATGTTATTGTGAAAGGAACTGATTGTTCCATTTCTTTCTCAATGAATGTGTTCTTTGTGTACAGAAAGACTATTGATTTTTGTGTGTTGACCTTGTATCCAGCTACTTTGCTAAATATGGTTATTAAGTCTAGAAGACTTTTGGTGGAATTCTTGGGGTCTTCTATATAGAATATTATTTCCTCTGCAAATAATGAACATTTGACTTCTTCATTTCCTATCTTTATTCCTTTTCTTTTTCTTGGCTAATTGCTATGGTTAATGTTTCCAAAACTATATTGAATAAGAGTGATGATAGTGGATATGATTGTCTTGTTCCTGATTTTAGTGTGAAGGATTTCAGTTTTTAACCATCCAGTATGATATTGGCTGTTGGTTTTTCATAGATAGTTTTTATCAGATTGAGGTAGAGACCATGTATTCCAATTTTCTATACAACTTTTATTATGAATGCATGTCAGATTTTATCATATGCTTTTTCTGCATATATTAAGAGGATCATACATTTTTTTGTCCTTGGCTCTATTAATGTAGTGTATTACATTTATTGATTTGCTTATGTTGAACCATCCCTTCATCCCTGGGATTAATCCCACTTGGTCAGAGTGTTTGATCTTCTTAATGATCTCCTGCATTTTTTTGTGAGTATCTTATTAAAGATTTTTGCATCTATGTACATTAATGAGATTGGCCTATAGTTCTCTTTTTTGGTTGGTTCTTTCTCTGTGGCAATTGCTTCCATGAATTAATTTGGGAGTATCACTTCCTTTTCTATTTCATTGAAGAGTTTAAACAGGAGTTTCAGTAGTTCCTCTCTAAGTGTCTTATACACTTCAGCATTGAATTCATCATGGCCCAGGCATTTCTTAGTTGGTAAGTTTTTTATTATGTTTTCAATTTCATTTACTTGATATTGGGTTGTTTAGAATTTTTAGGTCATCTTTGTTCAACTTTGTGAATTCATATATCTAGGAATATGCCCATTTCTTCTGTGTTTTCCATCTTATTGGCACCTAGTTTATTGAAATAGCCACTGATGAACCTCTGGGTTTTTGCTGGATCTGTTATAATTTCAGCCTTTTCATTCCTGATTGCATGGATTTGGGCCTTTTCTTTCCTTTCTTAATAAGGTTGCCTAAGGGTTTGTCAATGTTTGTTTAAACTAACTCTTGCTTCATTGATTTTTTTTTTTTGTATTGTTCTCGTAGTCTCCATTGCATTGATTTCTGCTCTGTTCTTTATAATTTCCTCCCTTGTATAAGCTTTTGGTTTATCCTGCTCTTCTTCCTCTAGAAGCTTCAGGTTCATCATCAGGTTGTGTAATTGAGCTCACTCTGTTTTTCTGAGTATTTATTGCTCTGAATTTCCCTTGTAAGACTGCTTTCATTGTGTCCCATAGATTTGAATATATTTTATTGTTATTTTCATTTAATTGTAGAAATTGATTTCTTCTTTATTTTAGTCTGTGACTCATTGTTTATTCAGAAGTGTGTTGTTCAGTTTCCATGTGTTTATGAAATTCTAGTGGTTTATTTTGCTATTGATCTCCAATTTCATCACACTATGGTATCATAATATACAGGGGATAACTTCAATTCCTTTGCACTTACTTAAACATATTCTATGAGCAAGTATGTGATCTATTATGGAGAATAACCTGTGTGTGGGTGAAAAGAATGTGTATTGTGATTTTGTGTGGTGGAAGACTCTGTAAACATCTGTTCAGTTCATGTATTCAAGAGTTTGATTGAGTTCTAATACTTTGTTGTTTATTTTTTGTCTCACTGACTTATCTTTGGCAGTAGGGTGTTGAGGTCTCCTACTACCATTGCATTAGTGTTTATTTGATTTTGCATGTCTTTTAGCATTTGTTTTATACAGTTGGGCACACTAGTGTTTGGTGCATATATTTTAATGATCATCATCTCTTCCTCTTGGATTGTTTCATTTACAATAGTATAGTGTCATTTCTCTCTTTCTCTCTCTCTCTCTCTCTCTTTCTCTCTCTCTTAATTAGTGGTAGTTTTAAATCCACTTGATCTGCAAAGAGGTAACTACTCCTGCCTTTTTTAGGGTTTGTTTCACATGGAATATTGTTTTCCATCATTTAACTTTCAGTCTGTGAGTTTCTTTTTGAATTAAGTGTGTTTCTTATATGCAACATATTGTTGGATCTTCCTTCTTGACCCATTCTGCCAGTCTATTTATTTTGATTGGTGGATTGAGATCATTAATATTGATGGTTATAACTGAAATGTATTGACTTATCCATGTCATGACTTTTTCTTTTTGTTGGACTCTCCCCTTTTGCATTTAATGTCTATCATGCCTGATGGATTTGTTCTACTGCACTTCCTGGGGTTGTGATCCTCTTCGTGTTTTCCTAGGATACTGTTTAAATTTTTCTGGAGTGCTAGTTAGGTATTCATGAAGTTTCTCAGGTGCTTTTTGTCATGAAAGTATCTTATTTCTTCATCAATTTTGAAAGATAGTTTTACAGGATACATCAATCTGGGTTGGAGGTTGTTTTCCTTTAGGGCTTGAAATACATCATTCCACATTCTTCTTGCCTTGTGGATCTCTGTGGAGACATCTGCTATGATTCTGATGTGCTTTCCTTTGTATGTGATTTGTTTCTTTTCTCTAATTACTTGTAGAATTTTGTTCTTTTGTTGGGCTTCTGGAATCTTAACATATATACATATAATAATATGTATAGATTTAACTATATGTGTGTGTGTGTGTGTGTGTGTGTGTAGATTTTTTTTTAATCATGTCTAGTTGGAGTCCCATGTGTCTCACTTATCTGATTGTCAAATTCTTTTCCCCTACTTGGCAGGTTTTCTGCCATTACTTCTGTGAACACTTTTTTATGTCATCTGCATTCTCTCCTGTTTATTGACTCTGATCAGTCTTATGATATTCTTCTCTGAATCTTCTGACAGTTGCTGGATTTATTTCTCATGGCCCCATACTACTTTTAAGAAATTTTTCTTTTCCCGGTCACTAATTGCAATCCTATCTTCTATCTTCTATAAATTCTATTCTCACATTTGCTCGTTCTGCTGTGTAAACTTTCCATGGATTTTTCTTAATTGAGTTTATTGTTACATTTTAGGTATACAGTACAGTTACATTCATTATTGGGATCTTGTACCTTTACATGACAAGTCTTGTCATTTTTTCCCCTTGTCCCTGCCCTCCCTTCACCCCCCTCCTCTCCCCATTTAGAACACTTTATTTCCATTTTTTCACTTTCTCATATTTTTTTCTTTTCTTTTCCCTTATTACCTTTCCCCTACCCTTCTATTTCTAGGCTCAGAATGGTGACTTTCCAGATCTCTGAGCTGAGGTGTTATTTGTGCAACATTCTGGCTGGGGCTTGTGCACACTTGGGATGGTATCTAGGTGTGCCTCTGTCTAGGGCTCCTATGTATCTATTGTCTGAGAGGTCCTTTAGCTGTGAACTGTGCACCCCAGTTCCTGGTGTCTGAGCAGGCTTCTGGCTAGGGTCTCTATGCACTTACCAATGGTTTGGGATGAGCCTATGGCTGTTGCTTGTGTGCCTGTGCAGCTCTTCTCCAGGCAAGCCCTTGACTTTGGCCTGTGTGTTCAGAGCCACTGGGGTTGGGGTGGGATCCTGGCTTGTATCTACCTGCAGCTGCACCACTCTGATCGACATCACTGCTCCCCAGGATCTGCATGCACTTACCAACTGCATGGTAGGACTCTGGCTGAAGCTTGTGCACCTGTGCAGCTCTTTTCTGTGCAGGCCTTTGGTTTCAGCTTGTGTGTCTGAGCCTCTCAGGTCAGGGTGGGGTCTGAGCTTGGATCTGCCTGCATGTGCACCACTCTGGTCCACACTGCTACTTCCCAGGATCTGCACGCACTTACAGAGGCTATGGGGTGGGCCTCTGGTTGAAGGTTGTGGGTCTGTTCAGATCTTTTTTGGGCAGACTTTTGGCTTGGGCCTGTATGCCTGAGCCTTTGATCAGGATGGGGCCCTGGCTGGGATTTCCCTGCAGCCTGGACTTGGACTTTTCTAAATTGATAGGTGTTTTTGTTTTGTTTTGTTTTTTATTACTCCTTCAACCTCCTGTCTGTTATGAGATTATTCAGGGTGTTTATACCTTCTTGGTTTGGTTTTAGTAATTAGTATTTATCTAGGAATCTATCCCTTTCTTCTGAGTTTTCCAATTTATGGCACACAGGTTTGGAATGTAGTTCCTGATAATCTGAATATTGGCAGTGCATTGTGATTCCATTTTTTTAATTTCTAATTACATTGATTTGGTGAGGGGTTTTTTTTTTGTTACACTGGCTGTTTGTTTTATTTCTTTGATGAACCATTTCACTGATTCTTTCTATTGTTTGTGCAGTCTCCATTCAATTGTTTTCTACTATAATATTTATAATTTTCTGCTTTGTACTAACTTTGCATTTGGATTATTATTGTATTTATAGGATCTTGAGGTACATCATTTTATTTATTTGGGGTCGTTCTGTTTCTAATGTGGGCATTTACTGTTATAAACTTCACTCTTGTGACTGTTTTCATTGTTCCCCATAAGTTCTGGTATTTGGTTCTGGCATTAAAAAAAAAAAAAGATATTTTGTTCAGCTAAATGTATTAATGTGTATTTTCATAGGCAATAAAACCTGTTATCAATATTAAAAACAGATATTTTAAAAGAAAAGTTTTGTGATATTGATCTGACAAGGGACTTCTTAGGTAAGAAATATAATTCAGATATGAGTAAGGAAAAGAATGACAAATTTGACTTGTCGTGTAGAGGTACAAGATCCCAACCATGAATATAACTGTACTATATCCTTAAAATGTACCAATAAACTCAACTAAAGATGGAAAAAAATTTTTGACTACATCAAAATTTTAAATTTCTCAACAACAAAGAAAAATTCAGAAGTATTACCTTTGGATGAAATATTTATAGAACATATAACAGAAAATAGAACATTAAAACTAAACTAATAATGAGATCCTAAAACTGGTTGAAAATAATTCATTATAGAAATCATCCCAAAAAATGAGTAAAGTCCCTGGGCCAGAAAAATGTATGAAGAGATTTTCAAACTCACCATTTAAAGACTAACAAGAAATTTTAAAGATGATTTACTGTTTTCTTCTGTCCAATAAGAAAAACTGCCTTTATGATTAATGGGGAAGGGCTAGGGATGTAATTCAGTGGTAGAGCCCTTGCCTACCATGCACAAAGCCCTGAGCTTAATCTCCAGCACTGAAAAAAAAAAAAAGAGCACTGATCCCAAACATGAAGACTCCCACTTCATGACATAATTACCTCCCAAAGGCCCTCACCTCTTAATATTATCACATTGGGTATTAGGATTTCAACGTATAAATGGGGAGGGCGTCAAACATTCAGATAATAGTAATTATAAACAATGTATATATGGTAATGGTTAAGTAAGTTACAGTAGTATTCATATTAAATTGATAAAAGGCTATTAAAATGAATGAGGTAGGTTAAAATATACTAGTATGAAAGAGGCTATAAGATATATTAAATGATGCAAGTTGCACAACAGTACATTCATGCTTGCACATGCACAGAGATAGGTAAATGAGAAAAACCTCTCAGAGAAATTCCACTGCTCACACAGACAGAAGCATAAATAGGGCTAGAGATGGGAAGGAAAATAACAGGGTAGATACTTGCTTTTTACATTATATATTTCTGTATTGTTTCTGTGCTTTTTAAGTCGGTATTTCTTCTGAAGTTAAAATAACATACAGTATTCTGTAAGAAATTTGATGATATAGATTAATGCTTCAGATATTAAATAGCCTTCTCCCATGTTATGTGATAGAAGAATTCCTATTCACTTTTCAGGGCCCAACTTACTTATCACAATATTTCTTTATGGTTAATCCATGCCTGCTCCAAAATCCAAATTAGAAAAATAATCTAACTCGAGGACAGGAAATCTCAATGGTTAAAAACTACCACCTATTCTACAAACACCTAATAAAATTCTTCTGTGTTCTAAAGTACTATTCAGAGTATCTAACATACTGAAATACTTAGTCCCATCATTGAACTCACTTATTTTATTTTTTACTAAGAAGAATATTAAAGACAAATTTTCCTGCAGAAATGCAACTAACAATAAAATGCAACTAATAAAAGACATCTGTGAGTTTTGCTCTTTACCTAATAAATGCTGCATGAATATGAGCCATTTCCATAATTCATAGGCATCCTACGATGTGCAAGGTTATGTTTGAATTTGTTTCTCTTGTAAGGAAAGAGTTCCTTCCTAAAATTAGACTGTGAATCTACCTCCAAAGCCAGTAATCAAACATAAGTTAAAGCTCCTTAAATAAGGGACAGAAAATTTTAGAGCTAGAAAATCATTAGAAATAGGTCACCAAGAGCTTCAATAAAACTTCAGAAAAAGGTTCCAATAAAAAAGGTATTCTCATTAGGAAACTGTAAAGTAATCCTGCTATTGAACAGGGGGAGGGATTACATACACAAAAGCAGCAAAATATAGTCTTTAAAGTCATTTAATGAAGCAGAAATTTCTATGTATGTCATATCTAAGGCACTTCTTAAAAACCTCAGCATATTCACTAATTTAGAACCATTTATTACACACAGTTATTATGGGTATTATTCAGCAATAGATTTAAAGTTGGTTGTCTCCTTTACCATAGTTAACAAAGAAATATTGGCACATATTTGATTTGCTTAAATAGGTTAGAAAATAGGAGAGAATTTACTAACTAGCCCTTTAATTATATGAACAGTTTCCATAAGTCTGAAACTGAATTCCATATCACCCAGATATTTCCATATAATCCATCTGTAAATAGCAATTACAGCATTCATAGTGGAAAATGTTATATTTTAGGCTGCAAAATAGTCTCTATTATTATCTCCTGTATTAAGTAATTTGATAACTGTCTAAAACTTTCCTAGTAGCATAATTTTTATATTCTTTAGAAATCCTATCTTCCTTTATTTTCATGAAAACTGTAAGAAAATTTTGTTCAGCCATTTTCAAATTAAAGGACAATGAGAAAGGAAATTTGCTGCTGAACTTTAAAACATTATATTTGGCAGGTCTTCAGTGGGTTGCATAATCAGTTCAAAACTATGGATTAACAATCAAAGGAAGCTTAGACACTGACCTACATTAGAGAAACCCTACACACACAACCAAAAATTCATCCTCCCCAGAGAACTAAAAACCTTCCAGGTTACCTGTTAGCTAAGAAGCACATGTTCTAGTATTACAGTGAAAAGGATCAGAAAAAAAAATCATCCCAAAAGGCACCACATTAAGGGTCAGAAAAACAGTAAGAGTCCTACAAAACCCAGCATTAAGTTTTCAGACCTAGACACTAGGGCTGCTAGGCAATGATCATTTAGCTATTTATTATGCCAGTTTAAATCTGCACCTACTTTGGAAATCATATTTGATGGACCATTATGCTTACCCTCAGGATGTTGAACACAAAAATTGCCAAAATCAATTGAATCATATCAGCAGTACAATTTTGGCTCTCTTGAGCATCAAACCTAAATATTCCACAACAGTTTTTTTTTCAACTTTAATTGAGTTTGTTGGTACATTTTAGGGATACAGTACAGTTACATTCATTGTTGGGATCTTGTACCTCTGCATGACAAGTCTTGATTCTCATTTTTTCCCCTTACCTCTGCCCTCCCTTCACCCCCCCTCCCCATCTACAAACACTTTATTTTCATCTTTTCATTCTCTCACATTTTTTCCTTTTCCCTTTGTTTCAGTGCAAAACTTTACTTCTACCTTGCTATTTAAATCTACTCTCCCTCCTACATTTCCTACCTCAATGTGCAGACCCTCCATCTACTCAGCTGATTGCTCAAGCCAGAAAACTAAAGATTATCCTTGATAATACCCTTTTCTTATCTAGCACATCCAATCACCAAACTATTCAAACTTTTTATTCATTCATTTCTCTTCATCCCTTTGGCTACCACCATAATTCAGACCACCATAGTCACTTCTCTGAATCTAACAGTGGATCTAAATAATACTCATAAAAAACTCATGAGTCTGAGGCCTCTTGCAGAACCTTGCATAATATTTTGTATTGTATTCAAAATTCTGTTTTGTTGTATTACTTGCTATCTAAATTGCTGCAACCTCCCCAATGATCTCCCTGCTTCAAATCTTGTTCTATTCCAATCAGTGTTTTGCATTGTAAATGAAGTGCTCTTTCTAAAAATAAATATAACCATGTTCCTGTGTTGCTTAAAACTTCTGAAAGTGTCATCTTTCTCTTAGGCTTTAGTCTCAACTTTTCATCATCACTTACATTTTGTGTAGTCTACAAAATTTTATGATTTACATAAAACTTCCTACCTTGTACCTTAATATCACCTGTGCTGGACTTAACAAAATGTGTCCCTCAAATGTTTCCCATTCTCTCTTTCCAGAGAAAAGAGTTGTCTTGTTTCCTGTTAAATTAGCAGCTTCTACCACCATTGCATCATTTAGTGAACACTTCATAAACATGTATTGACGGAGTAAATGAATGAGCAATACACTGTTCATTACTAGTTCCAATCCAGGAACAGTGATCAGATCCACATGGGGGATCAATCTAACAAGAAAAGCTACTGACTGATTCCTGGAATTAAACTTACCTCCCTATTTGTTAGTAATTATGTTAGAGATAATTTCAATGGATCATATATCATTATAATTTTCTTATAATTTTCTCACTCAAATATATATCTTCCCCCAATGTCCTATTGCTTTAAATATAGTTTGATATGTCAGATTTTCCTAGCTTTCACTGCTATATTTACCAAAAGTATATACTGTACATACAAAAAGTATGTAATCCAGAGTCTGAATGTAGGTGATCCTTTCTCTTTCCTCAAAAATATTACTTTCTGGTAGAATTTTTTTCTATTCTTCCTCTGTTTCAGCAAGCTATCATCTGGCAAACTTCAAATTTTTTACTGTTCCTATATGTTTAGATATTTTCCTACTGTAATGGTTAATTTTCTATGCCAATTTGACCAGGCTTCCCAGATTAAATATTATTTCTATTTGTCTATAAAAAATTGTTTCCTGAATTACTTAAATTTGTGGACTCTGTAAAGTATGTTGCCTTCTCCATTGTAGATGGGTATCATGCAATCTGTTGAAGACCTAAAATACTAAAAAAGGTGGAGACAGAAAAATTCACTCTTTTCTTGTATGAGTTGAGATACCAGTCTTTTGCCCTCAACTGGTAAGTTATACTATCAACAGCACTCTGATCTGAAGGAATATTCTACCCACTTCTCAATTTTCAGCTTGCCAAAAGCAAATAGTGGAACTTCTCAGCTTCTATAATTGCTTGGGAACACTATTGTAAATTATATATGCATTATATATTTCATATTATATATACATTCACATATGTATAGCTATACATATACATACATAGGTGTGTATCAGTGTGTGTGTGTGTGTGTGTGTGTGTGCGTGCAAGTGTGTGTGTGTCCTAGTAGTTCTGTTTCTCTGTGAAAGGCCCTTGGTAATACACCTTATACCATATATATTCTTCCTAGGAACTAGGACAATATATTTTCTCCAATTATCATGATAATTACTTTCCATATATCAATACTGACTTAGACTTACTTTGTGCTGAAATGAGCCTTCCAATAATTGATTAGAAAATAGAACATATACCTTATGTATACAAAAAATAATGTTCTTTGAATACTTAATTTATGTGCTAGCCAGTATATTACAGACTACATAAAAGAAACATGTCCTGAAATCTTTTTAAATCTAGAGACATAGTTTAATTATGTTTTATATCACTCAACACATCCATGTAGATCTTTCAATATGTTCCTGAACATTTTTATTAAATGTTCCAAATATAAACAGATGGTAGATACATACATACATATACATCTGAATACAATATTAATAGGTATAAGTGGATAAGCAGATAAAGATATATTTGAAGATTATATCTATATACGTTTATTAAAATTTTATATATTAATACATAATTGGATTAGTTCGAGTGCTTTTATGTTTGTTTGTTCCCCCTTTTTTTTTTTTTTTTTTTTTTTTTTTTTGGAGATAAGATCTTCCTATGTGTAGTCCAGGTTTGCCCAAAATCACAATCCTCCTGCCTTAGCTTTCTGAGTGCTGAAATTACTGCTTTCCACCACATGGTCCACTTACCAAAATTTTAACTATTGAATTGTTCCAGCTTTTTTTTTTCAGCTTTAATTGAGTTTATTGGTACATTTTAGGGATACAGTACAGTTAGATTCATTGTTGGGATCTTGTGCCTCTACATGACAAGTCTTGATTCTCATTTTTTCCCCTTACCTCTGCCCTCCCTTCACCCCCTCCTCCCCTCCTCATCTACAAACACTTTATTTTCATCTTTTCATTCTCTCACATTTTTTTCTTTTCCCTTTTTACTCTTCCCCTACCCATCCCAACTTCCCTACACCTTTAGCTCCTTTCCTCCCATTTCTAAATGTCAGTAATCTTATTAGAATCTTATGCATTGTTGCAGAATATTCACACCAGGGAAACTATTTGGTATTTACACATGTGGGACTTATTTATTTCACTTAGGAGTATATCTTCAATATGTATCCATTTTCCTATGAATGAATCTATTCTCTCGCTCTTTATGGCTGAGTAATATTCCATTTTATAGAAAAACCACAACTTCTTTATCCAGTTTCCAACGGATGGGCAAATAGGCTGTTTCTAAGATTTAGCTATTACAAACTGTGCCGCTATAAACATGGGTGCACATACTTCTCTGTGATAGGATTCTTTTAGTTCTCTTGGAAAGATACGCAGCAGACGGATGGCTGGGTCAAATGGAACCTCCAGTC
>NW_022900948.1:2951891-2952891 GCF_012274545.1 Fukomys damarensis | reverse complement strand
CCATTGATTGTTTAGGAGAGTGTTGTTCAGTTTCCATGTGCTTGTGAAGTTTCTATAGTTTCTTGTGCTATTGATCTCCAGTTTGATTGCACTGTGATCTGATAATATACAAGGGATGACTTCAATTTTTTTGTATTTATTTAGACCTGTTCTGTGAGCCATTATGTGGTCTATTTTGGAGAATGATCCATGTGCAGCCGAAAAGAATGTATATTCTGATTTTTGGGGGTGGAATACTCTATAAACATCTATTAAGTCCATGTGTTCCAAAGCTTGGTTCAGTTCTATTATTTCATTGTTGATTTTCTGCCTAGTAGATCTGTCAATTTGTGATAGTGGGGTATTTAAATCCCCCACTACAATTGTATTAGTGCTTATTTGGTTTTTCATGTTACTTAATATTTGTTTTATATAGTTGGGGACATTTATATTTGGTGCATATATGTTTATGATTGTCAACTCTTCCTCTTGAATTGTTCCCTTTACAAGGATGTAGTGTCCTTCTTTGTCTCTCTTAATGAGTTTTGGTTTGAAATTTACTTTATCTGAGAATAAGATTGCTACCCCTGCTTTTTTCTGGGCTCCTGACACATGGAGAATTGTTTTCCATCCTTTCACTTTCAGTCTATAGGCTTCCTTTTGCACTAGGTGCGTTTCTTTTATACAACATATTGTTGGATTTTGCTTCTTAATCCATTCTGCCAATCTATTTCTCTTGATTGGTGAATTGAGGCCATTAACATTGATGGTTATAACTGATATATTTTGACTTATTCTTGTCATGTTGTGGTCCTTTTGTTGACTCTTTACTTTTTCTCCCATCTCCTTTTAGTTTCTTGCCTTGCTTATTTGATTTGGTCTGTTGGGCCTCATGTTATTGTGAACTTCATTGTCCTTTTCAAGGATATTGTTTAGATTTCATTGCAGTGCTGGTTTGGTGTTCATGCAATTTCTCAGGTGCTCTTTGTCGTGGAAGTATTTTATTTCCCCATCTATTTTG
>NW_022900948.1:2844014-2951305 GCF_012274545.1 Fukomys damarensis | reverse complement strand
AGTGAATATGCTTTTCAATATAGCATCTTTACCATTTAGGATGGGGGGTTAGACTTAGAACGAGAGGATTAGATAAGTGAAAGATTTAGAGCAGATTTGAAGTGAATCCAGAGGTTGTAGAATTACCTTACTATCTTTATAAAGCTATTAGCTTCAGGGGGGATAGAGAGAGTGCAGGAATAAGGACAAGAATATATCCCCTTAACAATAACAGGCACTGGCCTTCCCTTGAAGGTACAGATCCATAAGTGAGGTAAAATGAGTGGAGAAAGAACATAAAGAGAAACCCCTCCTAAAAACAAAAAAATAATAAAAGAAGAAGTCTGAGTTAGGGCAGGAGCTGGAATAAAAAGGGAGATGAGGGACAATATGGTGGAGCAAGAGACTGAGTTGGAGAGAGAGGACAGAAAAAAGAAAGACATTTTAGGGTGGAATGAGGAAAAGAAAAAAGAGAGAGAGAGAAAAAAAAACAAAGGAATTTGAAGAGCCTCTTTCAGACTGTTTCTGTTCTCATATTATACCACATGTACAGCCATATGCAGAACCGAATCAGAAAACTACCCTTCATGAGAACCTATGCCTCTGCAGAGTTGGTCTAAGAACTGGCCCAATCAGGAGGTTTGAGAACGGGGGCGGGGGGAGATCGTGGGGGTGTTTCAAGGGCGCCCGCATGGCTACCTTCCTTACTGGGTCTGTTGTCACGCAGTCCGGAAGGTAGCGTACCCGCCTGGTGATCTCAGGCAGGCAGGCAGCTGAAGAGACCCCCTCTGGGGTCTTTGGGTCCTTGCTGGGTGTGTGTCCAAATTGTTCCAGCTTTAACAGCTCAGAGGTTAAGTATTCCATTACTATTTTTTTCACTATATTCTTAGCTCTTGTATTTTTCTTCATCTAGATGAATTTTGACATGGTTTCAATTTTCATACGATCAGATAGGGGGTTTGGGCAGAATTTTCTCAAACCCATAAATTAATTTAGGAAAACTGACATCTTGACCTTATTTTTTAATTTGTGAGACTCTTCATAATGATACAGGGACATTCTGCTCTTCTCTATTCTTATTCTTAGTTTGCTAAAATCTCTCAATCTTGTGAAATATTAATGTAAGAAATCAGTTTGTAAGAAGGAAATCCATTTGTGAGAAATCCATTGTGAAAAATCCATAAATGTGAGAAATCCATATCCATACTTTAAAAAGTCATTCCAGATATGCAGTAATATAAAATATGTAATACAGTTCACTACTTACAGGAATCAACAATTATAAAGAAATCAAGGGTAATAATAACCTTCCATCTTTTTTAAATAAAAAACTGATTGTGTATAACTAGTCGACTCCCAACCCCAATAAAGTCATGTACACATCAGTATCGAATAGAAAATATTTGGAATCCTGGATAAAGTGGTGGTTTACACTTAAAAGTCATGAGCGAAATTAATAAATGAAAATAGCTGGATTAAGCAGAGGCAGATAACAATAAAAATTAGCTGCTCTGCTTCAGGAGACTCATGGTTTAGAGTTTCTACAAAGTGCTGTACTTGTTGTTGTTGTTTTGGTACTGGGGATCAAATTCTGGAGCTTGAGCTTGTGAAGCAGTTGGCTGGCTGCACCACTGAGTTAAATTCCCAGCCTCAAGGTGTGATCTATACTTTGAATACAGAGATCTGCATTCTATCTATTATAAATTAACATTAAGACAATAGCCATTAGAAATAGAATTTATGAAGTTTTCAACAGAGGCTGAGTATAAATTTTAGCTCCTGGGTAGTATTTATGTGAATGTTCCTAGTAAAATACTACAGGCCATAGCTTAACTTTGATTGGCATATATATTCTACTAGATATGAATCCCAGTAAGGTCAGGATCTGTATCTTATTTACCATTTTACCAGCAACATTCAAAACCAAGAAATCTTGCATACATTAAAGTTTAAGTAGCTAGAGCAACATCATCCTCAGAGATGCAAGCAATGAGTAAATGTGTGTGTGTGTGTGTGTGTGTGTGTTTGTATCCCAAAATAGAGACATATATGATGAGTGTGAGTTCATGCTTTGAAATATAGGAAAATAATTGGCTTAGAATTAACAAAGTTGCTGACATTTTAAAAGGCCATATGCTAGAGAAAGAGCACAGAAATTTTTTACTAAATTGTAGGGTGAGCTCTTAACAACGATGTCTGTGCATATAACTGTAGAAGCCAAGTTCTTTTTAACTAGTTAAGAAACACTCTTTGACCTTTCCCTACCTTCCCAAGATGTGAACCTTCACTAACACACACTTTCAAACTGCATACTGCTCAGAGACATGAAAACAGTGCTCTGCTGAAAAGTTGAGAAGTTATGGATTCATGGACGGCCCCAGCCTATGACACTCACATAGATCTTGCCTTTTGAGTAGCCCTGTTTTGTAATTAATTCTAGAAAAGAGGAAAAAGGGCCAGGGATTTAGCTCAGTGGTTTGGTGGCCTGCATTGCAAGCGCAAGGACCCAAGTTCAATCCCTGGTAATTTGACCTAAAATAATAATAAATATGTTTTTAAAACAAGCAGAAAGTTGCCACAGTTTAGAAACATATAAAAACTTTATCATTAAAATAGCCACAACACAGGGGTAATGAGATGGCAGATTCCCACACAGCTATTGAAGATGTAAGTCCTCTTTGCAAATCACCATTTGAATTCTCTAAAACAGCTTTTGCATTACCAAGCCAAAAGCCTGAGTTTTTAACAGTGTTCGATTTGGAAAGCCAAGTAGCAACACAAACGTCGTTTGAAGAATGCCTGTGCCATCATGAGCATCTGTAGATAATGTGGCTTCGGTTACAGTTTTGTTTTACTCCCCATTTATAAGCCCTTCACAAAACAAAAGATGCCAACAAACGCTGAAGTAGTCACTCTTTTCCAATCCTTATATGTACACAGTGTCTGTTAAACCTTGCTATAAATCATGGACATGCCTATTTTCAGGGAAGCCTCCTTCCTTCTTTCACATCATTCAGAATCAAACTAGAAAGATGCCATCACTAATTAAATGCAGGTATTAAGGTTGATCCTGGCAGATAATGCTGGAAAGAACCTCAAAAAGCAGAAATGGCCTATATCTCTTCCCATACTCTCTGCACCTGCTTTAATGGCTCTGTACTCTTTGAAGATGGTATAGAATGTTCTTGTTCTAATGGTCTTAAGTAGCAAGAATGCTAAAATGTTGTTTTGGAATTAATTTTTTGTCTCAAATATACTAAAAAGAAATGGGGACAAGGTTAAATGGAGGAAAATGTGGTACTGCATAGAAAGACAGTCATAGACAATTGTAACAAAACAGTATCATATCTTCCTCCACTCGGTATGATCAATTTTCCATAAATCACAAAGGCCTCAGGATCAAAAAGATCCATTGAAATATGTTATAGATGGACTCCTGTCTCTTACTAACAAAGAAATCCATTTCAAAAGGACTGTAATTCCATATGTAAAAGACAATAAGCTTCTAACAGATTACCAAAGTGAATTTCTTCCACTTCACTTTGAGTTTAAACAGTATTGCCCAAACAAAAGACAAAAACCACTAACCAAAGGAAAAAAATACTAAATTTTGTTGTTTTAAAACTAAGAATGTCTTTTCACTAGAAAAACATTAAGTGAGTGAAAGGGAAGCCATAGGCTAGGAGGAAAATATTTTCAATAAAAAAGCGTTCACAAATATAAAGTATTCCAAATTATTAATAAGAAAAAAAACCAAGCCCAATAGAATTGATTGGCAGAGCCCTGAAAAGAGGGTACTTTACAAAAGAAGCTACTCAAATATCCAGTAAATATTTTAAAGAGGGTACATTTCATTCATAGGCAATGTGACAAGCTAGATTATTAAAATTATTGACTTCAGTACCACCAAATAGATTACTAAAACAAACTTCTGGGTTTGTCTCAGGAGTGTGTCTGCATGTGTAATGAAAGAATGACCTTGGATACCATATCCAGTATACTTGGCCACTTCCTCTCTGATGCTGTTTCTCTGCTCTACTTTCCAGTCATCATGAGCTAAATATCTTTATTGGGTCATACCCTTCTCCATGACATTTCTACCTTGGAGCCAGGCTGAAATAGAGACTGAAACTTGTGAAATCATGAAGAAAAAGTGACTTCTTCCTCTTTTAAGTTCTTTGTGTTGCATATTTGATTCCAGTGATGATAAAGCTGATCAATACAGAAAACTGGTACCAGGAGTTGTTTCTTACTATACCTATATCTGATTATATCATTCAGAAACATTTGGAACTGGTTTGTGGAAAGAGTGTGAAAATATTCAAAAATACAGACTAGAGAATCCCTAGACTATAAAGAGAGGCTCATGGTGATTCTGGCATGAGTTTGAAGTAGAATGCTGATAGTAATGCAGACAGTAAAGGCCAGGCTTATAAAGTTTTATCTGAAAATGAAAGACTATCAAGAATTGAACTGGAGACCATGCATGTTACACTCTCACAAAGAACTTACTTATATTTTGTCAGTTTCATGAGACTACAGATGGTTGGATTTAGATATGATACAATAACTGATCTGGTAGAGGATATTTCAAGACAGCCCAATAATCAGGCTTTGACATGGATACTGCTGCTGATTTATAGTGAGAGTCACTTAACAAAAAGTAGAGGTGAAAATTTTGATGAACATTGCTTGAAAGAAGCATTGTAAATTTCAGGCCAAACGATATGTTACTGCTAGAGAGATTGGTGCTATTAAAAAGAAACAAAGTTCTTTGAACCAAAACATAAAGAAAGATGCCTTATTTACACTAAATAGAAAAAAAGTTTTTGTAAATAAGGAATGGAGGAGGGGGTGAAGGGAGGGCAGGGGAATGGGGAAAAAATGAGAACCAAGACCTGTCATGTAAAGGTACAAGATCCCAATGATGAATGTAATTGCACTGTATACCTAAAATGTACCAATAAACTCAATGAGAAAAAAAAATCAGAAGGACCTCACTCACTGAAGGAGTTCAAAACTGTAAACCTTTCATTTGATAACAGACATCCTGTACCCAATGCTCAAGAAAGGCCACCTAGGGAATTGGTCCCCTAAGATTTAATTTACTAGCTCAGCCATCCAGGAACTCAGACTCTGTTACAACTATGATTCAAAGGGGTCTGACTATTACTCAAGCCAACAACAGACAGACTTTGGCCTTGTCCAAGTGATGTTGCTGTTCAAACATGCAAAATGCAAGAGTAGTGCAGGCTTTCATCCAAATGTCAAAGGAAGGCCTGTGTGATTAGGCAAAGTACCCCTGAGAGGCAGGTGCATGAAGCTTTAAGAATGAATCTGAAAATATAGTGGAGGCCCTAGGAAATCAGAGATACCAGGAACATGGAATGACTGCCAAAGAAGGCTGTCAGCAGCAAGCTGACACAGCCCAAGAGAGATGACTAATAGGGCCATAGACATGGGATCACCCAAGCCCTTTGAAACTCACATCCTACCACCACCCATCTGGGATGCCAAACATGGAGCAACAGGACTTAATATTTGCCTTGCTGGTTTCAGTCTTCCTTTGGTCCAATTCTTTACTATCCCTCTACCCTTACCTTTTGGAATAGCAATGTTTACTCTGTGATGTTTTTGGAGATTATATAATTTGACTTTTGAATTTTGCAGAAATATACAGCTAGGACTTTTCCTTCAGTGTTAGAGGAGGCTTTGCCTTGGACTTTTGAACAATGCTGGAACTTTTAAGACTTTGGGAAGGGGATTACAGGGGTTTGGGTTACATGTGGGATAGGTGGAATTATGACTGTGTATTTACTTGAAGATTAAGTATGGCTTAAGGAGATTTTTTTGATGTCAAATTAACAAGGGATGAGTCTACCTGAAAGCTTCCCAGAAGACTAGTGAAGCACAATTCTGGGTATGCCTGTGTGTGTCATGAGGCATAACCTTGGGACTACATCTTCTTTCAGGTCACTTCCTTGGTGCCATTTTCCAACTCTGCTTTCCAGCCATTGTGACCTAAGCAGCTTTTCTTGGTCATGACCTTCATGTTTCTTCCTTGGAGTCTGGCTACAGTGGACTCATTCCTCCATAACCATGAAGCAAAATAAACTCTTCTGGTCCAGGGATTTAGCTCAGTGGTTCTGCTGCCTGCCTAGCAGAAGGTTGATCCCCAGTACCAAAAAATGTATGTAATCAGTCACGAGACACATCAGATAACCAAAGCTACCTCAAAATAAACTCTTCTTACTTGAAGTTGTTTATGCTAGGTAGTTTGTCACAGTGATGAAAAGCTGACCACTTCGTGAATAAAAGATAAAGATAGACCTCTTCAATCCCACCAGAATTCAAATGACTGAAATTATAAGGGTTAGCTGGCATTAGAAGGAATGGGTAGTCACATACTACTGACAGAAATGGAAAATGATTTTGTGCCTTTGCTTCATATGATGTGTCTAATTTGAAGACATCAACATATCCAGTGGCCCATCCATTCCATAATATATATTCCCCAATAATAAGACCTAGCCAAAAAATAATCAACCTTGAAAATTAGAGATCAAAAATGCCAAAGAAGGGAAAAGAATTAATATGAGAAAAGGAAAAAATTTAAACAAAGTCTCTGTAAATAGGGAGGGGCAGAAAGGTTGAAGGGAAGACAGGGGAATGGGAAAAAAATAAGAAGCAAGATACATCATGTTAAGGTAGACATTCCCAATGATGAATATCATCATATTGCATACCTAAAAAGTACCAATAAACTTAATGATTTTTTTTAAATGCCAGCCCCAAACAACCTAGCCCCTTGCCTTATTTCACTTAGAGTAGCCACCTGGAGAGAGTAATAATAATAGTAATAATAATAGTAATGACAGGTGCAATAATTAACTGTTGTGTCAACTGCAGTAAGAAACACCCAATTGATTGTATTAGCATAGCTCTGGGTGAGGCTGGATGGATTTACTGAAGACAGAATACCCACTCTGGGTATCCAATAGGCTTGTAGTTTCAATACAATAAAATGGGACAAAAGAAGGAAGTCTTGCTTCAGTTTCCTCCCAGGAGTTCCAGACTGAGCTTCCGATACAGACTTTCCAACTTCCCAGCTCAGACTCTTTAGCCTCCAAACTCAGACTCTTCGGCCTTCCAGTGCAGAAATTTTGGCTTGCAGTGGGACTCTGCAGTAAGCTTGCCTACATCATTTGGATCTCTAGTGCACAGACAGCCCTTTGTATTTTTGCATGCCTGACTCTGCAGTTGGAAATTGTAAGCCTACCTTGTAAATCTCATAAATACTTAGAGAGCTATATTAAATCTGTTACTTGAGTGAGTCCTGACTTATATAGCAGGTAAGGTAAATTTAGTCTCAGTGGGGCTGATCTCTATTTTTCAAGACAGATGAATTTCCAGTTAGGTCTTATTTATAGGAAAATGGAGTATATGTTGATGTCTTTATATATTATGAAAAGACATGAGAACATTCATATCGACATTTTTTGTATTTCTGAAATCTAAAAATAGTCTATATGTCCATTAAATAAATAAATTGTGATATGTTCATATAATAAACACATTAAAGCCATCAAAATGAACAAACAATACCCATAAGCAATAATAGAGTAAACTTTAGAAACAATTTAGCAAAAGAAGCCAGACACAAAGAATACATTATTCCCATAATGCTTGAAAAGAATAGGCAAAATTATACATTGTACAGTAGTTCTGTTAACAGGAGGAAGGGCACAGTGGTTAGCAGGACATAGTAGGGTCCTGGGGTGTTGGCAGTATCCTATTGCTTGCAAAGGGAAATGGTTTCACAAGTAAGTTCATTCTGAAATAACTAATTCAGGGAAATTGATTATTTCTGCACTTTTTTAAGCATGATTATGTTCCATTAATGGGTTGTTTTTTTTTTCTTTTTAAATTTGTAATGGATCAGATGTGGTCTTTCTTTGGAGAAATAAAAAAATAAATAAAAGAATAAAAACTCATCAATATCAATTCCAATCAAACACTAAGTCTTTTATCAAAATAAACTAATTTTTTAAGTCTGCACAATTGTCCTGTTAAAATATGTTTAGAACAGTTTTAAAGATGAGTAAAGAAAAAGATTAAATAATCTGTGCAAAATTTAAAGGTCAGTAAGTTGCAGTCCAGATTTAAAACCCTAAATTCTTGCTATTCCAAGCCCCGTACCATTTCTACTGTTACACAGGTGTTTAGAAGTTTTAAAATATTTGTGTTTCACATCTTCAATCCACCAAGAAATTGTGTGTGATAGGATAGACACACCAGGCCCATGGTGTTGCAGAAAATTGTATGTGTATGAGGTAAAACCTGCCTTCTCAAAAGCCTCAGGTCTCTTCCACACCCAAAGGGATCCTCTGAATAATATTATCCTGTCACCTAGTCTCTGCCATAGGAGAGTGGTTTATAGGCATGGGTTTTGAAGTTAGAGCCAAGTTCTAGTCCCAGCTCTGTGAGAAGTATTTAGTTTATCTGAGTCTTTGATTGCTATACACACATCTTTTTAACTTGCCTACCCAGGCTGAGATGACTAGTAATCTGCAATCTTGACATGAAATTAAATGACAAATAATTCTTGACATAATTTTATTGTTGTTCAAATACTGGGTGACTATCTGCATCAAAGACATATAAAGACCTGTGGCCAGACATGAGATCAGTTGGGGCCCTCTGTCCTGCAGGGTAACTGGCTGGTCTAACTGTATACTCTCTGTGGCTGAGGAGAGTAAAAGGTATAGACAGAGTTCTGGAAGTTAATGAGGACGGAAGTGTAAAATTTCTACTGCAGAGAAAGAATCCACAAAGTAATAAGAGCCAACTAGGCAGAAGCCATGAAAAAGAAAAGTGAGCAAAGAAATCTTTGTCAGTAGCACTGAGCAAAAAACTGAAAAGCGATGGTGGTGCACAAAAGTATAGAGCAAGGGACACTGTTTCTGAAAGAAAAGTTTTAGGTTCCCTATCATTGGTGCTTTTGTGTGAAGAGTTTAGGGTACTGCAGCATGGGGGATGAAGCTTGGACTCCCCGTAAGGCCTTCCTGTTGTTACTCAGAACAACTTCAGTCTCTGATTATTGCATAATAAAACTGAGTACATTGCTGTCCTCCAGAGCCAAAAAGCTCTTTAACACCTGAAATACCAATTAGGAGAGAAGTGGATAGAGTTAGATTAAACCAAAGGATAAAGGTTCAAGTTCATACAGGAAAGCACTTAACTTTTACCTAATGAGTGCTATCTATAATCTCCTTAGACTTGTCAATCTGAGACCGACTGTTTAGTGAACAGATTATTTCTAAATCTAAAGAACAGTAGATAGGATCTTCTTAGCTAGTCATATAGTGAAAATGTCTGGAACTGGTCCACTCAACCACAACCTGAGACATTGCTATTAAGTTCCCAGATGGAAAATACAACCAGAAGAGAGAATCAATAGTCTTCAAAGTCTACTCAAAGGCAAACCAATCTGAAAAGAGACAGCAAACATCCACATGCTAAAAGATCTGAACTAAGACCAAGAATATGGCCTCAAGTACAATTGAATTGCCACATTCATTATTTATGTTTTCTGTACACTCAAAAAAACTCATAAAATTCGGGATAAGCAGTATTAGACATAATGAAAAACACCAGAAAATATAAAGCTACTTCTACTGGATATAATATTTTACTTTTAGGGGCTGGGGCTTTTAATTTTAAACAGATTTTCAGGCTATTACATAGACTATTGTATGTCCTTTGGTATTCATTCCCCACCAACTACATGGACAGCCAAAAAAAGATGATCTGAAAGATTACTTGAACAAATAGAGGTCAAGAGATTTGTGTTACTTTCAGAACAAATACTATATGCTGTAGTTTGTGTCCAGATGTCCCCCTAGATCCTTATGCGCCCCGTAGGTGGGGATCTTGGGAGGTAATTCGGTCATGGTGGCATGATACTCATCAGTGAATTAGTCGCTGATGAGTTTATGGCTGGGTGTGACTTTTGGAGGTGACCCTGGTCAGAGGAACAGGTCACCTGGGACAGGGTCTGGAAGGTTCTGCCTCCCTCCCCTGCTCCTCTCTGTACCCATTCTCTGCATTTTAGCCACCATGCCATGAAGGTGCTTTTCCTTCACGGTGCCTCTCTGTCGTGCTGTCCTGCCCTGGAACCAGTGAAAATGGACTGAAACCTACACACAGCCAAAATAAACCTCTTTAAGTTGTACGTGTTGAATATTGTGTTCCAGAGACAAGAAAAGAAACTAAGAAACTAAAAATCCTTTTCTAGCTGCTTTCTGGGACACCTTTTACCATTATAGACACTATAACTACAATAATTTAAGGATCACATAAAAAATCATACCTGCTACAATTGGAGAAAATGATAACTGGGTTGTGAACAAGATCTGGGTTCATTTTGCTGTGCTTAAAGTAATGTAGCAGTACCTATAACAAGTAAACAGTGGACAGACTTGGTTCTGTTGGATTTAGATTAACCTTTACAAGCAATGAAGAATAAGATTATGAAAATAAATTGAAAATGGCATCTCCTTAGCTCACTTTGTATTCTGTATTTTCTTAAGCTTTAATATGGCTGTAAAGTATTATTTCAGTGTTCCATTTATATTTATGGCATTTTATCTTTTTGTTTTCCTGAAAAGACAAGCACTAGAAAAAGCTACTCCCTACTGGATAAAGAAAAAGAGAGAGAGAGAGAGAGAGAGAGAGAGAGAGAGAGGAAAGAAAGAGAAAGAAAGACAGGAATGAAGGAAGGAAAGAAGAAAATATGAAAATCTTTCTTTCCTGAGAAGTTAATGTTTCAAATATGAGTACAGATGCCAGATAGCAAAAAGGAAGAAAAAGAATTCAAGTTGCTTCATTGTTCAATGATAAGGATTTTTCTGTCTGCTGGTTCAATACTAACTTGGTTTACATTCACTTAGAACCACCATAATTAAAACTGTTTGAAGTGAAATGTTTCAGACAAAAAAAAAAAAAAGACACCTCGAAACCTGAGAAATACTTCTGTGAGTTACTCCCATCTCTGAAATGGTTGGGCTTCTATGTGTGCATGTATTTCTTGAAATTTCAAAGCCACATGCATTTAAGTAATTCTAATGAAGACACTCATGCTGTTGAAAAGTAAATGCATCTGCTAGAATTTCGAGTCTAGGTGAAATAAAGTACATCTGAAGTAATAATACAGTGGGGTAATCAGCAAGCTGAAATGGGAGATTACAAGCAAGTGAGCATTATGGCAGCCATTGACAAGAAAATAAGTCTGAATGGCTGATGCACCAGACCGAAGGGCAGGAGATGAGGAGGGACCACATAGCAGTAATGATGAATAGTCTCTTTAATGGCTGATGCACCAGACCGAAGGGCAGGAGATGAGGAGGGACCACATAGCAGTAATGATGAAGACAGAGGACAGCTGAGGACTTACACAATAAGTTGGATCAAAAAAGGGAATAAGTAACCAGAACTAACTAGAATTATAAAAACAAGATTCAAGAGTCATGAATTAGAATTCTAGGATCCATTGAGCAGGGTAAGATAACCCTACTATAATTCTGTCCTCATGATCCTTTCAGAGAAAGAAGTACTACTCAAAACAATGCTCATAATATTTTTGCAGAATTTCCCAGAGTTATCTTCTTTTTTATCTTTCAAACACTATTAAACTGGAAATATCTTCAGTACTTAAATCTCTTCAGGGATACATACCATTACAAACTTCTGCATTCCTGATGACTACTACCTTGAATATGATGAATGTTGCACAAATATGTGATATTATGAAATTACTCGAAGAATTTTACCATGTAAGCATACTTTTCTGGGTTTCACCCACAGCTTTACTGATATATAATTGGCAATTGAAAAATCTGAATATGTATTTAAGGTTGACAATATGATGTTTCTATACACATACACAATGTGTGGTCTACATTATCACAATCAAGCTAAGGAACATATCCAACACTTCCCATTGTTACATATGTGTGTATATGTGTATGTGTGTGTTTACTGAAAACATTTATATACTTTTTTAGTATGCTAAAAGGAAAAAGCAGAATAAAGAGAAAGAGGAAATGTAATTTTTAGATCATGATAAAAGTAAGAGGTTGACTGTAAGAACCGAAATAAGATGGAAGGGAAGAGGGGATAACTGTGCATGCAAGAACATCCCAGGCATGGGAGTAAGCAAGTTCAAAGGGCCTAGAACTAAAATATGGAGATACTCTTCAGGAATTTTTTTTCTTTTTATTGAATTTATTGCTACAATCTAGGTATACAGTACAGTTACATTCATTACTGGGATCCTGTACCTTCACATGACAGGTCTTGGTTCTCATTTTTTCCCCTTGTCCCTGCCCTCCCTTCATCCCCTCCTCCCCTCCCCATTTACAAACACTTTATTTCCATTTTTCAATTTGTCATATTTTTTCTTTTCCCTTATTCCCTTTCCCCTACCCTTCCCACTTTCCCTACACCTTTAGCCCTTTTCTTCCTATTTCACATTGTTAATTAGCCCATTAGGATCTTGCATACTATTATAGATTTTCACACCAGAGAAACTATTCAGTATTTACATGTGTGACTTATTTATTTCACTTAGAAGTATATCCTCAATATGTATTCATTTTCCTATGAATGACTCTAATTTCTCATTCTTTACGGCTAAGTAGTATTCAATTTTATAGAAAAACCACATCTTCTTTATCCAGTTTCTCACAGATGGGCAAATGGGCTGTTTCCAAGTTTTGGCTATTACAAACTGTGCCACTGTAAACACTGGTGCACATATATCACTGTGGTATGATTCTTTTAATTCTTTTGGCTCTTCAGGAAATTTTGATTAAGAAAGAAATGGAAAGGTTTTAAGCAAGAATGAGAAACTCCCATTATTCTCTATTAATAGGAAAAAATACATACATTGTCACAGTTTTAGAAAATAAAGGCCTTCATCAAAGACCTCAGAAGTTGAAGTTGCAAGTGTTTCCTCCTTTTCAGTTTTTAGAAGAGTGAGAAATTTGACATTTAGTCTTCAAATGTTTGATGCAATTCACCCTTGAAACAATTCTGTTATAGGCTTTTCATTAATATGAGAGTTTTTCTTATGATTCAACTTCCTCAAATTGCTTTTCTTCTATTCAAATTTTCTCTTTCTTATGATTCCATCTTTTAGAGTTGTATGTGTCTAGGAATTTCTGTATTTCTTCTAGTCTATTCACCTAGATTTCTTCTACTTGACATGTAATTGTTCATTATATAATTCTTTTATTTTGGTTTCAGTTTCAATGTCTACTCTTTATCTATAATTTATTTATTTGAGTCTTTTAAAAATAAATCAATTTTACTGACTTTATTGTTTTCTAGTTTCTATTTCACTTATTTTTTCTTATCTTTATTATTTTATTCCTTCTGCCTAATTTTCACTTTGTTTTTATTTTCCTTGTTCTTGATGTATAAAATTAGGTTATTTATTTGAGGTCTTTTTCTTACTGGAGGCATTTAATCACTATAAATTTTCCAGTTAGAGTAGATTTGTTATATCTCATACATTTATGTAGGTTGTGTTCCCCTTTTTATTTCTCAACAAAAAAATATATTTCTCATTTCCAGTATGACTGCCTCTTTGACTCGCTGATTGTTGTTATGGCTTGTATCTAGATGTCCCTTCAAAACATGTGCTTATAGGAAGGCCTTTTCAGAGGTGGATGGATCCAGGGTTTGTGAATGTGGAATAAGGCTGTGTAGATATGGATTAAGGGTGTATGGAACTAGATTAGTTGACTGATTGGTTTAGTATAGATCTGGGTGTGGATAAGGGGAATTCCCATCCTGGGTATGGTGGAACCACCCAAAAGGCTTATCAACTGGATGGGATATAAGGCAAGGAGAAGCTTACTGCACACTGCCTTCTGCCTGCTTTGTCATGAACTGTTTCTCCTCTGTGAAGCCCCTCTGCCATACCAGCCTGCCTTAGACCCAACTGATTATGGACTGAAACCTCTACAAACTGGAAGCTGAAATAAACATTTCCTCCTTTAACTTTGGGTATAGGGTATTTTGTCTTACCAACAAGAAAAGTATCTAAGATAGTTCTTAAGAAGTATATTGTTTAACTGATATATATTTGTGAATTTCTCAATTTCTTCCTTTTATAGATTTCTACTTTCATATCTTTATGATCAGAAAATATGTTTCCTACGCTATCAATCATAAATTTGCCAAAACATATTTGTGGATTCTCATGTGATCTATTCTGGAAAGTGTTCTTTGTTCGATGGAAAAGTGTGAATTTTGCTACTATCACATACAATGTTTAGTAAATGCCTGTTAGGTTACTTGGTCTAAACCAATGATAGCAAATCTACCAATGCGTGCTGCAGGGGGCTGTTTGTTATCACTGAAAGTGCTAGAAGGTTCGCAGTCACTGGTCTGTGCTATTATTCAAGTCTGCTCATTCCACATTGATCTCTGTCTGGGTGATATGTCAATTTGAAAATGGGATATTAAAGGTCCCTATTATTATTGTATTGTTTCAATCTTCAGATCTATTAATATCTGCTTCTATAGCCATTCCACCCTGATCATGCCAGACTTAGTCAGATTTTTTAGTATTTGCTTTCTATATTAGGCAATTCATCCTTGAGTATTGATATTTGTTTTTATATACTTACATTCTCTTGATGATGAGATCTCTTTATCATTGTTCTATGATGCTTTTGTGTATTATGGGATTTTTTTATTTAGATTCTATCTTATCTCCTTTGGTGTTTTCATAATTATTCATAATCCTTGTGGTCTTGTTTTGATGTCTGCACTTGATGAAGTAGGCACCCTTTTCAGTTTTTACAAGTGGTTGTCAAAAGGATAAAATCTTTCACCATTGGCCCACCCGAAGGTTGAAGGCAGCCCATCTCCCAGGGTCTCCTGACAGGTTGGTGCCTGGAGTCCTTAGACTGACTGGGCTGCAGCCTGTGTCAGTGAGTCGGCAAGTCTAGCACACAGATGCATAATGACCATCCAGTGCCCAGGTTCACGGGTGCTGGTGTGGTACCTGGGGCCTGATTCCACAGGACAACGTCTGGAAGCTGTGGAACCCAGTCCATCTCAGGAACAGACCTGAACTTTGGATCTGAGGGGGACGGCATGGTCATAGTTCAATGGAGTGAGTTAACATGGAGTTTCTGGAAAACTTAAGCATCTACTTTACTCTTTTCCCAAGCAACTGCTGCTGCTGCTTCTCCTCCTTCTCCTTCCTCTTCTTTTTCTTCTCCTCTTTTTCCTTCTTCTTTCTTTCTTCTCCCTCTCTCTCTCCCTCTCCCTCTCCTTCTCCTTGTCCTTATTCTTCTTCTCCACTAGGGTAGTGGTTTATAAAGGCAAAAACATGCAGGGCTGGAAATTTAGCTCAGTGGTTCTGCCAAGCAACTGCTGCTGCTGCTTCTCCTCCTTCTCCTTCCTCTTCTTTTTCTTCTCCTCTTTTTCCTTCTTCTTTCTTTCTTCTCCCTCTCTCTCTCCCTCTCCCTCTCCTTCTCCTTGCTCTTATTCTTCTTCTCCACTAGGGTAGTGGTTTATAAAGGCAAAAACATGCAGGGCTGGAAATTTAGCTCAGTGGTTCTGCCACCTGCCTTTCAAGAACAAGGTCCTGAGTTCAATCCTCTGTATCAAAAAAAAAAAAAAAATGCAACTGAGAGGTCATCCAGAGATGATTCATTTAGCTCCGGGAAGAAAATATTCAAGTTTTAAATTTATATTTTTTCTATCTCATCCTTTTGAAACACCTAAATTCTATGCATGTTTACATGATGTATTGGCCCATTAATACATTAATATAGTTCATAAATAATTAAGAATATTAGCTATGTGAAGAATAAGGACCCGGTCAAAATAGTTTGGAGAACACAGCACTGAGCGACCAGAATAATGAATGCTTGCCACTAAATAAGAATGAAAACATACATCTATATTTGAAAGTTTAAATTGCTTTCCAAATATTAGACTATAATTTATGTCATATAATCTAGTTTAAAGTGTTGCTTACACACAAAGTACTCAATAAATGATTTGGTCTAAGTGTATGTCTGTTCAACGACTGAATGGATGGAGAACAAGACTGGAGGACATTTTAGTAAACTAAGGAATAAGTAACTTGGTACTTTCCAAAGTGTTTTCTATAGATACTAGTTTTAGAGGTGTTCCATGGCAAAAGAGATCTAAGTTCAATCAGTCATTTTGTAAGTGGTGCATACTATATTACACGCATTTTTACAGTCACAGTTGAGATGAGTATTCTAAACATCCTGGAGCTTCCATGAGTAAAAACTTCTTTAAATTTGTCTATTCCAGCCTTTCCCATTTCCACAATTTATTTGTCCCCAACACTTCCCTCTCATCCATAATAATCATTAGCTTCCCACAAGAAACAACTACTCAGCCATAAAGAATGAGAAATTAGAGACATTCATATGAAAATAGATGCATATTGAGGTCATACTCTTAAGTGAAATACATAAGTCACACATGTGTAAATACTGAATAGTTTCTCTGGTGTGAAAAACTATAATTATAAATAAAATCCTAGAGGTATAATTGACAATGTGAAAGGAAGAAAAGGGCTAAAGGTGTAGGGGAATTGGGAAGGGCAGGGGAAAGGAAATAAGGGAAAAGAAAAAAATCTGAGAAAATGGGAAAATGGAAATAAAGTTTTTGTAAATAGGGAAGGGAAGAGGGGGTGAAGGGAGGTCAGGGACAAGGGGAAAAAATGAGAACCAAGACCTGTCATGCAAAGGTACAAGAGCCCAATGATGAATATAACTGTACTGAATACCTAAAAAGCACCAATAAACCCAATGAGAAAAAAAAAAATGTCATCAGAATACACTTGGTGAAATCCTATCTTAATGGAATTTAATCTAAAAACAGAAAGGTTCACCTGAATATGAGATCATTCTTATTAGTTGTAGATCATGCTAACAGCTCAAGCCATTGTCTGTGTAAACTTATTATGCAAAGTTGTCATAATGACTTAGATTGTGCATGTAGCAGGGGCACTCATTAAACTTCCTACTAATATCTAAGGCTAAATTTTATAAACAGATTATTTATTGAAATATGTGTTTATCTGAGAAATTTAGATGATTTATATATACAGATTCTACTTGATTTGAAAGGATAAATTATCATTTTTATAAAAAGAGAAAAAAGAGGAAAGAACCTATTTTAAGTAATCTCTTTATAATGCATTAAGCTTCATGCTAGAAGCCTTAATGTTTAAATCTCCAAACAATAGTCTTGTTTAGCTATCATTGTCCTCTTTTACTAAGAAGGAAGTTGAGAGCCAGAGAGGCACACTAGTAATTAACAGAGCCCAAAATGACGATGCAGGTTATCATGTAAACTAGAACACCTTTTGAGAATACTCTATAATTATTCTGGGACAACTTTTGCAGCTTAAGTTATTCTCTCTCATACTATCAAATAGGAAAATAGTTTGAACTCAGGTCTCCCCAACCCATCCTTTTTCCATTATACCTTGCTGCTTCAGATAAGAATAGAATTCAAAGACTTCTAGGGAAATCATCCATGAACAATAAAAAAGAACTTAACAGAACTGCTTTAAAATGTTGTTAACCAAATACAAAGAAAACGAAAAGGAATGATCAAAACATTAAAGGAATTGTATCATCTACTAAATACAGAGCTGCCTTTAAAAAAAATCTAGCATGATACCAAGCATATTCTAGTAGCAGTATAATATGAAATACCCAAGAATAATCTTTTATACTAGGTCTAACATTTTTGAGAAACTTTTAAAAATGCCATGATGCTTTTTATTTTACAATATATAAGAAAGGCATCAAGAAACTGGAAAAGATCCAGAAAATAGCAAGTGAAATAGCTTAAGAGTTGAAACATAGAAGTTTTACAAAATAAAATATAAATGAAATAGGATTATTTAGACTAAAGAGAAAAGTCCACAAGATAATTTTAAAACTGCCTTTAGGTGAATTAAAAGCTGTTCAAAGGACTTCCTTTCCTCCAAGAGGATAAGGCTAGAGGGAAAAGATTTTTTTTTCAGCTTTTATTGAGTTTATTGGTACATTTTAGGGATACAGTACAGTTACATTCATTGTTGGGATCTTGTACCTCTAGATGACAGGTCTTGGTTCTCTTTTTTTCCCCTTGTCCCTGCCCTCCCTTCAACCCCTTCTCCCCTCCCCATCTACAAGCACTTTGTTTCCATCTTTTCTTTATCTTTATCTCACGTTTTTTTGAGGGAAAAGATATAATGGCAAACTGATATTTAGCATGTAGAATTCAGTTATGGTAGCAAAGATTATTAAATGCCCAAGATTCTTTTGCATAAAGGAAACAGTCTCTGCTATACCTTATGTGACAATTGCCTTCCTGAAGGCAGAAAGATGGAAATATTCACTTTGTGTCACACAAGCCCTGTGATTGTCGTGATTTTCCTGTTGTTAATGTTTACACCGAATATAAATCATCAGTCACTCAGCATTCCCCACCGACTACTACGTGAAGCTCAAATTCCTTGTGATGTCATAAAAATGGTTATTTGAATTTCTGCCTACCCCACCAGCATAATAATTTGCCGCTGTCCCAACACATCCTGCATCCACCATCCTGGTGAGAAAACCACAAGCAGCGCTGCAACACCACACGGCCCTCTCTCAGACCCCTGCCTTTGCCTAAGCACTTCCTTCCTCCCTCACACTAAATCCATCCTCCCTTCTTCCCAAGCCCCTCCACCCATCCTTCAAACAATTCCCACTTTTGAAGATAAAACTCGGATGTCTTTTCTTGGGTGCTGCAATGGTGAATTTCTCTTCTTTCTCTCCATTCCCGAGAGACAAATTTAGCTTCTTTTTGTGCTTTCAACGACATTTCCCCACCCTTATTGTGACACATATCACATTATTTTTAAAGCTTTTTGCTTGCCCTGAGTAGACCATGAAGTTTCTGGTGTTAGCAGTTAAGAGAAAAAAAAAAAAAAAAAAGAGGTGGGAACAGGATCCAGTTCGGCTTCACTCTTTTTGCTGCTCAGTTACTTAGCACATAGTAGGTTCTGAATTTTTTGCTGAAGCGGTGAAGCAATTAATTACATTCATAGTGCAAAGAAATTTCAGCATTCAAATTATTGCTGTGGAAACCATGTCTGGGGATTTTATTGGTCTTTAAATTCAATTGATTTAGTCTTGTTTTCCAAGTTTCTTCTGAAAGCATTTTTACCTTCAAACGATAGAATCAATAATGTATGTTTAAATGCTCTGCTACAAACATGTGTGTCTCATCTATTCTATCAAAACCACCAAAATAGTCAAGCCTCTAAGGGTAAAAATAGTGAAGAGCATAGTTATATAAAAGAGTGGTTAGTAAATATGAATTTTCTTATCAAATCCTATCCAGAGAAATCTTCTGGAAGGCATACAGGCATCCAACACCCCCCACAATCAGCTTTATTTGTATATAAATAAGGACAGCAAGGTTTTCCATGAGGAAAAACACTGTATAAAAATACTTTAGTATTAATAAAGACATGAAGCTATATCAGGCTTCTTAAATACAACTGGTCTCTGGTTGCCATTCGTAAAATGTTTGTTCTTTGATGTAAAGTTAATTTGATTCTCTACTTGCAGCATTTGTGAAATCATTTACATTTGGAAAAAATGAATAAATATGTCGAGTGCAAGGTTGCATATTTTAAATATAGTGCTTACCTTCATAAAACAATATACTTTCAAAATATTTCCTTCTAATATAAATATTTTACCTCTAATTGAATTCTATTTAGATTGAATTATTCTTAATTGGACACTTCAAAAGGCAAGGTGAAATGCATATTTATGCATTTCAATGTATTTTACTTCTTTCAATTCAAAGTGAATTGCTTTTCTGTAAAACCTAAGAAGAGATTTTTAAACAGTAATACCTTGAGGTAACCAAATTTTGCTCTGTGTCGTTGCTGTGATTTAGATGTGATGGAAGGGTATCCTGCAAAAGTGAGTATATCAGATGCACGTTTCTCAGTATGGCAATGCTGGGAGGTGGGGCCTTCACACTGTTTCAGCAGAAACAATTTGAAAACATACAAACAAATAAACAAACAAACAAGGCAGTAAAAAGCCAGGTGTGGTGGCGCACACCTGTAATCCCAGCACTCTGGAGGCTGAGGCAGGAGGATCGCTGTGAGTTCAAGACCAGCCTGCACTACATAGTGAGTTCCAGGACAGACTCAACTACATAGTGAGATCCTGTCTCAACAAAAAAACAAAAAACATAGTTGACCACATACTAATACATTTAACTCTAATAGGTTCAGATGATGACTTCCCACATCTCTCAGATCAGTCACCCACACATTTCCTCTTTGTCATGTAAAATGAGACAAAAAAGTAAGGCAACCTAGTACTGTAGGAAAATTATTTTTATTTGTTTAAGTAATGAAGCTGCACAAAAAGACACCACTGATGTAGGAGAAAATAAATGAAAAGACATCCCTCTCAACAACCCATGATGTGTTTAGTAACATCTGCAAGCCTGTCTCAGGTCCAAGTAAAAACAAACCTAGGGGATGTGTCCAGGAATTTATCTATATGCAAGTACCCCATGTGGAAAGTTGTCTCCACAATGGGATTGTTTTATTTATTGCTACTTTTCCAATTTTGAAGAATAGCTCATAGCTTGCCTGGAATTTTTCTTTCTCTAGATACTGTCTGGCCAGAATCAACATTCAATTTAAGTTGCCTGCAGTTGCAGGTGACTGACTCCAGGTCAAATTTATTTCATCCTCTGGAATTGTTACCTCACTGCTGAGTGTTGCCTAATTAGCACTATCTTAGAAATTATTTTATTATATAATAATCTGCATCCAGTAAATGGTGTTTGGTGGTTTCTTTTGTGCCATGTTCTCTGTACTATATGTGTCCTTCTTCTCCACTACATGGTAAGTGTCTTGAGACTACACATTCCACCTTCTACTTTTCTCATAACACTTCTCCATACCACACATACCTGCTGAAGTCATAGCAGCAATCTTTGTGTTATTACTAAAGTATTCAGTTTTATGTCAACAAGATCAGCTACATACAGCATGTATCATTCTCTTTGGATTACATTGTTTATTAATATCAGATCATACATGATTTCCCAGTCAAGTGGAAAAAAATAACTAGGAATAGTTAAGTCAATAAAAAAAATTAAAGCATAAGCAAGTCTCAGCAAAAATGTCTCAGAATGATGCATGAAACGTACAAAATCCTTCAAAAAGGAAAGGAAGAGGTTTGGTTTCCTACAAAGAAAACAGTTCTTCAACTTTGTGTGAAGACTGGTATTTAAGCATTAATTTGTAATCATGGCACCCAGCATATAAATCTCATGCCTTATCTTAATTAAGTATGATAAGGAACGGGGACAACCCTTAAAATTTACCATCCTGTAAGTGATGCAGTTTCAGTACCAATGTCCATTCTGGGCTTTTATCTTCAATCAAAATTATACTGTAAAGTATTAGAAGATGAATTTTTCCTGCACGTTTCCTCTTATTAATGACTCTCTTCATTCAAACCATGGGACCAAAGTTCCCACTTCCCAAAAAGTAGTATTTTTATAAAGAAGACAGAGAACAAAGATGACAGTTCTAGACTTTTATACCCAACAAATTCAGGAAATGATTCTTATAGGGCAGATTGAGAATGCAGTTGTTTTCTGTTTATCCATACTACATACAAAGTTTTTAATGAAAGGAGATTAAAAATAATACCCGAACTACCTTGTTTGAATTTGTACACAAAAATTTCAAGACTTTGAGAAGGTAGGGATGTCAGAGCTGGGGTGTGAAGGGATGGGGAAAGGTTAGCAAGAAAAGCAGTGAGCGGATATATGCTGTGGGATTCATTCAAGAGGTTCTGCACTGTGTCCTCACCCTAACATAATCTCTAAGAGTCCAGAAGAGTTTCAGTATCTATTAATAGAGAGTGTTTAATTCTGGCTTCCATCTTGTTGTCTTAGAAGTTAGCAAGGGCTACAGAATGTCCAAGCCAACTAGCCCACGAGAGCAGCAGAGTATTGAAGTGCCCTGACACATGGCACCTGAAAAGGACACCAGAAGCAGCCAAACATTTTCCCAAGTAACCCAGAGAACAGTAGTTGTGGCTGAAAGTGTAAGTGGGCTGTAGACTAAGAAGACATCCTGTAAGTAGCATGAGTTAGGGTACTATCTTAGTTTCCCAGGGAATATTATACCAAGGCAGCACAACTTTAGTGCCTTAACACAACAGAAATTTATTCTTTCATATTCATGGAACTAGAAGACCAAACCGCAGGCATAAATGGGGTCATGATCTCTCAAAGCCTCTAGGGGACAGTTTTCCATTCTTTTCTCTTGTCTTCTAGTGTCACTGACAATCCTTGGTGCCCATTAGTTTACAAATGAATGACTCCAACTTCTGTCTCTGTCAGCACGTAGTCTGCCCCCTTCATATTTTCACATCATCTTCCTATAAGAAGACACTAGTCAAAGTGGGTTTGGCAATTCACCCTACTTCGGTGTAAGCTCATTTTAACTTGACCAATCATATCTGCATTGGCCTTCTTTCCAAATAAGGTCATATTCTGATTAACTGCAGGTATCCTCAATATACTTCTTCAATATATAATTTATAAACTTTAATATATCTTTTTGGCAAACGTAATTCACTGCATAACAGTGGCTCCATACTTTGCACTGAGGAGGTTCGTTTTTGTCCAAGGACCAGCTAGGACTGTCTTGTCAGTACATACTTACTTAGAGGGAAGAACAGCCTTAAGCCAGATTCTCTTCCCATCCTTTCTTCTTCTCCAAAGCCCCTAGAACTTAGGAAAATTCTAGGAAAGAGGAAAGAATATATTAGAGAAAAAAGTCCAAAGTTCAGAAAGATTAAACCAGATTCCTTGAATTTACCATAATTGACTAAATTTATTATTTATTTTTGTAATCAGGCAGTATAAATATTCTAACAATGATACTAAAGGGAGATATGAGGAATCCAAGTTATATTTCTGAAATATCTGAACTTGTGAAAGTAAATACCATAATAATTATAAATCTCTTCTAAAACGATCCTTGGGGAAGTGGGGGGATGTAGGATGTTAGTTTTCTTTAAAAGGGAAATATATAAAGACCTCTAAGGGATTAATTAAGAACAGCGAATGGAATGAAAACTACATACAATTTATTTAAACAAATTACAAATTCAAACAAGGTAGTTCGGGTATTATTTTTAATCTCCTTTCATTAAAAACTTTCTGACCTTCAGCGCTTCACGTGACTAAGAATTTTCTCTCTGCCCCTGAGCTTTCATGGTTCACATCCCACTTCATCACCTCTCTCAGTGGCCTCCACAGCTCACTTTCAACAACTGACATCTGAAGAATCTACTTTGAAATGGTGGACTTTTTATTTTTTCTTAAACAGAAGTAACCTTCTTAATAAGAATTTGAGACATAAATATTTCCAGTGTGCTCTGATTCATACTACCACAAGCTCCGACAAACTTGCCAATTGCACGTCTCTTTGTACCTGGTACACACCCTGGTCTGCCCTTCCAGCCGGATAGCACTCAGCACAGGACCTACATCATAAGTTCATTACCTAGTGTCTGCTTAAATACCAGCTCTTCCAGTTACTAGCACTGTGATCTTCAGCATATTGCTTAATCTTTCTCTGCCTTAGTTTCCCTGTATTTGTTTATATTAGCAAAAGAAATGGTTTACAATGGTTGTATTCGAGACTGGAATTAGAAAACAAAAGTGAGAAACTATCAGTCTATGTATTATTTGGATTGGTCCAGTATGAAAATATTATAATTACTTTTTAATGAAAAAATTGTGGATAATGGAGGGGAAAAGGAATTTGTAATGAAAATTTTAAAAAACTACTGCATGCATACATTTTTTGGCATAATAGTGTTCATTAGTTATATATGAAAATCTTTCTAAAATATATATTTAATAAAGAAAAATAATTTTCTATGCAAATTGGCAACTTCCTTTAAAATTCTTCTGAGGCGTTACATCCATTAATGTGAATTAAATTCCTTCATGTTCATTCCATCTATCAGTAAGGGGCTAAATATGACCATAATATAATGGAAATGGGGAATCTATACTGCTCTAGTTATAAATGTAGTTCAGCTTCCTCTCCCTAAGAGGAAAAAGAAAAATTTAATTTTCTGTCCATTTATGACAGGCCTTGGAGTAAATGTTAAGAAGCAGCCTAGAGTAGAGGAAGGAACTTATCTTAGAAGATAGTGGCACAGTGCAAAGCAATACTTCTTGGCAGGAAGGGAGATACGGGGAAAGGGTGCCATAATAATAAAAGAGCTGGAACCTGATCAGAATCTGAGAACGAGAAAACAGGCTAACAAAAAGTGTATGTTCAATCCTCTACTTCCTTGATTCTAAGTACAGTTTTTCATATTTTACACCTCTGAAACTGGTATATAAGCCTTAGATTCACTGACTTATTATAATCACTACTGGCCAAGTGGCTGCTTTCATATGGTTATCACTGCTTTGATTATATTCACACTGGCATCACTCTGGTTGAGTTTTGAATATTTTTGGTACTACAACTGTTGACTTTAATTGCCATCTATGTTATCTAAAGATTGCTTACGATTCAGCACTGAGGCGAAGTCATTACGTACACCGAAATATACAGAAATAGAGCACTGAGGAACAAATTTAGTTCTAGTAAAGCCAATATTCATCCCTTCACTAATTACTGCAGTGTCATGTTCTCTTACAAAACAATAACCATGTATTTTGCCGATTCTAACAAAAGGAAATACCCAGAAAAAGGTTGTCTTGTTTTATAATTTAATGTTGAAAATTTAAAAGAAGACCTAGTAGATTGCTGATTTAAAATTTTAAAATACCAAAAATAGGGTGATGGAGATGAATAAAGTAATATGTCATAATTAAGCACAGAAAAGAGATGTCATCATGGAACAAAAAAATACACTTGGGTTTTAATAAAGGGAAAGAAAGAAAAAGTTTGAGAGGCATTGACGTAGGACAGCTCTTTTATTTTTGTTGTACAATGTATTCTCTGCACAATGTATTCTCAGCCTCAGTTTTCTACTCCATAAAATAGGAATAAGAATATTTATATCAAAGATTTGTGGCGAACAAAAGGAAAACACAGAGTCTGTCAAACACCTGCCTTGTAAATGCTCATTAAAATGCCAATCTTTGTGTTTTCCCAAAGGAGAGCACCATCTTTAAGTGACATCCTTGTTTGGAAGATCTACAATTAACATTTTAAAACTTGGTAATGAGCTGATTTGAATGATACTTTGGTTTGATGTAATTCTTCTGTGATGTGAAATAGTTTCTCAAATATACTTGGAAGCTACCACTAGCTGAGAAATAGTCCCTTTCATCTGATGTTTTCTCTAAAGAAAGGAACTTGGAAGCACCCTGAAGAAAGATCTCCCCTGTTAGAAGTGATCAATCAGAGTGTATTTTTCATTGATACCTTAATTTCCACCACTTATTGTAGCTTAGAAAGGAGAGTGATAAAAGATAAAGATCCCATACTAAAGTTCCACTTAGAATCACTGGAACAAACTGAAGTTTTGAAGAAACTTCACATTTGGGAAACAAAATGGAAATAAACGTAGAATCAAAGGAAAAAGTTCAATTTCTCCCTATTTAGTTTCATAGACATATATTGACTTAACTACTACACACTACACTTTGCCAAGAGCTCAAAATCTACTGGAAGAACCAGATATATGATCAGATTTTTAACATCTAGTACTATTAGTGCTTAAACAGATGTTATACTCTGCAAGAATGTTTTCAAGGGTCTTTGCACTTAATTCATACCATATTCTAAATTGAGATGTACATCTTTTAATCCAAAAGTCTACAAAGTTTGCAGGCCCTTGCTAATCTCCATCACTTCTTGACTCCCTGTCAACCTCCACACTGAAGGTATCATTTCATGGGAAACACCAGCAACCCTACTCCTAGACACTTACTTCTTTCTAGTCAAAAATATGGCTCTCGTTCTATTCCTGTTCTTTCCTTACTTTATGGGACAGTGACACAATAAACCCCGTAATGAGGAGATAGAACACAGGTCTACAATGGGTTTCAGGTCTCATTACTTGACAGTGTGATTATAGGCAAATTATCTAATTTTTCCACAGTTTTATCATTTGCAAATGGGATTGATAATACTGTCTTAGGTTTACTTATGAAGATAAAATGAGACAGTATATAAAATGGGTTAGTCTAATACAGGACAACCCTTCAAGAGTTTGCATTTATTATGGTTCTTTTCCAGTTAATATTTTTCCAGTTTTACCAGTCAGTATATAAAAAATTTCTTCACACAGGTAAGATCTTATTTCCCCTTATCAGAAAGCAGAATTGCCTTCAGTCTAGTATAATAGTTCCAATGTTAATGATACTATTTATTTGCCAAGAGCTATATAATCATTATGTATTTCAGGGTTTTTAATTCATAATAGGCATTTATTGAAATAGTCATGTTGTATCAGAGGAATTGAATTTGCTGCAGGCATGTAATCCTATAAAATAAGAAAAATACCAATCACTTATTGAGAAACCTGAGTCCCACTATTTCAGAATTTTGCCATTCACCTGACAGGAAGTGGTGGCTCTTTACCACCCTCATAAAGGTTCCAGTAACAGCCATTATCCATACCGAAATATGAAAGTAAGCCCTTGGTTGATTTCAGTCCAAGCTTTTAATCCAAGCCAGTTGATTTCAGGTGGAGCTGAGATGCATTATCCACACTATCCTCTCTCCTTTCTTTCCAACCTCCTGTGGCCTAAGTCTGGTCCCTTATCACTTCACATCTACAGCCTTTCAGTATGCACCTACCTACCTTTTTGCTCCCTTTTCATTGCCTTAAAACCACCCAACACATACCTAATCTTTCAAAGATATTAATTTTATTATATCACTTCTCTATTTTAAAAATATCAGAAATTTCATATAGCCTAAAGGATAAAGCTCAGCTTTACAACAAAGATCGCTATATTCCATCCCAAACTGATTCACACCTTGTCATCGCCTCCCAAATTAACAAATTGATGCAGCCAATCAGGACTGTTCCTTAGTGAAATGTCATATAACCAAATTGTTGCTCATAACAGCACAACAGTATAAAGGTTTCATCCAGGAGTATGTTAGACCTGGCTCAAATAGGCTCATCATAGCCAAATTTTAAATAAGAATTATCCATGGCAGTCATTACATCATTGATAGCTTGAAATTGCCATGGTGGAAATTTTTAAACCGTGGACACTGGCAAAAGCTGTAAATCAGGTTTTGGCAGAAGTGGATAGGGCATCAAGTTTACCAGCACATAACTGTCTTCATCTCTGTGTATCATGTATTCAAATATATCCATTTTCTGGGTCCCAGATCAAGTGGAATTCACTCTGTAAGTCCTGCTCACCCAATCTGTACATCTGCCAAACTCCCGCAGTGTGCATAAACTTTCATACCATGAACTGAGAGTGATAAAAGATAAAGATCCCATACTAAAGTTCCATTTAGAATCACTGAAAAAAACTGAAGCTTTGAAGCACCTTCACATTTGGGAAACAAGATGGAAATAAACATAGAATCAAAGAAAAAAATACAATTTCTCCCTATTTAGGTTCATAGACATGTTGACTTAACCACTACACACTACACTTTTCTTTAAATTTTACTTAAATAATATATATAGCATGAGGACTGAGGAGAGCTGCTGTGTTTGTTTGTTCATTTGTGTGTTTGTTCAGGTTGGGAATAACTGACAGCATCCAGTGGCATGCCGCATACCCTGCAAGTACCCGAGGAGTAAGAATGGGCTGGAATTATGGAATAGTTCCTGGGTTCTCTAGAGACAGCAGCAGTATGTCCCTAAAGACTGGGCCACATCTCTCCCAAGCAAGAAAGAAGATTGTTCAGGGAAAGTATTTTAAATCTATAAAATAGCTTGGCTCTTTCAAAAATAGATTTGACATTATTGGTATACAAACATAAAACAACCTATTAATATAAATAGAAAACTTAAGCAAAAGAGAAAATGTATTTTTACTAACTAGTATATCAGATGCTATATTTAACCATTATGTTTTGCCCTGAGCTTCCTCGCAACCAGAGCAAAACAAATGGTAATATAATGAGTTATATTATTGGAAATGTGAATTTGTTATTATAGAAAAGAAAAAACATTTGTGAAGAGATAGCACTTTTTTCTGTTATATTCTAAAAAGCATGCATTTCTGAAGTTCTATACATGAAACAATAAGTAATAAAATGGACAATATCTTTAATAATGTTTTAGAAAACAAATCTAATATAAGCTATTTCTCATAGTAAGTTTCAGTCAAAACTGAGGACATAAACTTTAAACACATCTCTTTTAAGGTATTTCCATAAGAAGATAAATGCATAGACAAGTGCATATTCTAAGTTTATAGATACTAATGGTCTAGTATAAGAGAAATGAAAGCAATTCATGTTTAATAGAGAGTAGATAAAAGTAAAGTTCCTACACAACATCCCTACAGAGCACTCCTCTCAAGACGGTATTATGAAATGAGTTATCTTTTCTTCCTATTTCACATTATCTTTTCAAGTCCAAAACAGAAGGGGAAGTAGGAGGCACAGGGGAAAGAAAAGAAGGGAAAGGAATAAATATGAGAAAAAGAAAAAATGGAAACAAAGTCTTTGTAAATAGGGAACGGTGGGGGAGGGGTTGAAGGGAGGGCAGGGGAATGGGGAAAGAATACGAATCGAGATATATCATGTAAAGCTACAAATTCCCAGTGATGAATGTCACCATATTGTATACCTAAAATATATCCATAAACTTAATGGATAAAAAATGAAATGACTAAATAAGCCTGTATTAATGGCAGGTTGGGTTCCTGTCTGTCAAATTCAACTCTGACAAGGGTAATAAGTAGGCATATGCCTTGTAAGTAATTTCAGTCCAGACAACCAGAAGTTAAATAGAAGAATGACCTCAGAGGTAGAAAGCTAAAGCAGAACCTTGTCCACAAGTACACAGGAGGGTTAGAAGTGCATATCCGTGCTAGAGCACATGCTTAGCGTACTCCAGGCTCTGGAGTTTCAAAGCTCAGCAGCAAAACAAACAAAAACAGATAAGGGCAGACTTGGGACTGATGCAAAGTAACTGGAAATATGGAAAAAATGAAAGCAGAAGAAATTATCAGAAATTACAATAAGGAGATTATAGGGATGAACATCAGAGACAGGGGCTACAGTATGGCTGGGATTTGGTACACCACTAGTAGGTGCTTCGGTAGCTTAGGCAATTGCATTTGAAGAGTTTGAATGGGATATCGAATCTCATATTTTGGAAAATAAAAAAGTAAAATGATACATCTCTCTTCTAGTAAAATGTTGAGTCACTAATCCAGTTTTCGCTCTAAAATGATGTTCCCCTTCTCCTTTAACACAGAGCATTTGTATAAAACATTTCTGTGTAAAATTTCCTTAGTTTTGGACTGCTAAAGCCAAGCAACTAAACAAGTTGGAAAAGTCTCAAGAATATCCACTATATACCATGTGACTAAAGTTTTTCTTACTTTTTTAGGCATCAAGAAAAAGAAGGAATCTGGAAATATTTCCCAGTAAGTAGTGTCAGCCTACTGATAACAGACCATAGGGATGTGTTCCAACAAAGTAGTGGGCTCTGAAAGAAATAGACGACAGCACCTGTGAGGACAAGTTAGCTGGAAAAGTGATCCCAGGTACCTAAACTAATGCAATATTAAGTGTTCAGTCTCTGGAAAGAGGTGGATATTACATAAAACTAATGTTGTAGAGTGATAATATTTAGGACATTACTCAAATAGTGAATGTGCAATGATAATTAACATAGATATCTTTCCTTCTTAAACTTTTGTGTTTTGGATGCTCATAGAGCCTTCTGCCCAAAAGCCTTCCTTGGAGTTCTTAACTCTTCTTGCTCAGTTTTCAGCTTTGATTGCTGATCTCTATGATTTATTTTGTCTCCATGCCCATTGACATCTTACCTTCCCACACACGTACTCATCATTATCCCTTGCTTCTGCATTCAATTGCTCATTGCTGGTACATTCCTTGCTGCTTGTTTCTCTGTAAGTAAGTTGTGGCCTCCTTTCTTTGTATACTCATCCAGCCTACGGCCCATAACCCAGAATGATGATTGTCCAGATATGATTCTAAGTCATCTTTCTGATAATGATCGCTAACTCTACACAACTCTAACTGACTGTCCTTTACTAAACAAAAATAAAATTTTCAAAGATTGATATATGTACCGACCACTCTTCTGGCTCTCAAAGTCTGTGTTACACTGAGTTCACCCAGTAAACACATGGTGATGGCTTATATCTAGATGTCCCTCAAAGCTTCATGCCCTCATAGGTGGGTTATTGGGAGGTAACTGAACTACAGGTGTGTGACACTGGATCATGGGTTTGCAAGATTTTATTGGTCCCCTGATGAGTTTATAACTAGGTGTGATGATGATAGGTGAAGCCTAGTGGAAGAAGTGGGCCACTGTGGGCTGACCTGGAGGGTACAAGTCCCTCATCCTGACTTGCTCCCCTGCACTGCTTTCTACTTGCCATGCCATTAACTGTTTTTCCTCTACCATTCCTCTCTGCTATGCCATCCTGCCTTGGAGCAGCCATGACCTGAATCCTCTACAACCTGTGAGCTAAGATGCACCCTTCCTCTTTTAACTTGGGTATTTCAAACATTTGTTCCAGCAATGAGAAAGTAAGACAGATTTTGGTACCAGAGAAGTGGAGTTGTCACTGAAATGCTACCTGGCCATGTTGTTCAGAAACCTTTACAAGTGGCTGGCACGGAGACTGGAGAGGTTTGGAGATACCGGCTGAGCAAGCAGCCCTAGAATGTTGTAAGATTAGCTTGATAAGAGTTTCTGTTTCACATTGTCAATTATCTCATTAGGATCTTATGTACTATTATAGTTTCTCACACCAGAGAAACTATTCGGTATTTACACATGTGTGACATTTATTTCACTTAGGGGTATATCCTCAATAGGAAGAAAAGGGCTAAAGGTGTAGGGAAGGTGGGAAGAGTAGGGGAAAGGTAATAAGGGAAAAAAAAAAAGTAGGAGAAAATGAAAAAATGGAAATGAAGTGTTTGTAAATAAGGAGGGCAGGAGGGTGTGAAGAGAGGGCAGGGACAAGGGGAAAAATGAGAACCAAGACCTGTCATGTAGAGGTACAAGATCCCAGTAATGAATGTAGCTGTACTGTATACCTAAAATGTACCAATAAACTCAATAAAAAATTTTTTAAAAAGAGTTTCTGGTTGGAGCTTCGAAGGCCAGAATGCTGAGAGAAATGCAGCCAGTAAAGACAAGGTTCAAAAGATTTCAGGTGGAAAGATGGATTGCAGTAGCAGTTGTTTCCAGGCCATGTGTGTTATGCTCTGGCACAAAAGTGTCTGCATTGGTTCATGTCCACAAACTTTGTGAGAGACTGAGATTAAATTAATTTTGGGGAAGAAATTTCCAGGTAGTGTAATATTGAGATGGTGTATAGCTGGTGTTGGGGGCTGCTGTTGGGAGCTTGTTGAGAATCAAGAGAAAACAGCCCAGTAGAATGATTTTTAAAGTTTTGCATTTGGCCAGAAAAGAAGCTTTCACACAGTTGTAGTCTGCAAAGATGGAGCCGAGGAGAACTTGGCTGCTGAAAAACTTAGCGTTAAAAGGTCAAGTACTTTGGAGCAGGAAAACAGAAAAGATGACCTACAAGAACCAACAAGACTCCATACTTTGCAGCCTCAAAATTGCAAAAGTAAAAAGGCGTTGCTTTGAGAAGACAGGCCCAGGGCACCATGCTTCCGAATGGGAGCACCTTGGAACGGCTGCCCTGTAGGGAAGTTATTACTCGGGATTGTCCTCTCAGTGCTCGGCCATCCAGGCTCTCAACCTCCAAAGACAACGACTGTTCCAGCTGGTGGCGGATCTTGGACCCATTCACAGGGTGCTTTTAGGTGCATGCAGAAAGAGTTGTGAGATCTGGCAGGCTTTCACCCAGATTTCAGAAGGAGGCTTGAGAGGCCAGAGAGTGAGACCCTGAGAGGGTAGTATGCAAAGCTTTGAATGTGAAATCAAAAGTACAAAAGAAACCCCACAGGTTGGAGAAGCCAGTCATGTAGATTGTAGATTGCCTGAGAAAAGCTGCAAGGAGTCAGCAAATCCAGCCCAAGAGGTTTGGCAGTCCCACCAAGGGCAGGGCCACCCAAGCCCTTTGCTGTTCATACCTGGCCACAGCCCAGTGCTGGACCTAGAACTACAGAAAGTAACTAAGATACACACCATTATTTTATCCTCAATTTTTTTGTTTTGTATTGTTTTGTTGTTTTGAGACAGGGTCTCACTATGTAGTTGAGACTGACCTGGAACTCACTATGTAGCCCAGGCTGGTCTCCAACTCACAGCGATCCTCCTGCCTCAGCCTCCCAAGTGCTGGGATTACAGGCGTGCACCACCATGCCTGGCTCTTCTCCTCAATTTTGATACAAAATCAAAATGTATAAGAGAAGGGAAGTTGGGATAACAACATATCACATTTCATATTATATGTTTTTAAACTTGATGTATGGCACATTTGAGTTCTATTATTGAACATCAGAATTAGACAGGGGCTCCTCTCTAGTTGTTAGTAGTGTTGAACCAGCATGGGCTTCTTGTGTGATGGTAGAACCTGTAAAATTTAGGACATGAAGTAGAAGGTATGCCCCGGTGTATTACTAAGCTCCAAGAAATAAAAGAAGAAGGGGTTAAGTGTGTATGCCTAAGTACAGCCCAAAGTCACCAATCAACTCTTTTTCTTACTCCAAGAAAAACTATAAGGAATGAGGCAAAGAAACCCAGAAATATTTGGAAGAAATCTCTCCTTTTGAAAGTCAGAGAAAGAAGAAGGAAAGGACTCAGTCTCCCATTACCAAGGATTATAGTTGCAATAAGAAAATGGCTTGCAAGGAATTAGATGAGTTATTGCAAGTTAATTTAGAATAATTGTGTCAAGATGTTGTTGGTACAAAGTGAGAAGAGATTCAAGGAAAGGAATTATGAAAATGCTGATATGTCACCCACGACACCCTAAATGAACACTTCCTTTCAATGACCATCCACCAGGACTATTATCTGTCATATAATATTCTGCTCTTTGAAATTCACATTCTTACGTTAACTTAAGAAACTCCTATCTTGTATCTAGTCTGTGCTGGGTTCTGCTATACAAAACAAAATATAATAAGCCCTTACTGCAAGTAGCGCACTGGAAAGCAGAAGTTGTGGAGACAATTGTTAAGAAACAGCTACAATAAATCAGAAAGAAAAATAACTATGATTGAAATGGGCACGTGGTCCCACGAAAGCCCAAAAAATGATTCTTAAATCAGACTAGTGAAAGCTTCAGGAAGGAGGTGATATGTATCCTGGGTCTTAAAAGATGAGTTGGAGGAACAAAGGCAGGAAGTGTGGAGAGTGATAAGTAAAAGGACCAGAGGGACACTGCAGAGCACGGTGTTACGGGAAGCCACACTCGGCTCAGAAATCACACTGAAGAGTAGATTAGCAAGGCAGCTTCTGGTCATCTGGCAAATAGTCTAGGCAAGAAGTGAGGGGAACATGAGGTTGTGAACATACAGATGGAGAGGAAACGATGGATAGGGGTGGTGCTACGTGTTAGAATCAAGGGGGCCTTCGCAGCCCTGGAGGGGAAACGTGGAGACAGAGACAGCAAGGATAACACTTAAATTGCTAAATCCAGTTGCCATATTGAACAGCATCTATCACTGAGGTGTGGCCTGTCTTCAAAGCTGCAATACTGTGTTTGTAGTGTGTATTTCTTATAATCTAAACTCTGGACAGAGATCACCACATCCAGAGTCACTTCCAGGCCTATCTTGTGCTAGAGACTGACACCCATAATTTCCAAGAAAAGCAAGCAGTAACTGTACTTACAAGCTTGGTATGTACTGCACCCCTCCTCCTCCCTCTTTCACTCATATTATAATCACTCAGCTCTCCATAATCGACAAAATAAGACCCTTTGACAATCACACTAAAGTCAGTGTCAAAATAGATGGTGTCAGGCACTATATTCCTTACATAGCTCAATCTAGTCCATATCAGCAGTGTAAGGAATGACTGACAGAAAATCTATAGCTTGGGCTGCAACATAGAAAACATTAATGTAAACATCCTCTGCCCAAAGCACTTGGCATTTACCACACCCTCCACTAAAAGCACAAGGCTCCTGTGCCAAAGGTCAGGGCCAGAGGGATTGACTTTTCGCATACGTTTAAGCAAACTGTCCATCAGATCAGAAGGTGTATGTGTGCATGTGGGCATACACTCTGCACTTACATCAGATAATTGTTTTTTAAAAAGCTAGTTGAGTGATTTGCTGATATATGTCACATGTGTGAAATGCTTGCTAATATTAGTAAATATTTTTTAAATAGATCAGCATTGTGGCTTATGCCTATACTCCCAGCTACTTGGGAGGTTGAAGCAGAAGGATCATAAATTCAAGGCCACCCTGGGCAATGTAGCAAGATTCCACCTCAAAATAAAATGTCTTTCAAGAGAGTTGAGGGAGCGTAGTTCCATGGTAAAATAAATATTTGCTGAGCACATACAAAGGCCACTGGGTTCAATTCCAGCACTGTGAAATTATGTGTTCAGCTCATAAATTTCAAACAATAATAACAAAAACATTTAGTTATCTTTGTCAATAGAATCTATTCCTTTCAAGACTGAAATGCAATGATGTTCATTTTTCAGTTCAACAGGTGAGGGCTGGGGATTTAGCTCAGTGGTGCTGCCACCTGCCTTGCAAGCTCAAGGTCCAAAGTTTGACCCGTAGTACCAAAAAGAGGAGAGAGGCAGAGAGAGAGAGAGAGAGAGAGAGAGAGAGAGAGAGAGCCAGTTCAACAGTTCAATAGGTGGTTTATCCCCCAAAGACTTTGCAAAGCAAGAAAACAAAAACAATGTGTGCCAAGGGTCAATATGCATATACATTTGATAGGTCTCTCATCTTAATAAATGAATTATTTGCTAAATTATTCTTGAGGATCACTTCACCTCCTCAAACATAACATGAAAATATATTTATAAATACCACTTAATCTCAAAGTGCCGCCTAGCAAACAAGAGGGCATTTAACAAAAAAAAAAAAAAATCTTCTTAGTTTTGCAAGTTTGTGTGGGAATCTAGAACACCACATATACATGATATATAAGAAACACATATTTTTATTGTTTATATTTTATACACCATACATCACATACATTTAAATATTATATATATGCATGATATATTCCCAAGCATATGAAATATAATATACAGCAACTATATAAATATTCTTGTTTGTATTTCCTCAGAACTATAATCTAACATTTTTATATTTATACTCTGCCATCTTATACATTCAAATTCCCCAAATTAAGATCTATTTAGTGGTGAAAGCATGTGCCCCAGTGGAGTGCAGGAGAAGTTTGAGCGCCACTTCTTCTGTTTTCTTTGGAGCACATTTTGTGAGTCCTAGGGCTGTGTTTAATCACCACCCGTGAGTGACGTGGTCCACTAATAAATGGTCTCACTAGTGTGGTCTCACATGTCCATTTCAGGCACACACTGGGAATGTATGACTCCCGTGGGGTCAAATAAAAAGGAAACACTTCTTTCCCTTACTGTTAGGTTTGAATGATGCAAAACAGGTCAGATTTTGTTTTTTTGTTTATTTGTTTGTTTTGCTTTTTGAGATAGGATCTTGCTATGTAGTTGAGACTGACCTAGAACTCACTATGTAGCGCAGGCTGGTCTCAAACTCGCAGCGATCCTCCTGCCTCAGCCTCCCAAGTGATGGGATTACAGGTGTGCGCCATCATGCCCGGCTGTTTGTTTGTTTGTTTTTAAAGGAAAGGCTGTTCTGTAAAAATCAAACCCAGAAAGAGTTCAAATTGAATCTTTGACAGACACTGCATTTGAAGAGACCTCCTATCAGTAAAAAGTGCTGTTTTCCAGGTGAATTCACATGTATTTTTAATGCCAATTCATGTCACTATTGACACTCAGTTTTGACGTTAAGAGGAATTAAAATGATTCTGAGTACCTCAGGTGTCTCTATTGACACGTCAGATTATGCTTAGTATTTCAACAGCAAAGCAAAGTGGAGCAAAACAGTCACCCTGCCATGCCTGGCTTATTAAAGCCTTTTTCCAAGCCAGGATGATGTACCTCAAAAGGAAGAAATATTTCAAATAGACTCAGTAGGCTTTTAATATAATAAAAAGGCTCAGAATGACAGGTTCTCTACCATTTAAAGGTTATGCTCACTCTTTTTAGTGGAAGTATACAAAAACTGGCTCTTTATTGAAGACTCGGAATTTCTCCCCTTGGGAATTCCCTGGCTTCCGAGGCTCAAGTCCAGTGGGGTGAGCAAGACAGGCTCCAGGCGTGGCAGCTCCAGACTCAACTTGAGGGTACAGCAAGGATCTGGAGTCTTTCCTTTCAATGGGGTACATTACAGCCAGGCATCTAAGGGGTCCAGGGCTTCTCCATACCCTCACATGACACTAAAGGCTTGAATCAGCTTTAGAAGGTCAAATGCACCATTTGTTATGAATTACTCTCATGCTGAGGTCTGCAAGGAAAAACTGCAAAGGATAGTGAAGATTAATCTCTCATCAGGCCAAAGGAGATAATCCTAACTTTTTTTCTTCTCACCAAAGATAAAAATACCACTCATGTAGACTTTGTCAAGAAAGGCTGGGGACACATTTTTGTGTTTGAGGATCTTATCTATTTATTTATTTAACTTTATAAAACTGTGCCATGTTTACAGATTTTGAATTACAAATACATTGTGCAGTGCTAGATATATTTTTAAGTTAGAGAACATAGCACTTTCCTCAATATTTTCTCAAGGACTTAAAAAATGTCTGGGGCTGGGAATTTAGCTCAGGAGTTCTGCTGCCTGCCTCACAAATGCAAGTACCTGAGTTTGATCCCCGGTATCCCCTCCAAAATATCTGGTACATTGGTAAGGTGTAGAAATACACCTTGGGATTCCTAGACTTGACAAGAATTACCATAAAGCAGGAATTTCTCACCAAGACTGGGTTGAGGGAGTTTAGTTATTTATAACTGAATATTTAATTCACCAGTTTGTTTTTTAGTGTCTGTTGCTTAGGTTTTTGTTGTTGTTTGTTTGTTTGTTTTGTTTTGCTTTGTTTTTCCATGTGTCTCAATGCAACCTGAACTAGAAAGTATCTGCTCACACTTAGGACTAGGGGATTTCCAAAAAATATTTCTTTGCCATTGTGTTTGTATATGAATCTAAGTGGAAGAAAGCAGATAATTCGCCCTAAAAGACATAGTTTGCAGCTATCTGTAGAAAACAGGCAAGCCGTTGCTTGCCTAGTGCTGGTAATCACAAAGCATTTTTCTGAAAGCTTTATAAATGCTTTCCACCCAACAGATAAGAGATTTAAAGTAGACAGAAATAAATGACACAGTTCACAGTGACTTACCTCTGACACTGCCACTCTCCTAGCATGCTGAAAACTCCAGCCTTTTCACAGCGCCTGTCAGGTTTGACTCTCCCACTGCCAGCCAAGATGTGACAGCAAATAAGGCAATGGGAAGAAAAAGTGTGAACAGAATTCAGGTCAGCTGGATCCAGAGTTGCACCCAGCTCGACCTCTGACTGATGGTGAACTCCAGCTTCTCCAACGATAAGATCAGCATGGTAAACTCACACCAGAGTACTGCTTGGAATTGTGCTCAGAACACAGAAATTGGTTGTGTTCTTCCTGGAGTACATCACGAAGTAATCTTTATATAACAACTTTTTTAAATACACAAAAGTAAGAAATAGCCTCCATATAATCTTCTAACATACTGCCTCATTTACCTATGATGAATATGCCTTCAAATATCTAGCAGTGCTGGCCAGCTTCTCATGAACCTCATGCCACAGAAGACATTGGATATATTTTCTTCTCTGGATGCATTCTCTGCAACTTAGGCAAGAGTCAGACATGCTAGGTTTAGAAAGGAATAGATATAGAACGTGTTGCCTACCAATTCTCAGTGCTGCTAGGGCTCCATCAGCAGAACATGGCAGATGTCCAAAAAGCATCTAGAATTCTTATGATCGTAATTAGTTCAGAATGGCTAAAAAGAAGACAGTTTCCACCCATACTCAGGTGTACTTTCCTTAACAGGGATCAAATTCCACACCTTGCACTTGTGAGGCAGGTGGCGGCACCACTGAGCTAAATCCCTGGCTTCCAGGGACACTTTCTCCATCTTCCCTGATGCATAGAGAGGCAGCCTTAGCTCTGTCCATGGTATCTACACAGATGAGCAGGTGGGAGCTCAACACACCAGTCTGCACCACTCAGCAGAGGCTCCACCAGTCCTTGTATCCACAGCTCCGCCCTTGGGGCAGAGGAATAAAGTTCTACGGCCCAAGTGCTCAGGCCCTGCTTCATCCTCTCTGTACAAGTCTGGCTCTCCAGATACATATGCTGGCCTTGCTGTTATTTGATATCTCTTCTACCTCTCCAGCTCCAAATTCAGTTCTCCTGGTCATTGTCAACATTGATAGAGACCTAACTTCTCATTGACAAGAATCATACTGCATTTTTTTAAGTTTCCAATCATATATGTGTAGATAACCTGCACACATGTTAAATTACCCTAAACATATATTTATACATGCAGAAATGTATATCTGTATATTCATTAAGGCTCAGGTCTAAAACGTCCCCACAGAAGTCAGGCATTCCGAAGGGCACTGCATTCCTCAGTGGACTGATCCATCCATGTGCTGTGAGGAGGCAGGGTCCAGTTGGAGGTAGGTCACCAGGGCCATGTCTTTGGAGGGTACATCTCTCCCTGGTGCTCGTCCCGTGTGTTCTCTTTTCTGCCTGCCATAAAGTGAGCAGCTTTCTCCCACACACCTTTCTACCATGCTGTTCCTGGCTCTGAGCCAGCCCACCATGGACTGAAATTACTGAAACCATGAGCCAAGTTAAATTCTTCTCCAAGCATTGTGTATTGTGTCCCCAGTGATGGGAAAGCTGACCAGTACAATGTTCTAATCCACCTCATTTTTCTCTCTTTTGGGAGAAGTTAGAGGGACCTGGAAAGAAGAAAAAGTTAGAAAGAGAGGAAGAGAGAGGATAGTTGAAATGTATCATTATATCAACAACTGAATTAACAAAATAAAAGCTCTCTTCAGATTTCTGTATGCTATTTTTTCTATAGACTTTCATATTAGCCCCAAACTGCTGCTGTCTTCCTAAAACCAATATGCCCCAGAGATGCAAATAAAATCTGAATTAGGATCAAATTTTTGTTCGGCTCTTAAGTATACACATTGTCCATATTCTCCCCTCCAAAAAGAATAGATACCTGGGCCAGGGATTTAGCTCAGTGGTGCCACTGCTTGCCTCACAAGCACAACATCCTGAGTTCAATCCCCCATACCAAACAGAATATAGATCTTCTCTGCAATCTGGTTGGTCTTTGTGTCACGCTCCAATCAAGTAGCTTCTGTTTTTATCACTGCAACTATACGTTTATTGAATGAATATATACCAGTCACCTATCAAAGACCATACTGCATGAAAGAGTCAGCATTTTAAAGACACTATCCTTGCATCTAAAGAGCTTAGAATAAGTGAAGAGAAAGAACAAACCAGCAATTAAATTTCTATGAATACAAATGTTATAATTATGAACATGATACAAGAAGGGCTAGAAAAATAACAGAACTCAGACTAAGATGTTTTGAAGGGCTTCCCAGATAAAGAAGCATAAGTTCACTACAGATGGACATGCATCTGTGGTCTTCCAGGTTTCAAACACAAAAATACCAGTAATGAAAGCAGTATGAAACAATTTGATACATACCTAAAGCTGCTTTTCTTTTGTTAGTTTGTTTTTGTTTTGTTTTGTTTTTTTGTTTTTTTACAATTTGATACATACCTAAAGCTGCTTTTCTTTTGTTAGTTTGTTTTTGTTTTGTTTTGTTTTGTTTTGTTTTTTGAGACAAGGTCTCACTATGTAGTTGAGACTGATCTGGAACTCACTATGTAGCCCAGGCTGGTCTTGAACTCACAGTGATCCTCCTGCCTCAGCCTCCTGAGTGCTGGGTTACCGGTGTCAGCCACCATGCCCTGATTAAGCTGCTTTTCATATATTGAGTGGACCACAGAGGACAGCATTAGGAAACACGATTATGGAAACAAGCACAGAGAGGTCATGAAGAATGTTAGATGCTAAAGGTGTAGAGGAAGAGAGAAGAATAGGGGAAAGGAAATAAGAGACAAGAAAAAATGTGAGAAAAGGCAAAAATGGAAACAAAGTCTTGGGGAGGGTGGAGGGGGTGAAGGGAGGGCAGGAATAAAAGGGGGGAAAGTGAGAACCAAAACCTGTCACGTAAAGGTACAAGATCCCAATGATGAATGCAACTGTACTGTACTATATACCTAAAAAGACCAATAAACTCAGTAAGATTTTTAAAAAAAGAATGTTAGATGCTAAGTTTCAACAACAGGCAAAAGGAATGTCAAATAATTTTAATTAAGGAAGTGATATAATCACATTTGCATTTAAGAGGCTATGGCTGCAGGGTGAAGACTAAATTAAAGTAGAGGTGAGAGCATCAGGAAGTCCTTTCAGCCAGTAACCCAACCGAGAACTGCTAAAGCAGTGCACTTTGCTGTAAAAAGGTACACAACTTTAGAGATTGATGTGACATGCCATTTATAACTGTTAGGATGGTGGAAGGTAGGAAAAGTGCTCTGAAATGACACGTAGGTTTCTATCTTTGGTAGAATAGTGGTGCCATTCTAAAAGGCAGATGCAAGGATGAGCATATTTGGAGAAAAAGTAAATAGTTCAATTTAGAAAGCGAATTTGAAGGACCCTTGGAACGTGGACAAAGAGGTTGATGGACAAGAGAAAAGGTTGTTGAAGAGCAACTTTTTTGGATTAATTACTTTTTGGATGCTTGCCATCTTGGTTACTTTCCTGTCACTAGGACAAAATCCCCAATACCTACAAATCAAAAGAGGAGTGGTATATTTTGGCTCACAGTTTCAGGCCATGGCCAGACGGCTCCAAGGCAGGAACAGGATGGCAGAGGGGAATGGTGGAGGAAGAGGTGCTCAGCCCCCGGCAGCCAGGAAACAGAGAGGGGGAAGGGAGGAGCCTGGAGGAGATATACCCTGGCAAGTTACACTGACATCCCCTTACCTGCCTCTTCTGGACAGTCTTCACCTCCAAACACACACTCAGCTACAAGCTGGATAAGCATAATACCCCCATGGTCCGATCACCTTCTAAGAGTTCCACCTACAAGCACATAAGACTTTGGGAAACATTCTAGATCTAAACCACAATACCTGATTACTAATGTAGCATCTTCCTCTCTATGCTTTTCTGCCTCTTTGTCTTCTATCTCAATATTTGCTTTTATCTTTGACCCATAAGTATTCTCAATCATAGTACAATTAACCAAATATGCTTTTCTGTGGCTCCTACTATATACTGAGGCAAAGGAAAAAGAAAACAAAACGAATAATACCAACCAAACAATTTAATCAGTTCAGTAATTTTTTATTGCATATAAGACAGCAGTTACTGTGCACAATTTGCAGAAACACTCTGAATTTGAAGGTCTGATAAAATTAGTTTCATACTTTCTGCCTTATAGCATTACTAAAGGGGATATTGCATTATTTTATTGTTTACCAAATGACCACATGTAACTGTAAAATAGTAGTGTGTGTCCTATTTGCTACTTATCTTTCCAGGTAACTATCAAGAATAATCACTCATATTTGCATTTCAGAAACAAATAAGACCGGAAATGGCTTTCTGACACCCCGGATTGGGACTCTGCCTAACACCTATCTTCAGAATAGAAGAGGCAGAGCTCTTTCCACTCCTTCAGGTACAGGACTGCTGGCGTGGAGAATCTACTGCAACCTGCAAATTATTTTGAATTAGACACACATGCCACGCATTTATGGCAGCCTAGCATTGGGCATGCATAGCGTGTCCCATCAACAAATGCAGAAGAAAATGACTTTTCCCCCCTCAGGCACTGTGCTACAGAAGAGCCATAATGACAGTCCATCTCTGGTATTATGTTTTGTGGGAGGAGAGAAGTTCATTTCAAATTAATTTATGATCTGTGAAAAGTGCTAGAAACATGCTTCACTGCACCCCAAAGTGAGGATGCACCACTGCCTTATAAAATCCATTTCAGGGGCTCTCAGGGCAGGACAAGGCTCCTTCCTCCTAGGTCAGACATCTAGCTTTAGCTACTGGTATTCAGAACCATGGACTCAATTTAAAGAGTCAAAAAGGCCTGTCACTGGAGGGTCTTGGGAGGACTACACTAAATGCTGCTGCGGTGTCTAAAGGCTGAGCCTAGCAGCACTGTGGTTTACCAGAGGTATCACCTGGGCCAGTGCACATATGTTTTTCAAAAACAAACCAAGCCCTTTTCTTTTACAAGAACTTCATTTCACATTATTTGAGTCTGTGAGAGCAATAGCCAGTTTTTCATCTAGCTTTGCACTAATGTAACACTTGTCAATAGACAGTTGGTCCCATTTGATCCAGGGCTTACACATACAAAGAGACTTGGTTACAATCACCAAATGTGTCAGGCCCTGATTAAAGTTGTTTTTCCTGCAGGCTTATGGATCTATATCTATTTTGCTGCTCCCCAGCTGTCTCATAACTCAACTATGAAGCCTTCCTTCAAAGCTAGGCTTTTTGGTTGGCACCTGTTTTTGCACAACAGTATTTCTATCACACATAGTTATAAAACAATTTTTTCAGAGATTTATAAAATCTTCCTTGGATTTAGAGCAATTCACACCCACCATGATTCTACCAAAGTCATATTAATTAGCAGTGAAAAAAACGGAAGATTCTGGCATCAAACACATACATTTACCCTCCAGGACTTGTTTTTTGCCTTGTATTGACAGTCAGATTTGGACCAGCCCTGAGATAAAGAAATATTTGTTCAGGGTGTCTCTGAATGGAGAGAATTAGTGTTGTTATGAAATTCAGAAGTCCTTTCTATGGCTGCATGTAAATAATTTTAAAACTACAGAAGGCAAACACATTTCAGGGACAAGATAAAAAACAGAGACCAGATAATTTAGGATAAGAGCTAGACCTTGGGACAGAAACTGAAGTGGAAAAACCTTAGAAGTTACTAATTAAAATAATGATATAATGCTTAAGAGCTAGATAATTTATATGTGGAAAGAACAATACAGTATGAAAAAGTCACATCAGAAATCAGCACACAACTGCCATGGTATTGAAGGTAAGGCTGTAGACCAAACCAGATATGCAATATTAATAAAAAAAAAATCAGCACTCAGGTAAGAGACAGGTATCTAGGGGTAAAGTACTGAGAGCAGCACTCCAAAATCAAATGATAAGGAAGGTGAATTTTTTACAAAATCATCATAGTAGCCACAAACTTTAATCAATAAAGTGATCTTGTAGAGAGGCAATATCTATCCCAGTCAAAACCTTAACATTTCTAAGGGGCACCAACCAAAATCACACTATGAAAAATAAATAACTGCTTTTGGAAAATGAAAGGAAATACTACATGATCATCAAATCCCGTGTATCTCATACACCAAGACCCTTCCCTCTTCCAAACATCTCTCTTGTTCTTTAATTTGAACTTCATATGAGATATTTTCACGTTTCTTCCCTACCTCAGATCAACTGCCCTGGATTCCCAAGTTTTTGGAAGAATTAAGAATCTGACAAAACCAAGTGAAGGAATATAAACAAGAGCAAAGACTGGAAACGACTCTGAATTCATGTCCTCTTCACTGCCACAGAATCTATTCATAACTTGACTTTGGAGAAATACTTATATTTATAGTTGATTTGGAATCCTAGAAAGACAAGGAATCTTTCTTTATAGTACTAATCCATGAAGATTTTTGGTTTAATCAGGATATTAACACTCAAAATTAAGACTATAGATAAAATATTATTTTCTTTTTTTTTCTTTTTATTGAGTTTATAAATTTACTTTTGAAATAATATATAATAAAAGATCTTTTTAAAACTATTGTAACAAGGATGATAAATCAATTTGAATAATGTATTCTATACAATTTATATCTTCCACATGAAAAATCTTGATGAGGACTTCTGACAAAATACTTTGTATAATGTGGGCCTTAAATTCTCCTCTGGGATTACAAATAGTTCCAATTATTGTACTATGATGGCTTAAATTGATGACACTATAACAATAATATTAACTTGCAAGAGCTTCCCGTTGGCTTCAGACTTTCTTCCTATCATTTTTATTTTCGATTTATGATGAACAAAAGAGTATCAAGTGATTCTTTAGAACATTTAAAAGAACTATTAGAGACTTGCAGACCTGGATTGCTACTTCTCCTACAGACATCAAAGCAAAATTTAGATTGAGAATCTCTTGATTATACTCTGTGTTCTATCATTAATGCAGAGAAATAAAATTCAGTAAGTCTCGTAGCTTTGTTTATAGCCAGATTAAAACAAGGAAAATAGATAGTCTAGAGGAAGAAAGGGAAATTTGGCCTTTATCAAATGAATTTTCCAGAGGAAAGTAATAATAAATAATGATGGGAGAAGAAACATTATTCTCACTTTGGTTTTTATTAATAAAAATAAAAAATATTTCTCAAAGCTATCTTGTAGCACAAAAATGGCTTTTTAATTTTGTTTTACCAATAGATATATCCATGACAAATGGGTCGTTGCTGTCATTTCAAAACTGAAATGAAATTTATTTTGCAGTCGTTTTACAGATAAACTCAGTAGGACAGAAGCCACATTCTTTCCTTTCTCATAGCAATATTTATTTTAATTGATAAGGGTTTACTGTACATACAATGGGATACAATGTGATATTTCAATATGCATATATTTTATAATGATCAAATCAGGATAATTGAATTCCATCACCTTAAACATTTGTCATTTACTTGCTGTGCATTCAATTTCTTCTCTTCTAGCTTCTTGAAATATGCAGTTCATTATTGATAGTACTGTAATCCCACTGGGCAGTAGAATATCAGAACTCCTTCCTCCTGTCTGACACTGTGACCCTTGACAAGGTTCTCCCATCTTCCACTTTTTCCAACTCTCCTCAGACTCTGGTACCCACCATTTTACTCTCAACTTAGATCAACATTTTTAAATTATACATGAATGCGTCCATATGGTATTTGTCTTTCTGTTCCTGGCTTATTTCTCATAACAAAGTGTTCAGCAGTCTCATCTGTGCTTTCTCAAGGAAAAAGATTGTATCCTTTTTATTGCTGAATAGTATTCCATTGTGTAGTATATGTATTTTTTCTTTATCATTTGAAGAGGGCTATAATACTGATTATGCCCAAAGCAAGCAATGAAGAGTCAGCCCCAGTGTTGGCTGTTTATAGAAGCGAGCCTGGCTGAGGCCTATGTGCCGAGGTCAGAGTGACTCCCACCCAAATTCCACTCACAACTAAAACCTTCTTATTAGAAGGACAGTGTTCTAATTACAACCATGTATTTTGTCTATTCTGCTCCAGAGTCAAGAATGCTTTGCCTTGTGTTTCATGAGCCTTGTTTACATTAATTTTCATAGAAAACAGATGTAGCTCAGCTTTACCCCAACTGATCACCAATAAGTCAATGCCGGGGAATGGCCAGTACCTTTGTCAGTTGCACCGGCATTGGTCAATTGTCATCCTGACACCCCAATTTCTCTCTCTTAGTTCATCTCTTAGTATATTTTTAAATTAATTTTATTGGTATATTTAAGGTATATAATATAATGATATTCATCATTGGAAATTTTCACCTTTACATAATCCATCTTGGTTCTTATATTTTCCCCATTCCCCTGCCCTCCCTTCAACCCCTCCCTCCCTCCCTATCTACAAAGACTTTGTTTCCATTTTTTTCATTTTCTCACTGGTGGGTACTGGAACCTAGCTGCAGGGGTCTCCAGTATCCATTCATCTGTTGATAGCCAGGTAGCAAAGCTGTTGCGAATAATGCTGTAATAAAATGGAAATGCAGATGTCTCTTCTACATACTACACACACACACACACACACACACACACATACCCAGAGCTGGGCACGGTGGCGTATGCCTATAATACCTATAATCGCAGCACTCAGGAGGCTGAGGCAGGAGGATCGCTGTGAGTTCAAGACTAGCCTGGGCTACATAGTGAGTTGCAGGTCAGTCTCAACTACGTAGTGAGACCCTGTCTCAAAAGAATCAAAAAATAAATAAATATATATACACACACACACATATATATATATATCCACCCAGTAGTGGGATTGCTACATCATGTGAGGTAGTTTTACTTTTGATTTTTTTTTAGGAATTTCTATACTATTTTCTATAATGGCTGTACTAATTAACATCTTACCAATAGTCAATAAGAGTTTCCCTTTCTCTATTATCATTGCCTGCTTTTGTTATTTTATCTTTTCTATAAAAGCTTAACTGGTAACTTCATGGTTTTATTTTGCATTTTCTTAATGTACAGTGATGGTAAGCAGTTTTTCAGACACATTGGTTTTTATATTTTTAAGAAATATCTATTTGGGTCTTTAACTCATGTTTTAATTTGACAACTTATTTTTTATTGTTTTATTTTGTTTTGCTGTAAAACTGTTCCTTGTAGATTCTGGTTATTAACCTCTTTTCAGATACATAATTTGGAAATATTTTCTTCCTTTCTGTAGAATTTTTTTCTTATTCTCTTGATTGTTTCCCTTGCTGTGAAGAAGCTTTATAGGTTCATATATTCCCATTTGTCTATTTTTGTCTTTGTTGCCAGGGCTTTTGGGTTCATATCAAAAGATCATTGCCAAGACATATGTCAAATAGCATTTCACTGATGTTTTCTTCGAGTAGATTCATAGTTTGGGTCTTTACATGTAAGTCTTTAATTCATTTTTCATTCATTTTTGTATGTAATGACAGGCATCTTGTTCCATTCTTCTAAAGTGAATATCCAGAGTTCCTAACACCATTAATGGGAAAGACTGCCCTTTTTCTGTTGTGTGGCCTTAGAACCCTTTGGAAAATCAGTTAGGAAACCTTCCGTTGACACCCTAGAGCAGTGGAGGCGATCAATGGCGTGCGTGCCACAGTGGGTTATTTGTATCAAGTGAAACCTCTAAAAGGTTCACCGTTGCTGAACTAGAGTTTTGTCTTCAGTGCCATAGTAAACTTATAAAAATATAAATACCATACAATGCTAAAAAATAAAATAACTTCCAAGAATATTTCAAGAAACTTATTTTTTTAGGAAACTTGTTATTTAAAAAGTTAAAGACAGAGCATATTTTACACAAAATATAACCCTGTTTTGGTCGAAACTACCACGTGTTGCACTTCAGTATGCAATCTGTCTCAAAATGAAAATTTACAAATGTCTCATTAGAAAATGAGGAGAAAAATCAGAGCACATCTTATGCTAAGAAACATTGCCATCATGTTTATTATTCCGGTAACAATGAACACTTAGAATTTCCAGAATGAGATCCCAGTGCTTAGAGGAAGAACTGGAAAGAATTTTATCACTAAAACAACCTCACAGTCTTCTGACGATAGTGGAATGAGTCCTGGAATTTCCACTTAACTAAATGAAAAATTTAATCATACTCCACTGGAAAAGACAATTGTTTTGTGAATGGCAGTATCCAGATATTGGTATCTGCTGCTGATATTATATCCATTTGAGATCAAGCAAGAGGTCTATAAAAGTAGCTAGAATTGGGACATTTCTGTTTGATCTAAGAGGTGTATAGATCAATGACCAGGATTCTCAAATGTTCTAAGAAATACAAGGAAGAGACAAAATCTAATGGATGAACAATATCTTCTCAAGCACGAAAAACCTTTTCAAACCAAGAGCAAAACAAAATGCTTATGATCTGACCACATATTCTGACATAAATTCCCCCTTTTCACTTGGCTTTCTCCTTATTTAAATTACTTTCTGTCTTCCATTTTTCCCTTTCATATGCACCCAATATTTGCATCATTTTCTTTTCGCTAAGATGCTCCTTTCATACTCTCCTTGTTTCTTCACTTTTTAAATTCTCTTCTTTGTCTTTTCCTCAATTTTGCTTACACCTTCTGTAGATTTTTCTCTTCATAAAGATTAGGTTCAATAGTCTAACCTAGCCACAACTTTTGCACTTTCATTTAGAAATAGTATCAAGAAAGAAATATCTCAAATTCAGATCAGAATGATATATTTTTCAAAATATGTGCTCAATCGGAGACCCTGCACACTAAAAGGAAATCATATCAAAATTTTGAATCCTATACACATTATGAAATGCTTTCCAGTACAATAGACCTAATTAAAATATCAGCATTTCCTACAGGGAAATTTTTTAAAAGATTGCATAGAGCAAAGAAGTGTTGTCCAGCTAAAAAAGGGTTATTAGCTCCACAGCTGCATATCTTGATCATTTTGACAACTTTTGAATTCAGGGTTTGTTTTGTATCTCCAGATTTACACAGAATGATTCCCCTCTAATCAGCCTTTAACATACATATATTGAATTGTATTAGTTAACTTCAGCCAGTTTTCAATCACTAGCACAACTATGAGACCGATTATGTAGATGCCTATATCTCTTATAATGAGTATCTTGTGTTCCTGAACAGGTAAGAATGACAAAAAGCAATAATCTTAACACTGGAAAATTGTAACAGCTAATGATTATTGATCACCTACTTTATTCGAGTACTGCCTGCAATGACCACTGGATTGTCTTCAAATTTCCCAACACTTTGTAGTAGGTATTATAATGCCCATTTTTCAGATCAGGAAACAATCCCAAGACATTTTGGCCATCCCATAACAGTAAGTGAAAAAATGAGAATAGAAATGTTAGCCTGACTGTTGTCAACACCCATCCTCTTTCATTATCCCACATTGCAACTGTAACTGTGAACAATGGGTAGGATTAGGATGACGACACAAATGGAGACTCTAAGAGTTAAAAAAAAATCATTTTTTTAAGTTATTTTAAAAATCTTTAAATTTCTGTTCCACCAAGTCAGGCACTCGTATCAGCTATTTCTGCATGTTTGAGATTCTACTCTAAAAGGTTCATCCTGAGGATGTTAGCGCAGTGGCATCGCACCTGCCTCAAAAGTGCAAGGTCCTGAGTTCAATCCCCAGTGCCAATAAATAAATAATCAATAGTTCATCCTGATGTCATCTCTGACTGAACTATAGGAAAATAATCTCCATGTAGCTAAGTATAGATGCTTACCAGCATCAGTTACTTCTTCCTCCTTCTTCACTGCTTAAAACTATGGCCCTTTCTTTGGCCAACAATACACTTAGTTAATAATAACTCTATTATCCTTCTCTAAACTAGACCCCTGCAGAGGTGACACGCAGTTTCCACAGCACATGGCACATGGCTCCTTCTGACTGCCCACTGCCCAGCCCACAAAGTGACTTTGATGGCAGCCAGTTGCCTGCCCTCTCAGGATGGCACAAATAGCTGCACAGAGGGAGAAAGTCGGGCAAGAGAAGCAGAGATATGACCATCTCACATGGAAAGAAGGGAAGAAGATGAGGCCAAGACAGGAGGCTCGCTTAGAATTGGTTCATTCTATCCAGTAATTACTGAAGAGGAATGAAGACCACAGATACACAACTGCAATTATATCACGGGACAAAGCAAAATGTTCATTCTGATGCCTGGGCTACTTGCCCACAATAAAATGTACCACATAATGAGACCTGAATCTTGCATAAATATAAATTGAGTAATCTTAATTTCCAGCATAAATCATCACCATTGCTTCCTAAAATGCTGTCCTTGTTCAGGAATTACAGGAAATAGGAGATGTCAAAATGGAACACAGAGGAGAAGAAATTTAACTTCATTGCTAAATGAAAATCCTTCCATGAAATCTTACAGTTTACCAACTGTTTTAATCATTACTTTGTTTAAAATTGACCCAAATCATACATCATAAGACAGGGCACATTATCCTTTACAAATGAAAATTTTAAAACCAGTTGTGTTGTTTAACTTGCCTAGTGTCTCACTGGTAGAAAACACAGAAGCTGATTAAACAGTTTAACCAAGGACTTTAAATCCAAATCCTAGTTAAGTACTTTAGTTGTACAGCTTTTGAGCATACATTGTACTTTTTTCTTTTCTAGTACTTGGAGTAGAACTCAGAAATGTTCCTCCACTGAACCGTATGCCCACCCTTTTTTATTTTTCATTTTGAAACACAGTGTCGCTGATTTGACCATGCTACTGTCAAACTTGTGCCTCTGCTGCAGCCTCCCAAATAGCTTGTATTATAAGTGTGTGCCTCCACACCTAACTGCATTTTAACTTTGGAGAACCAGCTGCGAGGGCTGGGAATTTAGCTCAGTGGTTCTGTAGCCTGCCTCGCAAGTACAAGGTCCTGAGTTAGATCCCCAGTACAAAAAAAGAAAGAAAAGAAAAGAAAAAGAAAGCTATATCAAACCAACTACTTCTCTTTTATATTGCTAAAGCCTAGGTCTGGGCCTTTGCATTTAATACCCCATGGTAATTTTTGATACCCCACATCTTAATTCTGTACTGCTCCTTATGAATTACGTTGTCAGTCCTTTCTATAATACCCTCCACAGTCCCACTAGCATAAATCACACTGGCACTGACTGTGGGTTTAGTAACCTGCCATGTCCAGCATATGGTCACCTTTTCCTAGTAGAACTCTAAGACCTGTTATCACAGACCCAGTTACCTCTCTGACTTTAGCTTTGCCCTCACACTCTCTACTCCAATCATGGCGGCCTCTCACTATTTTTTCAGCTGCACTCAATGCCATTAAATGCTATTTCAACAGAAAGGCCTCCTCTGAACATCCTTCTTGAAACAATGTTTTCCTTCCATCCATTTATTTACCTTGCTTTTTTTTTCTTCATAATATTGGGTACCTTCTTAAATAATGTATACTAACCGGATTAATTTACAATATTGTTACAGAATACATTGCGCCCTCTGTCAAAATTTTTATGTTGAAGCCCTAACCTTCAATAGTTCCAAATGTGTCTTTGAGCATAGAGCCTTCCACAAGGCAATGTTAAAATGATGCCAAGTTTTTCCCTCATCCAATTTGATTAATGTCCTTGTGAGAGGAAATCTGGGTCCACAGAGAGGCAACCAGAACAGGTGCGCAGAGAAGACAGGCCCTGTGAGAACACAGAAAGAAAGTGGCCATTGGCAAGTCACAGAGAGAAGCCTCAGGAGAACCAAGCCTGTCGACATGTTGATCTTGGAGTTCTAACATCCAGAACTGTAAGAAAATCAATTTCTATTGTCTAAGCTGCCCTCTCTGTGGCGTTTTGTTATAGTAGCCTGAGCAAACTAGTACAATGGTCTTTGCCACCTGCTAGATTGTGATGTCTGCCTGCCCCTCAAAAAGGTATTATTTTGTCCAATGCTATAGATTCAGTTCTGAGCAGTAGACATGGAAGATCTTTTTAAATTGTGGAATAAGCAATGAATAATTGAAAGGAATTTGAAGAGAATCTCCAAATACTTTTAGTACCAAAATGTTTTATTCCATGCTATCTGAATTAATTATGCCACAGAAGACATTGGGAACCTTTCTGTTAAACAAAGATTTTCACTACAATGGGAATTGACCAGCTCTGTGCTTTTATATGGGCCTTCAGTGGAATCACTAATGGATTATGTCAAGAGCAAGAAACCAAGAATCACAATATGTACTAGGAGGAAAGTGGTCACACCATGTTTGTTATTAGAAAAATTGCCAAAAAACACAACCTCCAGCAAAAATTGGTCAGGAATTAAAAGAATAGCACACAAGCTGTCTCCTATGCATGTTTTTGATAGCTGAGACCAGTTACAACTAATTGCTTTCAGCATTTCTACAGCTATTTGACTATGGCTGCATTCTGAAAAACACATTCAAATTGCTGAATGTTCCAGAGTTCTGTCAATATTGCCACAATGTTTGTCCTCAGATCAGCAGAAAAAAACAGGGAGCAGTGTATTGCCAAAGGACATATTGATTGATGGTCTCATGGTTCTCTTGACTCCATCTGGATTGGCTAATATTACCTGGGATGGGAACACAAATAGAGCTCCTTCAGCTACTTCTGTATGTGATGATATTTTGACATGGGAAGTTAGGGCCCAAACATTCTACCATATTGTAAATGGAGCTACTTGAAAAATGCAAGCTCTTAAAAGCATAAACAAACTAATGTTATTCTACTGGTCCCCAGGATATGTTTGCCTGATGCTTAAAGTTGCTCAGAGCTGTAGAAAACATCATACAGATGTTTTTATTTCCATTTATAAATGTTTAGAGGAAAATGATCTTATGGTATGATTTCAGAGCAGCTCCTATTTTGTACCTAGTTTCCTCACAAATCTTATCACTACACTAGAAAACAGTGAAAAAATTAGATATATTGTGTCAGGTACTTCAGAAAGCTCTTTAAAACCTTAAACCATTTAATCATTAGTCTCATGCTCTGAAGTAATTATTCCCATCACAAGGAGGTAATAGCGCTAGGGTTCAGAGAGATCAAAATCTTGTCCAAGATTACTCACTCAGGAAAATAATATTTAATCGATTTCACCCCTCCCAATTTCTACTGACAGTAGCTATCCCTCCTTTTAGAAGGCCAGCCCTTACATATGTTCAGCCTTTGACATTTGGGTAGGGCAGACCTAGCAACATGTTTTGAGAGAAAGATGTGCAACCTATAACCTATGTCCCCTCTTCTTCAGCAATAGGAGAATGATGATGGTACCTGGGATATTTATAGAAATTACTGGATGGACAGGATATCACACTGAGCTTACCAACATGACATCAAGGGAAGATTATTTGGCTAAGAATGAAGTTGCCAAAGAAAAACCCAAGCATGAAATGAAAAAAAATATATATCACTAGAGAGGATAGAAGACAAAGAGACAGAGAGGTAAAGAGGGATTACAAAAACATAACTTGATCCCCATGTCCAGCCATACCAGCAAGCTCTCACAGATCTATATCCTATACTTCTCCATATGTCTGCTTTATAATGTCTATTTTTCTAAAGTAAATGTGTTTAGTTTGTTTTGTTTTTGTTATATGCAACCAGGAGTCATGAAATGCCTAGGGCAAAGACACAGACAATTTTTACCCAATAATTTGTGTATTGTATAATATTCCTTATGATTGACTCAACACTTTAGGCCAGTGATGTGGAACCTGTGGAACGTGTGTCACAGTGAGCCATTCATATTATCAAAAGCTCTAAAAGGTTGCCATCGCTGCTTTAGGCCCTAGAAACAAATGCCAACAAGGGCAATTTGACTTCACCAACTTCAAATTAATAGTAATAATCATCAGACTCACTACATGTCTTACTCATAATAATATAGTGTCAGATCTCTATGGAATGAGATAAGCACTGTTTATTAAGAGGCCAGTATCTTCTGGTCCTCCCACGCATCCCTTGCTCAGGTGATGACATAGGAAACCAAGGCTTGAAGAGCAGAAGGAATGGGACCAAGATTCCTTTGCAGTTAGTGGCAGAGATAACTTAACCAGTTATCATCCCTTATTTCTCTGCCTGAGAAGTAAAAATTGAAAAGCAGAACTAGGAGACAGAGAGACATTGATTCCTGATACTCATTGAGGGCTTTACCCATTTCTATGCTCAGCCAGCCTTATCCTCAGATTTTTTTTTCAGTTACATAAGTCAATAAATTCTTTTTTGATTAAATCAATATGAATTTGAGTTTTTGTCAGTGCAATAATAAAACACTATGAATATTTTTAAAATATTGCTCAATATTTTCTAAATTCTTTGAGAGATACTGTAATTGATATCATCACCCTAGAATCAGCATTCTGGGCTCTGACCAACATTACAAAGGAGTCACTGTTCAGATCACAAATTAAAAATTCAATATTAGTATTTAAAAAGAAAGCTTAGGGCCTGGATTTGGCTCAGTGGTTCCGCGAGCCGCCTGCCTCACAAGCACAATGACCTGAGTTAGATCCTCAGTACCAAAAAAAAATTTTAAAAAGAAAGCTTAGCCAGTCTAAAACAAAATGTGATCATGACTATACCTGCTTCTGGCTGGCAGATTATATCTTTCAGAAATGTCCCTAGTCATATTCCCAGTTCCATGTGCACTTCAAACACTGGGCCATGCTCCACCAAGACACAGATCATTTCTTTACACCAAGAAACCAGGTTGGATGTTGTGAATGTCTATATGAACAGAATGCTGGGGAAGTGATGCATGCATTCCAAAGCTAGGTCATAAAATGCAATACAATTCTCCCTTCTCCCACATGCACTCTCTTGTTCTCACTCTTTCTCCCTCCCTTTCTCTTATTTACTTCTCTTGTCCTTAGACTCCAACCACCATTTAGAGAGAAAGCCCAGGCCACTTGAAGAGGCTAAGTATGGCTGTTCTACCAATAAGCTCAAATAACCAACCACATGCGAAGATAAGCCTTAGTATTATTTCTTCCTACCCAGGAGCAGGGGATATCTTTCCATTTTCTTACATCCTCCTCTCTTTTTTCACAGTGCTGTAGTTTTCAGTGTAGAGGTCTTTTGCTTCTTTTGTTAGATTGATTCCTAGATACTTCATTTTTTGGGATGTTATTGTGAAAGAAATTTTTTCCCTAATTTCTCTCTCAGTGAGTCTGTTATTTGTGTACAAGAAGGCTATTGATTTTGGGGTGTTGACCTTTATCCAGCTACTCTGCTAAAAGTGTCAATTAAGTCTAAAAGTCTTTTGGTGGAGTTTTTTTGGTCTTCAATGTAGAGTATCAAATCATCAGCAAATGATGACAGTTTAACTTCTTCCTTTCTTATCTTTATTGCTTTAATTTCTTTCTCTTGTCTAATTGCTATAGCTAATGTTTCCAGAACTATATCGAAGAGGAGTGGTGATAGTGGTCATCCTTGTCTTGTTCCTGATTGTAACGTGAAGGTTTTCAGTTTTTGGCCATTTAGTATGATGTTGGCTGTTGGTTTTTCATAGATAACCTGTATTCAGTTCAGATATAGACCATCTATTCCAAGTTTTTGCAGGATTTTTATCATGAATGGGTGTTGAATTTTGTCAAATGCTTTTTCTGCATCTATTGAGAGGATCATATGATTTTTGTCCTTCACTCTGTTAATATAGTGTATTACATTTATTGACTTATGTATGTTGAATCATCCTTGCATCCCTGGAATAAATCTGACTTGATCAGGATGTATGATCTTCTTGATGATCCTCTGTATTCTGTTTACTAGAATCTTATTAAGGATTTTTGCATCTATATTCATTAAGGAGATTGGCCTGTAGTTCTCTTTTTTAGTTGCATCTTTCCCTGGTTTGGGAATCAAAGTGATACTTGCTTCCATGAATGAATTTGAAAGTATTGCTTCCCTTTCAATTTCATTGAAAAGTTTGAAGAGTAATTGCAGTAGTTCTTCTCTAAATGTCTTGTAAAATTCAGCAGTGAATTCATCAGGAATTGGGCTTTTCGTTGTTGGTAAATTTTTAATTACATTTTCAATTTCACTGATTGTAATTGAGATGTTTAAAAAGTTTTTATCAGAGCCATGCCTTCTCCTGCCCCAGCTGCCATCGCTCCAGCACCAGGAAGGTAGCTGAGCGGGTGCCGCTGAACCCCCATAACTCCCCTTAGCCCTCCCCCATGCACTTTCAGACCTCCTGACTGTGCCAGTCTTTAGACCCACTCTGCAGAGGCAGAGATGGTCATAAAGGGTATTTTTATGAGTTCCCAACTTTGAACATCTTTAAAGATTTGGTGTGGTAAACCTGTTGTAGAATGGTGTGGAGTTCAACCATTCAGACGTTTGGGGAACTCAATCTGGGCCTTGCAGCCCAAGGTCAGTCTGCATCATGGGGTTCAGCCATCAGCTAACTGAGATAAGGGGTCTTGCATCCTAGCTCTGTCTGAGCCATTAAATGGTAAATATACTGTATTGAAAAGTTTGTTCACTTCAGACATGTTCTGGACTGCTTCTTTATTTCAATTTAATTCAAATGGTTTAAGGGTGATAGACTAGTGACTACCACAGGTGGTCAGTTCCCAAATTGTGCTTGATCTTAATGTGTTGCTGATTGTATCAGTTGGGATAAAGGATTGTGGTTGATTTGATGAGCTCTTTTCTCTGATGTTATGAAGATGAGAATGTCTGTGGGTCATTAGAGACACAGAAGCTAGTGCACAACTATATCAGGAAGATTTGGGTGATAACCCAGAGATTAAACCAAGGACAGCCCAACAACAAAAATAAAAATGAGAAAACACTTAAGCAAGACACAAAGATGGATTTCCAGTTCACCAATGGCAAACAGTAGGGCAAATGAGGATGAAAAGGCTGATAGTGAACCACCAGGACACCCTGAACTCAAAGCACAGGAAGTGACAAAACAGATCAATCAGGCTCTAGAAAAATTCAAAACAGAAATAATTTCCCAGATAATTATAGAGATAGTGAGCTAAATGGAAGTCATGATTCAGGACTCTAGAGCAGAAACTGACAAAAAACTAGATGAGCTCAGGACCATGGTAGAAGCCATGAAGGCCCAGCATAAGAAAGAAAAGGAAAAAATAAACGCCCAACATAGGAAAGAAATAGAATCCATAAAACAGATTCAAACAGATATACAGGAGATTAAACACTCCATTGAAAGTGCATGCAACAGAATAAAAGAATGTGAAGATAGGCTCAGATATAGAAGATAAGATTGCAGTCAGTGACCGTGAAAAGAGAGGTCTCTTAAAAACAGTAGGGGATCGCAGAAAAGAACAATATCCAGAAAACAACAAAGTTCTGTTGCTGTTGTGGTACCTGGCACCATTTTTTCTATTAGCCTCTTAATCATCATCTGGAAAGAGAACATTCTAGAGTAATATCATTAAAAGTATCTCTGATAAAGCACAGTCCCTACTATGTATCATAAAGCAGGTACTAGATATTTTACATTCATAGAGGTATGATACAGTACTGTCCTACATCAATAATACTAGATTCAGTTTTGGTTTGAAATTTACTTTGTCTGCAAATAAGATTGCTACCCCTGTTTTTTTCTGGGCTCCTATCACATGGAGAATTGTTTTCTCTCTTTTAACTGTCAGTCTATGGGCTTCTTTTTACACTAGGTGTGTTTCTTGTATACAATATATTGTTGGGTTTTGCTTCTTATTCCATTTTGCCAGTCTATTTCTCTTAATTGGTGAGTTGAGGCCATTGACATTGCTGATTATAACTGATGTGTACTTTGTTGTTTTCTGGATATTATTCTTTTCTGTGTTTTTTTGTTTTGTTTTGTTTGTTTTGTTTTGTTTTTAATGGAATGTGCTGAATGTCTATAATTTTGTTCAGATGACTGCAGAACCTGGAAAAGCTGTTGCTGCTATCAATGAATAACATACTATTATTAGTCTTTATACACACACACACACACACACACACGTATAAATTGAATTTTGGGAAACTTTAACGGCGCTGCCAACTTTGGAAAAAGTCATCCCAATTTACTGTGTTGACTTGGCATTGTACAGAAATGGACAACCATATTGGTCTAGAAATGTTAATTTATTTTTATTTTTTATTTTTTTCCATGTGTACAGGGGTAACACATCGTACTAAATATGGAAGGTCATATCTACATGAGTTTGATTACAGAAATTAATAAAGTATTCTCTAAATAATGAAAAAAAGAATAAGATAAGACTATAAGAGCAAGAAGCAATTTAAATATGTTTAGGGACCATTTTCATCTCCAGAATGAAGGATTATTTTAATGTTACATCATTTCCTTTTCTCTTTTATTTTCCTTTTTAGTTTTATTTTAGGATTCCTTATTTTTAATGTTCATACAGAGATTTCTTTAACTGAAATACCAAATAGTTTCTCTGCTGTGAAAAACTATAATAGTACACAGGATCCTAATGAGATAATTAATAATGTGAAATAGGAAATAAAGGGCTAAAGGTGTAGGGAAAGTGGGAAGGGTGGGGGAAAGGTAATAAGGGAAAGGAAAAAAATATGAGAAATTGAAAAAATGGAAATAAAGCATTTTTAAATGAGGAGGGGAGGGGGGGTGAAGGGAGGGCAGGGACAAGGGGAAAAAATGAGAATCAAGACCTATTATGTAAAGGTACAGGATCCCAATAATGAATGTAACTGTAATGTATACCTAGATTGTACCAATAAACTCAGTAAAAAGAAAAAAAGTTTTTATCTTCTTTGTTCAACTTTGGTAATTCATAAGTATCTAGAAATCTGTCCATTTCATCTGTGTTTTCCATTTTATTAGAGTACAGGTTCTCAAAGTAGGTATTGACTAACCTCTGGATTTCTGTTGGATCTGTTGTGACTTCAACTTTTTCATTCCTAATTTCATGGATATGAGCCTTTTCTTTAATTTTGTTGATAAGGTTAGCTAAGGGTTTATCAATTTTATTTATTCAAAAAACCAACTCTTTGATTCATTTATTTTTTGTATCATTTTCTTAGTTTCCATTGCATTGATTTCTGCTCTGATCTTTATACTTTCCTCTCTTGTTCAAGCTTTGGGTTTTCTTGCTCTTATTTTTCTAGGAATCTAAGATTCATCATTTGGTTGTTTATTTGAGCACACTCTGCTTTCCTAGTGTAGGCATTCAGTGCTATGAATTTTCCACATAGAACTGCTTTCATTGTGTCCCATAGATTCCTGTATGTTGTATTGGCATTTTCATTTATTCGTAAAAACTGTCTGATTTCTTCTTTAATTTCCTCTTTGATCCATTGATTATTCAGGAGAGTGCTGCTCAATGTCCATGTGTTTGTGAAGCTCCTATGGTTTCTTATGCTATTGATCTCCAGCTTGATTGCACAATGATCTGATGATATAGAGGGAATAACTTCAATTCTTTTGCATTTATTCAGACCTGTTCTGTGAGCTAGTACATGGTCTATCTTGGAGAATAACCCATATTTCAACCCTCTCTTCCAATGTTTCAAAAATACAACTACAAAAGGTTATTACTCATTTGGACACTGTGACATTTGTGGACTGCTGGAAGATTCCCATGATTACTGTGCAAAAGACATCATAGATGTGATTTTGGGAAGGGTGCAGTATGAACCAAAAGTAACAAATTCCCATCAAACTGATGTTGATTGGCACACTGTACTTTTATTTTATCTACACATCCAGAATTTATGTATTTATTTATTTATTTGTTTGTTTGTTTATTTATGTATTTATTTATTTATTTATTGGTACCAGGGACCAAACTTGGGTCCTTGTGCTTGCAAGGCAGGCAGCAGAACCACTGAGCTAAATCCCCAGCACACATCCACAATTTATACAACCTTTTTTATACAACCTTTTTGCATCTGTTCAGATAACAACTATTAAGCTAATTTTAAAATCGAATGGTTTTATTTGCTTGGATTGAGCAAGTATTTAAACAACTAATCCAGTCAAACTTGTCAATACAGTATGCCCCTCAATTTCAGTCTCCACTTGCCTATTTCACAATCTCTTTTCCCTGAAAGTGTTAGTATATTCACTTCAATTCAACACACATTTACAGAGCAGTGGAACCAGCTCTGGAGATATGAAAAAATATAAACCAGCCACAGACTGCCTCAGGTGGCTTACAGCTAAGCTGGTGATACAGATAAGGAAGGTCTCCCCAAAAGCACAGAGACGTGTCACTTGGGTAGAGTGTTTGTAAGGATTGCCATAATAATCCCTCCCATTGTGTATCATTCCTCTTTTTCATCTTCCTTTGCCATTCCTCATACCAGATATGGCATCAGTTTCTCTGTCTTCATGTTGGCTTTGTCCATACGCCTTCCCTTACCCAATCTATTATTTGCTACAGTGATGCAAGAGGAAAATTTTAAACCTGAGCTTGCCTCCCCACCTATGACTGGAAACCCACAACTTCTGTATGAATGATCTTAAGATGGTCTGATGGAGAGCCAGGGATTTAGCTCAGTGGTTCCACTGTCTGCCTTGCAAGCTCAGGGGTCTTAGTTCAATCCCCAGTAACAAAAAAAATGGTCTGCTGGAGAGGCCATAGGGAGAAGAATCAAAGGAAGGCTCCATATTGTGCTAAGCCCACTACTTGTGAGTGAGGTCATTTTAGGCCATCTAGCCCCATCCAAACTGGGATAACTTGGGTCAGGCATGACAGATTATCACACTGTTACTTACATTAGCCCAGCCTAAATTACCAACCCTCATGATTATATGCAAATAAATTATTGGTGTAAACCACTAAGATTTACTATGATTTGTTCTACACCAACAAATAATGCAGTCATCAAACCCAGACCAAGGGTGAAAGGATGAAAAGGAGTAAAAGAAGTCTTCTTAAAACCTATGCACTAAAAAAAAAAAGAGAAAACAAAGGACAGGACTTTACAAACACTGAAGGAATTTAAATTCTGAAGTAGAAGACAAACTTTTATTTCAGTGACGAGCTTGGATCAATGTCATGATTTCAGATGGATAAAGCAGGAGAGTATGGTAGTCAGCCCCTAAAATACTCCCTCATAATCCCTATGTGACTGTTATAATCTGGATCACAAATATCCTCCAAAGGCCATGTGTTAAAGGCCTGGTAATCAGCCTGTTGTGCCATTTGGAGGTGATGCAACCTTAGGAGATAGGACCACGTTAAAGGAAGTTAGGTCAATGGGGGGTGGGCATGCCCTTGAAGGGGCTGTGAGGACTTCAGCCTATTCTACATCCCAACCCTTTTCTGTCATGAGAAGAGCAGTTTCCCTCAGCCATGCAGTTTGGTCATGATATACTACTGTCTTACCATAGACCCAAAAGTGATAGGGCCAAGGGACCATAGAGTACAACCTCTGAAACTATATGCCAAAATAAATCTTTCTTCTTTTTAAAATTGTTTATGTCAGGTCTTTGCCACAGCAACAGAAAGCTGATAAACACAGCACCCAACAGATTATGGTGGAAATGCCTGTATAAATCCTGAGGCTAGGTCAACATACTGAAGCTTCTCTCTTGACTTCCTGGGTATTTCACTCTGTTAAAAGTCAGCCACAATGTCACGAAGCTACTCAAACAGCTTCATAAAGAAGCGCATGAAGAGAGGAACTGTGGCCTCCCATCCACAATCAGCACCCACTAACTAGTTATGTGAAGAAGTCACCTTAGAAGTCAATGCAGCAGCTCCCACTCACCCTTCCAATGACCAGCACTAGCAAACATCTGTCTGAAGCCCATGGACAGGCCCCAAACCAGAACTCCCCATCCTAGCCACCACCAAGGTCTTCACTCACAGAAACCATGAAAGGTAGTACTGTTGTGATAGGGCACTAAGTTGTAGGGCAACACGCTACTCATAGGAAGTAATATAGAAGACCTGGGCATTACATTAACAAATTCTGAGAAAAGGGGGTCAATACAACAATGCCTCTTTTGCTCAGAATTACTGCACCTCAATTCTCGAGAAAAATATAATTCTAGATTGCTTTCTAGGACATCCCCCAGGAAAGCTGCTCTTCTTCTTAATCCAACAGATAAAAACTGGTTTAAGAAATTATTTTTAAAGTGATTTTAATAACCAATTCTAAAACACAACGTCTTTTTTCAGTTATGAATAATTCAGAAATATCAAGTAAGTAGTTAGGGAACGCAGCAGGAAGTTAGAAAAGTTCTGGGACTTAACAGCTTCAGCAATGTTGTCACATCATTACAAGTCATTTCCATCTCTCCTATTGCTTAAAAGCTCTACAACTTGGAAGAAGTGTGTACTGATAGAGTCTCTAAGGAAAATAAAATTCTTATAACACTGATAATCATAATGTGATGTGATTAAATCTACTCAGAGTTTGAAAACCAAATAGGTTAATACCTGTCTGAGAAAAAGAGAATACTCTCTGAGGGCAGGGAATAAAGTGGGGGCACCCTTCAAGGAGTACCTGAGTACAGTAAGTTTCCATTGGGTTTCCTTTCATATGGCCCTTAACTCAACTTCATCATCCTTGATTGGGCAGTAAACGGTAAAGTGGAAGTTTCAGAGAACCACAGAATTAAATCCTGCTTGCAGCTCTGCCTGTCTTTGGCTCTGCCATTATGCTAGTTTGTATGGTGTAAGTTAGTGAGCTAATCAGCCTGCACCTCCATTTTTTTCAGCTATCAACAGGATAATAGAGGAAAAACTTTCTTATCAAGGATTAGGCAATCCAAAAATAGTAGACATAGAAAATATTTTATTTTAATATAACAAAAATATCCATTTTTGGTCAGCCTTTGGAAATTTTTTAAGTAGAATAAAAATTTAAGTAAAAGTGTGAACCAATTGTTAATAAAGAATTTTCTTCACTGTTTTCCTCTAATGCTTTACACCTGCATAATTCACACCTAATTTGACTGATATTGTTTTCAATTTACCTTTTTTAAAGTCTTTCCATCCAGTTGTTTTCATGGAAATAACTCTGTCTCCATAATCACATCCATTGGTTTACATAATCACAAATACTTATTTAACTACATAACAAGTTTAGATGGTATAAACAGGTTTAGAAATTACACAACTGTGCACATCTACACTAACTGGAGCAGAGTATGCAAGCATACTAGAAGCAGCCCTAGCCTTACTAGAAAGCAGTTTGCTATCTGGAGAGGATGTTACAGTCAGAAACAATTGAGCTTACGTGTCTCCTCTGTCCCTTGCTAGCAGTATAACTTTGGGCAGATGCTACATTTGTAAATTCCATTTCCATTATGAAAATAGAGGGATAAAAATAATACTTCAAATAATGACTAAGAACTTGTGCCCTGGATCTAGTCAATATTTGCCAGGTACCAGGGGTAAGATAGTGAGAAAGTTGTTTAGTCTCTGTATCTCTCCGTTTTCCCTCTTACAAAATGGCATTATTAATTGTACCTACTTTCTAGGGTTGTTTTCAAAGTTTAATGGGGCAACACAAGTAACACACTTAAACCCAGCAACTGGTAATTTGTGAATCAAAATATTAATTGCTATCTCTTTTGCTGGAGTTAAGAAAATTAAATTAGGCATAGATATAAAGGACCTTGTAAAATGTCCAGCTATAGTAGACAATAGCTGGTGGTTATTATTGATATCAAGTGTTAACTTGGTAAGACTTGAAGAATAACTATTATTACTCTTGTCTTCTTGGACGATGTATGATAGAAGTTTGGTGACTGATTAAGAACACAAATTCAGTACTAGAAATAACCTCTACACTGAAATCACAGTTAAATTCCCTATATTGTATGCTAGTTAGAGAATCCACTTCACCGCAAAAAAAAATGAACTTATCCTTTGTAATTGTAAGACATAATTCAGGCTGAAAGTCAATAAAAACACTACTTAATCCAGGAAGAATTTTAGGGTCATGGATTTATTTCAATAATGTGAATATGAACTGTTTTAATTTCTTTACCCATTTTTTTTAAATGTAGGGTTCTGTGTAGAAATGTAGTCTGTTTTACAGGTTCATCATAATATCATAATCTGAAAGAGGCAACTTGCCCACCTCTGCAAGCTTATTTGCAAAAAACAACTACATTATACCGTGCTTTTAAGATCCACGGTCCTATAAAATGGTAAATATACATTTTGTTAGACTATTTTTTAAAATAATGTGTTAAAATGACTCAACATCCTATACTTACCCTATTTAAGGTGGCTCACAAATGCTCACACCTAGAACTACCCCACACTACAGAAGAAAACATGGTTCTTGTCTAAATGTTTCTTCTGGGGTTATCATTGCCTATTTAGGGGTCCAGGAAATTTTTAGACAGTAGTATCTCTTTGGTCTCAATTTTCAACAACAGCACCTAAAAAAAAAAAATTAAATTTTCTCTTTAATTTTCTGTCCAGAGATTAGAATAGTCACATACAAACTGTTCCCTTACTGCTCTTTGCTGAGTATAAGATTGATCCATCTGTCCAACTTGTCTTCTTATCATTTCTCATAAATTGCTTATGCTCCAATTAGCCAATAGACACTGTACCTAAAACCATTAGGCCCTGAAAGCAAAATACGTAATTAAAGTTCACTCTCCCTGTCTCCCTGTCCACTGCAAAAGCCCTCTGTGGCATTTGGTGAAATTGTTGCTTTTAAGTTTGCTTTGTGACAGAGGATTTGGTGATTTCTGACCCTGGACGGCTGTTGTTTGACCCACCACTTTTCCCCACCATCTGGCATGCTTACTCGAAGCAAACGCCTCGGGTCAGAGGGCAGTGCAGACATGTGGAGGGACAGCTTTGTCATAAAAGCAATAAAGAATGGGTAGGAGCTTCAGAATCTCTCACTGTTCATTTCCTTCAGCTATTGAGCACAATGAGGTAGGTGAGTCAAATAGCGAAAAACAAAATAAGAAGTCAGTTGCCACTCAGCCCAGCAGACTGGTAAAGTGCAAGATGCCCAAGTTCAAAATCAGAGTGCTGTTTCCTTCTCCGTTTCTAAAATATACTTTTTATGCTTTACTGGGCACATTACTAAACAATATGTTACACCAGACACAAGGGGAAAAGTGGTTTATAGGCTAAATTAACCAGATTGATTATTCAGGAAGAGTGTTGATAGTCCAATAATCCTCAAGCAACAAAATTAAAGATAAATAGAATAGCGTGAGGAAGTAAAGATCAGGTAATCAATTTTTTTCATATCCACGGCCCACACTGTAATGAGATAATAATGATGATTTTATTTCTCAATAATTGTAGCCTTTTTTGAAAAGAGCAACTGAGAAATGGACAGCGACTTCACTTCTGTGCCGTCCTTTTAGACTCCCGGATGAGAAACTGTAGACAATAAACTGCCCCCTTTATTTTGCCATTTATCCTAAAAATGAGGACTTATTGGATGAAACCATAAAATCTTATCAAAAACCTCGAGTTTCATTTGCAGTAATTATTTTTGGCTTCCTTTCTTTTATAGAACTTCCTTGGATTCTGAAGCTTTCAAAAGTCTACTTCCCCTCTCGAGTTTATAAACATTTACAAGTAATCTTTGATTGGTTGAGATTACTTTCCTGCTGCTTAGGACACATCATTCTCCCCAACACTAAAAGGTAGAGAAGGAAGAGAAGAGATTCTCTGATCCAAAAATCTCAGTATTATTTAAACTTCAACTTTCTGATATTCACCATTAAAAATATCAAGAAAAAATTCCCTTGGGCCAGGGATTTAGCTCAGTGGTGCCACTGCCTGCCTCGCAATCACAAAGTCCCAAGTTCGATCCCCAGTATCAAATGAAAAAGAAAAAAATGCCTTGAAATAGAAACTCAAAAATAATTGGTGTTTATATTCATTCTTAATGTAAAAGGGGAAATTGCCCTGAGTGATTAAAGGGGTAGAGTTAGTCAGCAAAAGAAAATGAAAAGGGATTTTTTCCCCTCAGGGGGAAAAAAACAAACAAACAAAGGAAAAAAAGATTAAAGGAGACCTCCTTCTTCCAGGCTGTTTATCAGGAGATAGTTCTTCACATTGTGAATACACTTTGATCCTGGAAACTCTGCATTTTCAGTCTTCACCAAGGTGGTAAAAGGGCTGTCCCTTGTGGAAAATTTTCTCAATGGAGCTTTTCAAAAATAAAAATCCTACCTATCAAGATTTCTATCCCTTGCAACATTTCTCTTAAAAAATTCATGGCACACAGTATAGCCATTCTCTTTTCAATTCTAGACTTTCTGTAAAGAGCAGCTATTTGCCCAAGTTTGTCCTTGCCATTTTCAGAATTGATAACACTATAGATAATTTATAGGTAGACATGAAAATCATACTAATGTGTCCACTTACAAGCAGAGAACGGAATCCTGGTCTTCTTTTGAAGCATAAGCCTTCTAGTGAAGTTTCTCCATTCATATTTAATAAACTAGCTCATGCAAAAAGAACAGGGGCTTCAAAAATAGATAGACTAGGGTATGAGTCTTACTGGAAGAGTGACCCTGGGCAAAGCATTCAACCAGTTTTTCATTTTTGCAAAACCAAAGATACTACCTTTTAGGATTATCACAAAGATGAACAAAAATAACATGTGTCAAAAAGCCTAGTATAGGGCAAGGGATTTAGCTCAGTGGTTCCAACACCTGCTTTGCAAGTGCCACGTCCCTAGTTCAATCCCTGGTACTAAAAAAAAAAAAAAAAAAACACCCTAGTACATGTCTGGGGTGTAGCTCAGCTGTATCAAATCTGCCTGGCAAGTGCAAGGACCTGAATGTAATCCCTGGTACTGGGAAAAAAAAGGCCTAGTATGGGCCACTCAGCAAATATTGCTTTTATTATATACTACTTTTATAAAAGAACTTATTTATACCTGTTTTCAAATAATGACTACACTCAAATTCGCCAAATGCCCTTTTCCTTGAGAAACAACAACCTCAAGCACCATACAATTTATCCTGCAAACTGTCTTTCAGTCTGATGCCCTTTTGAAGAATTCACAGAGCCAATACATTGCCAAAATTTCCCCACACCATGTGTCATCCCTGCTGCATATTATTCTTCCTTAGGCAATAACTACATTGCTTTCTTGGTTGAGGGTGAAAAGAGGACAGGGGCAAAGGAGGCTGGGTGCACTAAGAAGTGACCTAAGTTGTCTTGTTGGAGAACGTAGGATTCTCAGTGAAAAATAAAACACAGGGATTCTGAATAACTGGATTTAAATAATAACTGGATAATATATAATCTATATATATAATATAATATATAATATTATAATATATTTTATATGTTATATGATATGTATTATTTATAATATATATCATATATTATATATTACAATATGTTATACAACACATTTATATGTTATATATTATTTATAAATATATAATATATCATATCATATATATTATAATAATATATAATCTATAATAATTGGATTCAAAGTTATATATGTCTATATTGAGAAGACAGTGTTTTCAGGATATCAATTAGGAAAGAATGATAGATGCTTAGATAAATATTCCTCTTTTATAAAACCTTATATTTCCTTCTATGCCATTAATCCTAGAAACCATACAGGGGCTCTCAAGAGTCAAGGCATCCTTCTGCTGTCATTGGTGACCTTGCCACTCTCCCACACTCATGCAAAGATCTTTTTCCAGACTCATAATCCAGGTCCTGCTATAACTGTCAGACCCAGGTCTCGGAAAGAATGTGGCCATTAGACTCGGTTGGGAATACCAGCCTTTCTTCTTTCCCGCTCTGTGACACTGGGCAAATTTTGCTACAGTCTGCATCTAGAATGTCCCGGCAAGACCCGCATGTCCAAGTCTGACCCTCAGCTCAGTTCTGTCAGAAAGCAATAGAAACATTTTAGAGGAAGTTTTAGGTCACTTGGGGAGTAGCTGGGACCCCAGTCTCTGTCACATCCCAGCTATGAAGTGAGAAATTTGAGGTACTCTGTACTTCTCACCACAGGCCAAGGTGATAGGACCAACAACCATTGTCTGAACCCATGAGCCAAAATAAATCTCTCCTCTTTTTAAGTTGATTGTCTCAGGTATTTCGCTACAGTATTGGCAAACTTTCTAACACACTTACCATCTGCATGCCTTTGTCTCCATGAAAATAATGCCTATCTTACAGATTTCTGAAAAAATGAGATGGAATAGAATAGGCAAAGCTCAGGCAAGGACCTGATAATGGGTTTGGGTAAGAAGATGATCAGAATGACACAGTACACCTGCTGTCACCTCCCCTTTCTAACATCATCCTACTGACCTTAAACCACATTTCCACACCTTGAGATTTTTTTTGTTTTGTTCTCCAAAAAATGTTTCAATACTTCTGTGCATATTAATTCACTTAAAGCTAACAGTGGCCAATAAAAAAGGAAATATTATCTCCTGTGTGAGGCATTCAGTAATGAAGTAATTTGTTCAAGGTTTCATATAAGCAGATAATAAAGATTACAAAAATATCTGAACTATCTTCTAAGAAGCATAGAAGGTTGAAATGCAATGTATCTACAAGCAAATGCAAACTGAGACATACACAGTAGAGTAGTCAGAGAAATGGATTATTGATAAAGAGGAAAGCAGGAAGAGGTTACTTAGGGGCAAAGAAATAAAGTGACCTGTGTTTCCCTGAATTAAATTTGCCCTCCTCTCAGAAGAACAACTGGCCATACCACAATGTTAGACTCCAGTGGCTTGGAGCAGCTGCAAATACAGGTTTTCTTCAGACAGACCGATCTCAAGTAAAGAGTAAGGAGATGGATTTCAAGTAAAGTCAAAGGCAGGGGCAATGGTTACAGCATGAACTTCTTTACCCACAAGGGGATACCAGTCTTTTCTTCTTGTTGTTGAAGGAACTGGGGATCAATCCCAAGGCCTCATGTACATTGAGCTACATCCATAGTCCCAAGGATATCAGTTTAACAGTTGGAGAAAAGAACAGAGGACAGAAAGTTATCAGAAGTAAAGTCTCTCCCTGTGAAAGGATGCATGAAAGTAGGGAATAAATGCTCCCCAACATATCTGACTGCAAAGTCTTGGCTCATGCATTACACTAAAGCAGAATAGCTCAGTACACATTATGGAATCACATCCCCTCACTTTTCATTTCATCCTAGCCTTACTACTTGCTAGCCATGTATTCCTAGGCATATTGCTTACTGTCAAATGCTATGATTTCTAGGTATACAGAATTGTGAAGTGTAGATGGGTCAATTCATAAAAAAGCTTATATAGTACAAACTACATAGTTATTGCTCAATAAATGTCAGAGATTATTAATATTAATACTGTCTACCTAAAAAACAAAATTCAACATCCCTGTGGGTCAAACTACACTTTTGGTAGATCTACTACTCAGTTTAAATTTTATGAGTATATAAAAACCATTAATAAATTAATCTTATTGCTAGCACTTCCTCAAAGTAGAAAATAAGATATGGTACCAGTCTTTAAAATGATGTCTCTGAGTTTTAAAATTGTAAACTATACTTTTATTCTTTCTCGTGCTTTTACATATTTCCAAATTTTCTACAATGAATATTACTATTAAAACAAAAAAAGAAAGAAAATGAATGTGAGCTAGCTAGGGGTCAGTAAATAACTATTGATCATCCACTCTGTACCAGGTATGGAATTATTGAATTCAATAGGACTCTCTTCCTAGTACCATTTACAAATGGTTATGGAAAAGCATATTGGCCATAACACAAAAAGAGAAACTATTGACATGTTATTCATAGTTGTGAAGACTTCTTTTTTTCTTTCACGTTGAGTCTTCTTATTTATGAACATAGAAGCACCTTACATTTTTAATTTTTGTAAATAGAGATTTGTTTCAAAATGGGAATTTTCATATATACAGCATATTATCACTACTATATTGGAGAGGCTTATAATACCTTTTACTGATATATATGCAATTTTCATGACAGATCTACACAGCAGAACATTAATCAAGATATCATTATTCCCATTTTGTAGAGGATGACTGAGGCCCAGAGAGGCTGTGACATTCTCAGGGTACTTTTACTGTCAAGCATCCCAGGTATATTTTAAAACTCATTTCAATTTATACAAATGTGAAGGCACCTACCTATTTCATACAGCAAGGTACACCTATAAAACCACACAGGCTGTTTGGTAGACCACAAGGTTTTAACAGCATCCCATATTTCTGTTTTGAGTCTCTTGCCGCTTGGGTAAACATTGTACTTTTCATTGGATATACTGTAAGTCATTAAAGTCAGTAAATAGCAGAAATGAATAAAATATTTTTAACACCTCTGAGTTAAAACCACTTTGCAGTGGGGAAGAAGAACAGATGCCCGCTTCTAAATGTGAGAGCCACCAACTGGGAATTTGCTAGTTGTAACTGCTGCCATCTGTTTTCCACTGTTCTTTTTACCTGCCTTTCTTACATTTAATATTTGAATTCTGGGCTGCGGGCTCTTAGTACAGGCAGGGGAGGAGCAAGAGGGACTCCAATTTGAAATTTTCCCAGGTGTTCTCTCCTGCATTAAATCAAAGGTAACTTCTGGGAGGGGAGGCTATCGTGAGGGTGATTATTTAACAACTGCATTTTATTCTTCTATACATTCTTTGTACTCTTATTTCCATGTGCATTTTTTCTATTTAATCAACTTCCTGCTTTTCCTAAGGGCTTTACGGGAAACGCCTTCCTGATGCCAATTAGGGCACTGCTGTGTGAATTAGTTTCTTCCCTGACTGAATAAATAATTTTCACCAAGCAGTACACACATTCAGAACTCACTTGATCAGCACTTAACTAGTGTTCAGCACGAGTGTGCTGGGCTTTTCCCCTCACAGTCAACATGCTGAGGAAGACAGTATTTGTGCCAAAGGGAGGCAGATAAAATAGATAGGTTAATAGGACTATAAAGGACAATAAGAGACTGTTCCAGTTCAGCCTTCTGCCTTCAAGTCGAATTGCTCCTAAACCACACTAGAAAGAGAAAATCTGCCCTTTTCTTTCAGGAACATCTGTAGGGGAGGTTTCTCAACATTTGATTGTAATTCTGAGTGACATATGTGCATGTGCATATAACTTCTGGCCAAAGGCCAACAGTGAACAAGAATAATCATCCAACCTGTAAATGAGCTTTCTCTCTAAATCTGCATGATAAATACAGACTCCTCAGCTTTACAGAAGAAAAACCAGACTCAAAGAAGTTATGTTCTTTGGTCAGGGTAACAAAGCTAGTTAGTAACAAGATCTAGTACCAACTCTGAACCTTTCTTTCACCCAAAGTGAAAGAATTGTTCAAAAGTCAGGGCAGTGAGTTTTTCCTTTCATTTTAGACTGAGTCAGTCTTGAATCATATAAGAAATAAAGAAGGTGGCAAGAGCTCTAAATTTATAAACCAACTAAAATGCCATGGCAAAGGTCAAGCATAACCACACCAAACTAGGACACAGATCCCCAAGGTGTTATACTGCAGAAAAGAATCCTATTTAGGAAAAACCACTCCTTCCTTCTAAAGAGCAAAAAACAAGTAGCAATACAATGTTAGTTTATTTGGAAGTTTTTCAGCAACTGTATGACAAGTGCTTCACAACACCTATAGAAAAATGAGGGACATTAACAAGGCTAAAGGTCAGAAAAGATCATATCACCTGAGACAGTTTGAGATGCACTGGAATGGGCCATCTGATTCCCTTCTTTAAGAGAACCAATACCACTAGGAGGTTTAGATGAGTGGCTCAGAGGAATTCTTTCCAACAAATATTCATTGTTCTGTATTCATATTAATGTGCCTTGTTTGGCACCATAGTGCCTGGATTGTCCAATCAAGACTACACAAATCAGATCTCCCTTAAAATTAAGCTTTGCTAATAATTTCAAAGATACAAGCAATCAAGGACAGACAAAACACAAGTGCAGGATCTTCATGGATCTTCCCTCCATACCTTTCTTCCCTCCTGGACATCAGCCACTGACCAGAGCAACAGTTATTTCCCACACTGCAGGAAAAGTTTTTTTCTAATGCATCTGTATTTTACACCTATATCTAAGGTTAGCAAATGACAACCCCAAGACAACCACTTGTTTCTGGAGCTTCAATGAAACACTGCTAGGCCTACTTGTTACTTACAGTATGTGTTCACTTTGGCTGTTTTCCCTTTACAAAGCAGAGTTGTATGTCAATGCAACCTACATGATTAAAATATTGACTGCCTGCCTCTTTCAGAAAAAGTTAATCAGTGTCTCCCCTAGAATGTTATTTAGCCCAGGTGACAGTTTCCAGAAAGCCTTATTTTCTAGGTTCTCTTTACCATAGATCATCCTTGGCCAGGAACATCCTACCTAAGAACTGTTTGCAGATAAGACCTCTTCCTGTCAGCAAACATTATTATCCTAGAGATTAAACCAAGTCACCTGCCTTTTCTATTCACGGGGGGCATCTCTTACTCCTGACCCCCATAAAGGGAGCAAATGTATCTCAGCCAAGATGCTATAACTCCTTCCTTTCCAGTGAAAACTGTCAATAAAGCCTGGTGTGCTCTCAAGGAAAGGAAGAATAGAATAGACAGATTACACATGATAATAACATAGAGCCAACGCTGTAACACAGAAATGTATTGGATGCATGAGAACAAAGGAGAAATCAATGATTCCAATTTGAGAGGGGATATAATAGAGAAACCAGGGGTTAAAAAAAAATATAAGTGACCTTTAAGATTCAAAAAGGGGGAAATGAGAAAGGAAAAAGAGAGGGAATAGTGTATTGAGCATATGAATGTGTGTGTATTCAATAACTATATTTAATGAGTAAGGAAAACAGAGTCTGGAAGGCTATTTGCAAATCACAAGGTCCCTGAGCTCTGAAGGTTTTGAGAAGGGACGAAGAGAGTAGAAATAAGGAACACCTGAGATCCTAAGTTCTATGTGTATAAAGAAATTTTCCAGACAGCAAATTAAGTTTGAAGAAGTTTGTTTTGTTTGTTTTGGTTTTTTGGCCTTTTAAAAAACTTTTCATGTCTTACATTTACTGCACTTACACCTGGTCACTGTATGACTCCAGTAAAAACTGATATAATACTTAAAGGTTAAGCGCCACAAACAAATTTGTCTCATGACAGGAGAAATGTCAGAAAAAGGAATTAATTAAAAGAGAAAATGATGTCCCTTAGTAACCAAAATCCTCCACTGCAGTTAAATCAAGATCTTACCATGCTAAAATGTCAAGTTTATCTCTTTTGACTCATTCGCTTTTTAAAGAAAGAGTTATTACTTGACGTAAATGAATAACAAAATTTCTGTGAAAAAGAAGTAAAGGATTTCTCTCACAAAGTACCCACCCAAGAAAAGAGTTGGTTTCATTTAATAAAGCAGAAAAAGAAAAATGCCACTCCAAAAGCCTGTGTATATGAACAAAAACTAAACCATAAACATCAAATTATTTTTCTTCTTTTTAGCTCTATAGCTTCTTTCAAGGAAAAAGAGAAGATTTTTTTTTTTAAGTCCAAATGCAGTCAGCATTTTTGGTTTTTAAATGACCTGCCTGATGTCATTGAGTTCAAATAGAATTTTTTTATCCAAAATCATTTTGACTCTGAGGTTGCAAGAAGTATAATAATATTTCAATCAACAAAGAAAATGTATTTCAAGGACACACTTTTCTATTGTCGAAAGTAAATCACCAGAAGGAGATGTAACGAAGTTCTGATAACTGATACAGGAGTCCATTTTTAGCAAACAGTGTCCTGTCAAGGCCCTCCAAGTCTCTGGTCTCTGTTCAGGTAACCTCAGGGCTGGAGAAGCAATGAGGGCATCCTTCCTGATTTCTACCTTCATTATGCTTTCTGTTAGGACAAGGCATCTATCCCAAAGCTCAAGTCTCCTCTCAGTCCATGCTGCAATGAAAAAAGTTTATGTTAAAGGCAAAAGCACAACCAGAATCCTCCCTTAAGATTCTATGACAATCATCTTAATATACATTAAGCAGATAATGAATTTAGGAGAAACAACAGTTAGTTGATAAAACCAAATTACAAAACATATTATTCCCTTCAGAGCACATGTTGTCTGAAGCTCAGTGAGCTAAATCAAAAACCCTCCCGCTGGGAGGCATGGGTGCAGAATGGTAACATCAGAGACATTCCAATTTCAGTGATGTTTAATACGGGGCCAGAAAACCACAGAAAAGCTTTCCACAACTTTCTCCTTAACTTAGAGAAAAGTAGATTTCCAAAGCCTCCTTCTGCAAAAACTTTTGGGGATGGGCTGCTTAAAGCTTTGGTAGTGGTTTTTCTGTATTAAAAGTGAACTAAAGCAAACACTTACTTGTAATTTTTTTTAAAAAAGTTTAACAATAAGAACAATTCAGGAAGAAGTAAGTATATGGTCTGCAGAAATATCATTTTGGACCCAAGAAGTGCTATCTTTGGCATAAATATTATACTTCTGTCACTTTTTACCTCAGCAGCAAGATTTTCTGTAGGTGACAGGAAGCTGTTCTTGTTCACTGATCAGGAAGGTCTTTGTTTTAATCTCCAAAGTAGAAGATCCTTACATAACCCCAAAAGGACCAAATGAACTGATAGAGATCTTTTATAAAACATAGAAAGTCAATAAATATCTAAAAGAATAATTCCATTATGCAAAATATTATATCAATATAACATGACATCATGCATGTGTGTGTTGTGGGTGCTGCTTTCTTCTTAACTTGCTAATTTGTTATTTGGGGATTTTGTGTGGTGTTTATTTCTCATTGAGTTTATTGGTACATTTTAGGTCTACAGTACAGTTACATTCATCATTGGGATCTTTGACCTTTACATGACAGGACTTGATTCTCGTTCTTTCCCCTTGTCCCTGCCCTCCCTTCACCCCCTCCTCCCCTCCCCATTTACAAACACTTTATTTCCATTTTTTCATTTTCTCCTATTTTTTTCTTTTCCTTCATTACTTTTCCCCTACCCTTCCCACTTTCCCTACACCTTTAGCCCTTTTCTTCCTGTTTCACATTGTCAATTATCCCATTAGGATCTTATGTACTATTATAGTTTATTCACACCAGAGAAACTATTTGGCATTTACACATGTGTGACTTATTTATTTCACTTAGGAGTATATCCTCAAAATGTATCCATTTTTCTATGAATGACTCTAATTTCTCATTCTTTATGGCTGAGTAGTATTCCATTTTATAGAAAAACCACATCTTCCTTATCCAGTTTCTAACTGATGGGAATATTTGGGGATTTTGTTTGTTTTACCTCCCACAGTCCTCTTATCCAGAAGCTGTCCTGACAAATGTGGCATCCCCATTTCTGCCACATTTATATGAAGAATAAATATCCAAAGGAAATTTGGAAAGTATCCAATAAATATCCAAAGGAAATCCCAGAAACCCAACAGAGTAATAAAATGCTACAAGCAGTTAGAGAAAAGAAACAAATCTCATGGAAAGGAAAGCCCAACAGAATCACAGCAGACTTCTACCCACAAACCAAGACCTTAAGCAAGTTGGTGGGAAGAGACAGAAGAAGCACTAGTTTCATAGCTGAGGTTGTCCTTTATGCCACTAAATTTATTCACCACTTTAATGACTACTTTATTTCTGAGATCCAATGTGCATCTAATTCCCCAATAAGCCTCAGTTGGGTCTCTCTTTTTTACATAATTATTTAATCACCCATTAAATACTTGATTCTTCCTTTCTTCCAGGTAATATGCTAAACAGAGGTCACAGTAATAAGAGAGAAAAATTCTATTGGGCAGAAATTTGCCAGTGACTAACTTGCCATGATCCTTATTCCTTTGGGACCAATACAGAGCCTTCCTCTAGAGACTTGATCTAATCCAAGCACATACTCTCTAAATTGTTACTAAAATGAAATTTGGATCCAGACTCTGGAAAAGAGATGAAATTCTTAGCCGGGCGTGGTGGCGCACGCCTGTAATCCCAGCACTCGGGAGGTTGAGGCAGGAGGATGGCTATGAGTTCAAGACCAGCCTGGGCTACACAGTGAATTCCAGGTCAGTCTTAACTACGTGGTGAGACCCTGTCTCAAAAAACAACACAAAAAATAGATGAACTTCTTGAACATCAAGTGGTCCTTCTTAGAGCGCCGTGGTGCCCCCCGAGTTAGGTACCCTGGCTGGCTGATTTAGATACCACTGGCGCTCTGGTCTCCAAAAGGACCAGGATCTTTCTGACTGTTTCCCATAAGAACTCAGATATAACAGCCAACACATGAAGCATGGTATAGGGGACCAGGAGTTCTGCCCTCACAGGCAGATGGATTTCCAAGGTGGACAGGCACCTGGGCACTGTCCCTGGCTTGTGTGAAGCCAGATCCAGCTGGCTTCTCACCTCTAAAATTCCACAGTTCTAGATCTCAGATACTATGCCTAGCTCACTTTGACAAGTAAAAATTTTACTTCAAAAAGATAGAAAGGTTTTACTTTTAATTTATGGTAGGGACTCTTAATTTAGTTCAAGAACTAAATTAAGCAGTTCATTGTATATTGGTTAACTCTGAAAATATGCCAAGAAAAAACAGTTAACTCGCATAGTGTAACTTTAAACCCAAGGATAGGTTGGAGGTGAGTAAAATCAATTTGAGTCCTACCTGTCAATATTTTCCTTTGTTCTCTTGAATAGAGTACATTGTAAGAAAGGAAACTGGTGAAATAGGGTAGAGAGCTATGTTTTCAAAACTCCTACAGGTTGGCTTGTGGTTAGGGAAGCAGGTTTACTTATAAATCCCAGATAGCCCAGAACTCCAGTGCCCCACTGGCACCTGGCTGACATAGAGAGTGAGCTTTATAGCAGCTAATGGAAGAGTTTGACTTGAAAAGAGAACCTGGAAAACAAAATAACTGTTGCACTATAAGGAATATATAAAAATTTAGGAGAAGCTGGGTATAGTATTGCGCACCTGTAATCCCATACTTGTAGAAATTTGAGGTAGGAGGACCTGGAGTTCAGTCACAGTCCAGGTAATTTGGTGACTTAACAAGAACATGAATCAAAAATTTTTAAAAATATTAAGGGCTGGGGATGTAGCTCCGTGTGAAAGCCCTGTGTTCAATCCCCAGTACTTCAGAGATAAAAAGAATTTAGAGAAGCAGATTTCTTTTGCTTTCAATGCATTTAATTATAAAAGAAAAAGATCAATTTGGAAAGATTAGTACATTTTAGTCAGTCTCGAATGCTAAACTTTTTAAATTGAAAACATTTATGTACATGTGTGTACATTGTATATATACCTGTAATATATATTTAGAAATGTAAAAGAAGTATAATCTCATTTGGACAGCTATCCTTTTTTTTTTTTAATTTTTAGTTCCTAGGATTGAACCCAAAGACTCTTCACTGAGCTACATCCCTAGCCCTTTTTTAAAATTTTTTATTTTGAGACAATGTCTCATTAAATCAAGTTGTCCAGGTTGAGTTCAAACTTGTGATCTTCCGGCCTCAGCTTCCCAGAGAACTGGGAATATGGACCACTACACCTGGTTTAGAAAGGTAGTCTTTCTGTCTCTTTCTCTGCCTATTTGTGTTTCTATCTTTGCATTATATAAATTATTAATTCATAATTATGTAAACAAAAGATGTCACTAAGAGCTAGAAAAGGTAAAACATAAACTCATTTGTTCAGAAAGTATAGCAGCTACACAATCACCTCAAAAAACTCATTATTTCAAAAAACTTTGAAATATTTAAATATTTACAATATTTTAATGTTTGAAATAGAAGTAATTAGCAAGTAAATGTTCAGCCAATGCCTCAGAACTAGAAATATTTTTTTTCTAAAATATTATTGCTTCAAAAATATAATCTGCCAATAAAATATGTACATATATCACCAGTTTGCTGTACTAATAAATGTCTGCAGCTAATAGCCACCACATGAAGCACCTCTTTTAATTATAGAAGCCAAAGGTAACTTTATTAATCTCATGTGTCTCAATAAATTTAGTATTAAAATATTTATACAAGTTTTTCTCTTCCTGGTGTACATATTTTTGGTTTACTCTCTATATAGTCCCCAAAATGAATATAACTATTATGTACCATAAACATATACTAACAATAAATAAATAAGAATACTATTGTTTCAATAACTTTCCCTCTATATTCAAAATACACCAGCTTCTGCTCTGTGAACTGAAGGGGCCCAAGACTTTCCTGTAGTTCATTCTTTGCCCCACCTACCCTTATCTCCAGAACCATTTCCAGAGGTGATTTCCAAGCTTTATTTCTTTGGTGATTTTTTTCCTCCATACACCACCCTTGATAGTCACATCAGCCACATCTACTCCAGAAGCAACCTTTGTTGGTACCATCCAGAACCTCTCACTTGAGGATCCACTCTCTGTATACACACAGATAGGCAGAAAGTGACACAGAAAGAAAAGAAGTCTGAATGAGATAACCCTTATTTCTAATTTCTAAATTACTTAACTCTAATTGAATTCCAACATGAAAAAAACTAACAAAACTTCAATTCCTGTTCATTAACTAGCATGTGACATTGCTTTCTAGAAAAATTTCTTTAAATTTTAATTCTTTATTTAAGTATGTATGCATGTGTGTATATACATATATATAAATATATATATATGTATATAAAGTTTAGTAGTCATTACTTTAAAAAATCCTCATGATTTAGATTGTGACTTTAACCCCCTATTTGAAAGCTTAAAAATTAAATGGAAATGTTGACCTTTAATCTCCCTGATTAGTAATATTAAGTTATCAGTTACAAAATTCATAGTATTTATTTCTTCTTTATTGGCAAAATCCACACAAGTACTTAGTAATGTTTGGACATATAAGTATATTTAACACAGAGCATGAGTCTTCCATCTGCTATTTTTTAATTTGTTTTTGTCTTTATCTGGGTACTATTGTCCAGTCTTTATATTTTTGCTGTCTGAGTTTCATAGATGCACTATTGCTTGACTTTTTATCTACCTGAGAATATATGCCCTTTGTTTTGATGTTTAAAAGCAATTTGGTTGGGTGTCAAAATTATTAAAACATGCTTCTTCCTTCTTTGATCTTATCATCTCACTGATACTTGATATAAAAACTCTGAGGCCAACATTATTTCTCATTTGTATGAATGACTTGCATACTCTCTCCAGACATACATAAAATTCTTTACCTTGATGTTCAGTAACTTCAAAAGAGTATTTCTAATAATTTATTTTAGCCCTGTAGAAGATAAATTCTAGTTACTTTCTCTGCCTTTTTCAATATTCTGTTCTCAATGCCTAAAATGGCACGATTTTTAAATTGTCATATAATAGCCTTTGAGCACACAGTAATAGAGGTATTTTTACAATTTTTTCAGAAGTTTTCTTCTAGCATATCTTTAATTTTTTAATATTTATGTATCTTTTTTGCTATTCTTTAGGACTACCAATTTAGCACTCATGTGAACTCATTAGTATGTCTTCCATATTTGTTACCGTCATTAAAATTTTAGTCTTTACACTTATGCATTACATATGCTTGTCTTTCACACAATTACGTTTCTTCAGTTGTAATTTATGTGTGTTTGTTCCTTTTTAAGTACTTCTCAAAATATATCTGGTATTTATTTCTTTTGTCAGTTCTCCCAGCTACCAGTTTGGCTGCCATTAATTATTTGACCTAAATACCTGAAAAGAAATTTAAAATTCCATATGTCCCAAATATAATTTGTAATCTCCTCTCAGAATCCTAATTCTCCTCCGGTGTTTCCTACCTGGGTAATATCACCATTTACTCAATTCTATGAGGTTGAAACCTACTAGAGTTATTTTAGTACTTTTCTTCACTCTATGCCAGTCACCAATTTAATGCCCACTCCAGTAAATCCTTCCTATAAAACATGTCTATTCTACATCTGCTTCTTTCCATCTGTTCTGCCTCCAAACAATCTTCACCACCAATATTTCTTGCCTGGAGGTAGGAAAAGACCAGATGGTACAGTCTTGTAGCATTATGGTAAGGAGTTTAAATTTCATTAAAATGAAAAATGGTAAGCTCAATGGCTAAGCATTTTACATATTTTATCTCATTCAAAACTTCCAACCCTCTGAGGTATGAAGAAGCAAACCCATGTGACACATACATAAATTGAGTCATTTCTTGAAGCCACGGAGCTAATAAATGATGGAGCTAGGATTCAGACAAAATTCAGCTCGACTCTAGAGGCCAAAAATTTAACTACTGTATATATTACCTTTCGTTTGGGTGAGATGAGCAGTAAAACCATAAGCACTAGTGAAGGATGCAATATGCAGAGAGATGGCGAGGCTGTACCTTTGGTGAACAACTGCATTAGATGTATGGGAGAAAAATTCAGTGAAGGCAGCAAAGGAAAGAAAGGCACAACTTTCAGCATCATGGAAACAAAGACAAGAATTTTTCTTAAATGTATAATGGGTAGGTATGTTAAACAATGACATATGGAGAAGGCTCTGATCTGTGATCATGCCAGAGGTGATTATAACGAGGAGGATTTCTAGGAAACTGTGATGATACATGTTGTGCAAGTTACAGAGGAAGGGAAAAACATTAGATCTAAGAAAGAATAAAGAAAGAAACAATAAAGAAAGAATAGCTTAGCAAAGAGATTTATGTATTCATGTCAGTGAAGAAAAAGAGTCTGCATTGAATGAATTCATGTATCTATAACATAAACAGCAGTTTGAGCAAATCACTCAATCTGATGTTCAGTTTTTTGTCTGAAAAATGAAATTAATAAAACCACTTCAGCTATCTAACAATCATGATTATATGAGGTAATATTTGTGAAAACTCAGCAGTATTATGTAAATATAAAGCACCTTATTGCACAGAGCATATAAATATTAAAATAATTTCACATACATAAAAATGTAATATATAGGTTTTCATTTTGTGAAAACCATGTCATGTAAAATCGCATATATCTGGGGCTGAGGATTTAGCTCAGTGGATCTGCCACCTGTCTCACAAGAACAAGGACCCAAGTTCAATCCCTGATACCCCCCAAAAATACATCTATCTGTAGTTTGAAAAGATTTTTAAAAATATAAAAGATCTGTAGTGATGAAAAATTTTTTTCAATTCAACTACTTAACAAATTTAACCATTAACATCTTCAGAGTAGACAAGACCAGTCATGTTACTAGTCCAATTTGGTTGGAAATACACTTAAACCTACCAAACTCTCTGAATTTCTTTTTTTTTTTTTTAATGTCACAAGTAATGATGGAATGTAAGTGAACATTTAACAACATTTAGGAAATTCATTACTTGAAATTTCACTAGCACTGATCAACTTCAACAAAAATCACCTTTATTAAAGTCAATTAATGAATAAGCTTGAATTTCCTCACACATAATTAATTTTCATATACTTTGTATTTTCATTTTGCAGCAATAGTAAAAAATTAATCATAACAAACATTTAAATGTGGTATTGTATTTATGACTTTTAAACACTGAGATAATTTTTACCAAAAAGAGTTTCCACAAATACAAATACACAGCAAAATCTAATTCTCATTTTGTGGTCATGGATCTTTATCAAGTTCTATCCTAATAACTTGCTACATATTCTGGATAAGTAAAAGATTGAGTAACTTGAGTAGATTAAATTATAATCTCAGGAACACAACAGATAACAGGCAGTATGATCCAAAAATACAGTGAGTATTTAATTTTTTAAATTTATTACAGCAAAAGTCATTGCAATTAAGCCCTCTCAAAATATTCCTCCTCACTTCAAAGATATGTATTCCCTCTTTCTTGCCACTTGTGAAGCAATTCTGCAAGCCCTCTTTTATGAGTGTCTTTGGTTAAACTGTCATAACTGACTTGAAATGATTCAAAACATTTACCTTTCATGGTCATTTTGACTTCGAGGAAAATCTAGAAGGTGCTTGATGCCAGATCCAGTGAATAAGGTAAATGAGGAAATGGCATAATATTTTTAGATATTATTGTCATTTCTTTGGACGACACTCAGCAGCAACATTGACCATGTTTGATTACCCCTCACAAGACATTCATAAAAGAGGACTTCCAGAACTGCTTAGAAAGTAGAAAGAACAATAGGAAAAGTGTGTTCAAAATGAACGATAGTATTTTGAGCGAGATTATAATAATGTGTTTTTGGTCATTTATTAATTTTTTAAATTTTTACCAACTAATTTAACCAGCCTTTTAGTTTCAAAGCCTGGCTGTACCATCTAGTAGCTACAGAATTGGGACAAATCCTATAGTTGTTCTACAGTGAGTTTTATTTGAAAATCAGAGTTACTGTTGTGTTGGTTAAATCTGAAAACCTTAGCAGCAAGATGCCTGGGAAACAGTAAGATTTGTTTAAATATAAGTAAATATTTTCTCTTTCCTTCATAGTTAACATAGTGAAGTGATGGGGGTCAAACTTTTGTGTGCAAGAATAATACATTCAGGAACAATACCTGTGACGGAAGTCGAGTAAGCAGATAGAAAAAAGGAAGAGATTAACCTCTAGTGATGTCACAACAAATACCTCAGCCAATCCTGTGATGAGCTCTGGAACTGCAAAAGCCCACTGAAGTTGCACCAAATCAAGTCAAGAAGACCATATCTTAGCCAGGTGTGGTAGCACATACCTCTATTCTGAGCACTCAGGAGGTTAAGGTGGAAGGATCTCAGCCTGGGATAAATAGTGACTTCAAGGCCAGCCTGAAGTATGTAACAAGGCTTTGTCTCCAAAACAAAAAAGAAAGACCAGAGTTTTATGCATCCTCCAAAATAGCACTGGGGGGGTGAAGACAGAACCCACAGATGGGTTGACTTTGGTCGAGTTGAGACTCGTTAAGGACTATTCTCAGAGAGGACTGAGCAGAGATACATCAGTCACCCATGCCTGCAACAGATTAGGAACAATGCCTTGGTCTACATAGGGACCCTGGAGGTGCACAGCAGCAGCCATCTGCATTAGTTATCTAAATTTTCCCCCTGGTGAATCAACTAGAGCATAGTACAGAGCTCCTCAGATTAAAGAAAGCTTGTTTTAAATTTTTTAAATTTGGCTGCAATTAGCCAGTAATATGTTCAATTTGCTTTAACAGATATTCTCATTTAAGGTACAAACATGAGTTTATCCAGTACAACCAAAGTCCTCAAAGGTTGGGAGGAGTGGAGTATGTGTGTCTCAATATGTGCATCTCCTACAATTTTTATTTTGTTTATTTCCCTAGTAAAAAAAAATTTTAAGATAATATGTTCAGACTTCAGCTCCATGCAGGCAAAATTATTAAAATCTCAGCCTTACTAGAGACTATTTCAACAAAGTTTCATTAAGTATTTTGCCTGCAATGATAAAAGAACATTTTATCCCTAGTTAGTAGAAGAAAATTTCCTGAAGAAGAAGGTTATATTTTAGCAGTGGGAAAAGTAGAACTTGTAGAAGTTCTTAACATAGATGCAAATTGAGTGAATTTCAAAAATTCTGAAAGAGATAATCAGGCACAAGGGAGAGTGAGTCAGTTTGCCTCAGTGGCTATTTTGAGAAAGTCTGATTAAGAGATTTAAACTAGGTTTTGTTTCTGTGCCTAAGTTAATTAGAGCTTCCTACAGAAATGTAAAAATCTTATTTTGGTGGAAGTATTGTTCAGACAAAATAAATGTGACTATAGTATCTGCCCCATTCACAGTAGAATATGCTGGGGCTTAGAAATAGATGAGAGTAAAGGTAGGAACATCCCTTAGAAAATGACCAATACATAGGATGTGGATATACACTCCAAAGGGGAAAAAAAAGGTCATGATATAAAAAAATAATCATTTACATTTAAAATCAGTCGAATTTTGAAGAATACAAATAATGATAAATAAAATATTTTTAACTTTCCTCTGACAAACTCCAACAAAAAAGAAGTAGTTGAAACTGATAGTTCCAATTCAAAAGCTAAGTAAAGCTGGGAGAACAGATCAAAGGAAAAAACAGCTCTCGTGTTACTTTTTGTGTAAATTTTGTGTTTATTTTGGCTTTGAATATACAAAGGAAAGGAATTAGGAGCTATAGCTGGAGTTCAAATACTGTAAAATTTGATAATCCAGAAGGACGCACAAAGTAATAAATCATAAAATTTTAGTTACAGACTTAAGTTTATAGCCACCTAAGCTGCATTGGATACTTTCCCATCACTGAGACAAAATACCCAATGCCTTCAATTTAAAGAAGTTTATCTGGCTCACATTTCAGAGGATTCAGGCCATAGTTGTTGGCTTCAACGAAGAAACAGGATGGCCAAGGGGCATGGCAGAAGAAAGTTGCTCAACTCATTGCAGCCAGGAAGAAGAGAGACAGGAAGACCCAGGAACAAGAATACATATTTCAAGGTTATTCCCCCAGCAACCTGCCACCAATCAGGCCCCGTCTCCTAATAGGATATTTAGCTATCAAATTCGTCAATGGATAGACCCACTGCGGAGTGCAGTACCCTGTAATCCAATCCTCTTCCAAACACAAGACATTTTAGATCTAAACCATAACAAAGACAGAAGAAACAAAAGAATTTTAAGCTACTTTTAAGAGCCAAAATATTTCCCTCCCAAAGGAAATATTTCTTAGTACTTGTGATAATAAATTAATTAACAGCTCTTTTGCTTGAAGTAGGAGCAAGGATTCCAAAGCACTACCTGTCAGGTTCATGTTCCTGTTTTTAGAGTAAAATTTAATGACCCCTGTTCTGCCTCAATATTTTTAACTTATATATAAAAATACAATGAATCAAGAAAGCCAACTAACTTATTCAAAGTTTAAAAAGTAAAATCATGCAGAGTCAAGAGTAGGACTAGGTACCGAACATTTTGCACAATTTGTCTTCTCAGAAAATTGCCCATGAAGACAAAATTTTACTGCCACCAAATGAAATACTGACTATACTGGAAATAATATAACATAATTTTAAGCATGATAAATATTAGTAAATTAGAAACATATTTCTATTTTCTAGCAACATTCACATTTGTCTGAAAGAGTACCAAAATTCATCAAATGCCTTTAATCCAGCAGCTATACTCTTAGAGATGCATCCTACTAGAAGTATATTCTGATACAAGGTTATAAAGATTTGAGCCCAATGATGTTCAGTGCATGCCATGTAAAGTAGCTAATAGCTAAGAATAGTCTTTATAATTAAACAAAGATATGAGTTCTGGTAGGTCTAAGTGTTTAGAATGTTCCCCAAAAGCTCTATTCATTCGGAAATGGAGCTTTTGGAAACTGAGTCCATCATATTATTGAGTTCATACCTAACTGTTCACTTATGATTAGAAGAGCCATCCAGGAAGATGTGCCTTTGGAAAGTACAGCTCCCTACTTGATGCGTACACTTCCTCACTGCTTTCTGGCTGCTGTAAGGTGAGCAGCTTTCCTCTGCCATACCCTTCCATCATGATGTTTCTGTCTTGGATTCAATCAACCATACACTGAATCCCCTGAATCATGAGCCTAAATTCAACCTTTCCTCTTTCAAATTGCAGACATCAGGTACTGTATCCCAATGATAGAAAAGCCAACTAATCCGGTAACATATTTAAAATCTAATAATATATACACATTAGAAGGATAGCAGTAGGTCTTTGTGAATGTAATATTTTATATTGCAAAATATATTATTGCAGGTTTCTTTTCTATACGGTTTGATGGACCAAATATTCTGAAATGTTTGCATGGTACAAAAAATACTTAGTCTTGCATAAAATGTGTGATATTGATGGAGAATGAAAATATATGTTCCAGAAGAAGAAATAAATCTGTGTCCTGAAATCTGGTTGGTGAGTTGTAAACACACAAGAAAGTGCTGCAGTGTAAATGTGATTTGTCCCCACTAAGATTCCTATTAAAATTCAGCTGCATTGTTGAATTGTTGGAATGTTGCAAGGTGGTGCCTTTAGAAAGGATTACTATCTTCCTTGCAAGACTGGATTAGTTCTCATAGGAATAGTTTAATTCTTACAAGAGCAGATTGTTATCCTAGAACCCATGAGGCTGTGGCAGGAGAATCACCATGAATTGAAGGCTAAATTGGGCTACATAGTAAGTTTAAGGCCAACCTGGACTACATAGCAAGACCCTGTCTCAGAAAGTGATAATAAAATTAAAAAAAAAAAAAAGACACAAGAGTGATTGTTACAAAGCCAGTCAGCCCATTTGTTCATGCCCTCTCCTCTCCGCTCCTGCACTCACCCTTCTACCCTATTATAAGGCAGCATGAGGTACTCACCAGGAACCAAGCTGATGCCAGAGTCCAACCTTTAATGTCTCAGACTCCAGAATTGTGAGCCTAAGCAAATCTCTTTTCTTTAAAAATTATTCAGTCTCAGGCTTTGCATTACAGTAAAGAAAACAGAACAAGACAGTAATTATAACCAGTAAATACATACATTTTTAATACCAAATAAAGAGATGATTGTCTTAACTCAGAGGCCATAGGTATAACTTAGAGACTATTAGGTTAAGATGGAGATCGCAGAAGAGACTAAAGTAAAACCAGGTTGGTAAACACCCATGGCTCCTGAAAGAAGGACATGCAAATCATTTATAAATCAATCTCTAGGTCCCTAACAAGTTAAAAGGAGCTATGTATAATTTCAAAAAGATAAAAATATATTTTAATATATTAAAAATAATGAATGGGTAGACTTTTAAAAAAAGAATAGAGTAAAAATGCTTTCATAAAAAATAAAGAGAATTTTTCTGCAAAACTTCCATTCATCTTCCGTCCCTCTGCAATTGGGTAGAGGGTAGAAAATCCCCTAGCCCCCAGGCCTGATTTATACAGGGTTTGTGTCCTTTGTTATGAGCTTTCTTACATCTCCCCAAATTCTTATGTTGAAACAGTTACCCCAAGAACCTCTGAATACAAATTTAGAGATGGAGCTTTTTAAAAGGTGACTGGATTTACATTGATGTACCTAATACAAAAAGAACATTTAGATATACAGAGAGACATCAGCAACATGGATTATTGAAGAAAGGCCATATGGTGACAACAAAAAGATGGCCATCTGCAAGCCAAGGAGGGAAGCCACTATAGAAACCAGATGTTCTGATGCTTTAATCTGGATTCCAATTTCTAGAAATGTGAGGAAATAAATGAATTTCTCTTGTTTAAACTCCATAGTCTGTGTAATTTTGCTATGGAAGCCTTAGAAAACTAAGGGACTTGAAATCATACTGGATTAGGGCAGTCACTAAGTATAATTTTAGGTATGGCTGAACTAAGACAATACAGAGACACAGAAACACAAAGAGGAAAATACCACTTGAAGCTGAAGACAGAGATTAGAGTAATTCATCTATAAGCCAAGGAAGAACAAGGATTGCTGGCAGCCAACAGAAGCTAGAAGGAAGGCATAGAACTGTCCTCCCTCAACATCTCCAAAAAGTACCTTAATCGGTACACCTGGAAACACCTTAATTGCTAACTTCTAGCTTCGAGAATTGTTAGTGAATATGTTTTTGTTACCTTAAAGTATACATTTTATGGCAATTTGTTATAGCACCCTAAAAAATTAGCAGACTTCTTTATAACTGGAAAAGAAGCAGGATTACTGAGGAGACTACACATTCAAACAGAAATATGTAACATGCCTACAATTAAGGCACTGAAACCTCTGTCATCCTCCTCAAACAGGAAAGCAAATACCAAGTAAAGTAGAACTGTGGTCAGCCACAGGAGAAGCAACAGCATATAGAGAGGGCAAGTTTGTCAAGGACTGTCTAAAGATGAGTGTAGACCAAGTATACAGAAAAAAGTCCCTCCACCAATTCAAACCTTAACCACAAAGAAAACTTCCCATCCTAAACACAAAGAAGTACTAGAGGAATTTGAAAATTGTGGAGAATTTTATAGCAAGTAGAAAATACTTAGTTTAATTTCTAAGTAGAATAATTCAAGACTTATCAAAAAGGAAGAGATATGCTCATTTAAAAGCATTAGTGGTGTTTAATCCAGCTTCTAACATTCCACAATACTTCCACTTTCTAGGGAAATAAAGCTATACATGAAGATGATAAGGGGAAAAGAAAACTACAATGTCAAGAGTAAAAGCAATTACCACCACATTCAAATATAACAGATGTTGAACTTATCAGGCAAGGAACTTGATATAATTATGATTAATATGTCAAAGACCCTAGAAAAAATATGGACAACTTGCATGAATACATTAGAAAGATGATCAAACTGAAAAGGAAGAAGTGAAAAAAGACAGTAGTATAGGTGGAAAATGTTTTGATGGGCTCATTAATGGACTTATGTTGAGGAAAGATTTGACAAAGTTAAAGACAAGTTGATAGAAATTAATCAAACTGCAAAAGAAGGAGGAGGAGGGTGATACAACAGAATGTCTACGTTGTGGTATAATAAAAAAAAAGACTAATGTGTATGAGATTGGAATGTCATGAGGAAAAAAGAAAAAGAGAAGAAACAACTGAAAAAATAGTGACCAAGAAAGTGCTAAAATTAATAGAAGACAGATGACTTCATATTCGGCAAGCTCAAAGAATGCCAAGAAAAAATAAATATCAAATCAAATGACACATGCATCATACTATTCAAAGTTAAAAATCAAGATAAAGAGAACAATTTGCAGGAAATCGAGGAAAAAAGACAAGTTACATGCAGAGGAATGAAGATGTAAAAATTGCAATAAACTTGTTTCGGAAATTATGACAGAACGCAATGGAATAGTATTTTAAATTACTGAAGGATAAAATATAAACTCAGAATTCTTTCCTCAATAAAAAGCTCTTTCAAAATATAGCTCTTTCTGGACAAATAGAACATGAGAATAATAACTATAAGCATACATACATTGTAAAAAATGGAAAAGGAAGTTTCACAGTTAAAAAGCATGACATTAGACAAAAACATATATACACACAGAATATTAGTACTGAAGGTAACTGTGTATGTCTTTGTGTACATGCGTGCATATATACATATGTGTGTATACAGTATATATGTGTACACAATATGCATCTGTATGTATATAAATATGGTATTTTTTTCAGTGTTGGGCATCAAACCAGAATTGCATTCATGCTAGGCAGATTGATACTAAACTAAACTCTCAGTACCAATTTTTAAAGTTGTTCTAAGAGTTGATGAATAATGGATTGTCAAAGCAAAAAAGCACTTTATGATTGCATGCTCATACCATATGAGAGGAATAACTTTGAAGTTTGACATTGTTGTATATTAAAGTCATATACCATTTTCTGAGCATAGAGTATGGTTAATTAAATATGTAAACCCTGGGACAAAAATAGTGTAGATAAGATAAAATCATCCTAAAAATAAATACACAATATAAATGAAAATAGAGAACAATTGGTAAACAAATAATAAATAAATAACAAGATAGTAGAATAATCCAAATATATCAATAGTTACATAGAATGTAGAACACATCATTAGAATGCCAAACACATTAATTTAAAGACTAAGATTGTTAGATTAATTTAAAAAGTAATGCCCAAGCATATTATGTCTATAAGAAACACACCTTATTTAAATATCTAGATAAGTTCAAAATAAAAGGATGGGACTATATATGCCAAGATGAGAAAAGCTATATGAATATACACTCTTCTACGGGGGGCTGAACTCAGGCCCTTGTACTTGCGAGGCAGGTGTGGAACCACTGAGCTAAATCTCCAACCCTGTATGACTATATAAATAGCAGACAAAGTAGACTTCAAAAAACAATGAGTATAACAGAATAAGGAGGAAAACTCACTAGAAAAACCAAACAAATTTAAACATGCAGGCATGTAATAATAGATCATTAATATGTGAAGCGAACCTGAGAGTGCTGAAGGTAAAAAACAGAAACAAAATATTGTTGGAGATTTTAATAGTCATCTTTCACTAGTCATTAACACATAAGCAAAAATTCAGTAAGATATAGAAGACTTGAACTCAATCAATCCACTTAAACTAATTGAGATTTTTAGAATGTTCTACTCAGCAGTGGTAGATTGCATATTCTTCCCCAGTACCGATGGAATACACACTAAGAACACATTCTGTGTCGTAAAGCAAGGACTAGTTAGGTTAAAGCAATTTAAATCAAACAAGTATGTTTTCTAACTATAACAAAATGAAACTAGAAATAAATAAAATAAAGATATCTAGAAATTTCCAAATTATTTCTTTAAAACAACGTAATTGAAATAAGCCTAAAGAAGGTAACAAAGAAATTTAAAAACATTTCAAGTATGAAAAGATAACGTGTCAAAATATGAGATGTAGCTCACATTTTACTTAAAGGAAATACATGCATAATACTTAAAGCAAATTTATAGCAGCAAAACGCCTATGTTGGAAGAGAAAGAAATTTTCTACTAAATAATCTAAGAATATACCTTAAGAAATGAGCAAATTATCCCCAAAGCAACCAGAAGGAATAAAATAAGAGCAGAAATTGTTCAAATAGAAAATAAAAATAAAGAAAGTCAATGAATCCACAGCTGGTTTGGGTTCCTTCTATAAATGTTATAATCTTTTAACAGAGTTATAAATATTAAGAATTCAAAAAAAGAATATGATCCCAAGTACTACAGGCATTAAAGGATAATTTATTACAAATAATTCCAGGCCCAGATATTGAAAAATTCAGGTAAAATAAATGCCTGGAAAAACAGGAATTCTAAAACCTCACTCAAGTAACACTGTACTTATTACTTAGAATACAGTCCTACTTTACAAGTTTCTAATAAAAAATACTCCAGGGCCAGGGATTTAGCTCGGTGGTGCTGTGCCTGCCTTGCAAGCACAAGTTACTAAGTTTGATCCCCAGTACAAAAAAAAAAAAAAGTCTACTCCAGGCCCAGTTGACTACACTGGCAAATTCACCCAAACATTTAAGACAGGAAATAATACAAATTTGACAAAAATCTCTTTCAGAACAAAAGAGTGCTCCCAAATCAATTTTAAGAGGCCTGAAATACCCTAATATCAAAACCATGACATGACATGAAAGTGAGGGAGCACGAACCAATATCCTCTATGAATACACAGATAAAAGCAACAACAGTAAAAAGTATAGTAAAGTAATATTCAAGAAAACAGCACATCGTGACTAAGTGGGATTTGCTGGACTTATTCAACATTTGATAAATAATCAACATATTTACCACATCAATGGTATAAAAAGAAAACATATCATCTCAATAGATGCAGAAAAATTTGACAGAACTCAACATTGAGTTAAGATTTTTAAAAACTTGCAGCAAACTAAAAATAGAAAGGAGCTTCCACAGGCTGATCAAAAGCATGTATAAAAACTCAAGGCTAACATCACACTAATGGAAGACTGGCTGATCCCCCTACGAACAAGGCAGAAACGGATACTCCTCATCATTGTACCAAACGGCCAAGGCAAAGCAACGAGACAATTATAACAACTAAGAGGAAGCAGACTGAAAAGGGTAAATACAACTATCTCTATTCATAGATAAGACTGTATAGATTGTTTAAATCCTAAAATATATTTTTAAAAAGCTCATAAAAGTGATAAATGAAGTTTCAGATACAATGGCTATATGTAAAAGTCAATAATATTTCTGTACACTAGCAATGAAGAATTGGAAGTTAAAATTTCAAAAGTGCTATTATAATAGCACCAAAAACATTAAATATTTAATTATAGATCTAAACATCTATGTATAAGATCTGTATGCTGAAATTATATAACTTGTTTCATTTTCTAATGCAAACACGTAACTAGTTAACCACTTTTATGGCCTAGAAAACTTGATAAGTTTAAAATATTGTTTCTTCCTAGACTGATCTATAAATTCTCAATCAAAATATCAGGTTATACTGATTCTAAAATTTATATGGGAAGACAAAAGAACTAAGTAGCCATAACAAATTTAGCTTGAGCCATAAAAGAGAAAAACTGATAAAGTAGACGCTAAAAGCATTAAGACCGTCTACTCTTTGAAAGACACTGCCTAGGCAATAAAAAGATAAGACGCTAATCATAGTATGATACAGGACTTGAATCTGTGCATTGAGGGGCTGGGGATTTAGCTCAGTGGTGCCGCTGCCTGCTTTATAAGCACAAGGACCCGAGTTCGATCCCCAGTACAAAAAACAAAAAGACCTGTGCATTGAAACCCACAAGACTCAAGAAAATAAACAGCTAACTGTAAGCAATAGACACAAGGCTGCAGATACAGCTGAGGGGTAGGATACTCACCTCTCTGCTGTGAGGCCATAGGTTTGATCTCCATAATTACCAATAAAAAGGCAAGAAATTCAAACACTTCTCCAAAGAAGATGAAAAGGTGACAAATAAACAAGTGAAAAGTTGCTCAAGATCATTAGTTATTCCAAAAGTATAAAAGTAAAATCACAAAAGATATAGCTGACGAAAGAACAGCTAAGATTAAAACAAAGAAAAACATTGGCAATATTAAGTGCTGATATGGACACAAGGCAACTGAAACACTGATGAATTGCTCATGAAAATAAAAAATAATATAGTCCCTTTGGAGATATGTGCCACATCTTACAAAGGTTCTTATGAGGTTAAACACCATATGACCCAGAAATATTACTTGTAGGTATTTACATGGGTAAAATTAAAAATTACACTCACCCAAAAACATGTGTACAAATATTTATAGCTTATAAATATGTAATTGTCAAGAATTGGAAGCAATTCAAAATGTTGTTCAGCTGGTGAATTAATAAGCAAACTATAGTACATCCCTACACCAAAATACCACTTAGTCACAAAAAGAAATGAACTACTGATACAAACGAAAACATGAATAGATCTTAAGTGCATTATACAGAATGAGAGAGAGGCAAAACTATTGAGACAAAAAACAGATCAGTGGTTACCAAGGGGCAAGAATAAGAAAAGAACTCCAACAAAGAGCTGAGAGAGTATTCTGAGGGGCAATAGAGGCATGCTAGACCTTGTTCATGATGGTGTGTGCCTTTGTCCAAAAAAAATCACAGAATTGTGCACCAAAATAGGTAAAATTTATTGTACATAATTTACACTTTAATTTTGATAAATTAAATTTTATAAGTATCCAATTATGTGATGAAATCATTTTAGAATGGAAAACGATAATACTCAGTAAAAAAAGGGACAAAATAGCAAAGTAACATGATCCTATAAGTAGTCATCCACGTCTCTAGTGGAAGGTAGATTCACTAGTGTTCAGTAGTTATTATGCTTTATTAGTTATATGTCCATTGCATAAGTGCTTTTGTTTTTGTCAAACATTACTTTTTACACAGAACAAAATGTAGTACCCTTTAATTGCAAAGACAAACAAAAAAGATAGGTTATTTAAGATAAAATAATTCCCTGATGTGACAATGTTAATTTCAATCGCACACAAATTTCTTTTATGTAAAAAGTAATATATTTACTTATGCTTATTACATAATTCTTTATTCAAACCCACTTTGTACTAATTTAGAAAGCTTTAATCCTTGAAAACATATCATTCTTTCTCCTGTGTTCTTTTCCCATGCCAACATCTCTATTCTAAATTTTAACAAGTCCAGCACAATTTCAATATCATGTACTACTGTAGCATTCCTAAAACTTGACAGTCTTCCTCTGAGATATGTATGTGAACTGCATATATAATGTTCAATATCTGCACACAGCCACACTAACTCAGGAATTATCATAATTCACCGATCGTGTATATATTTTAAAAGAAGTCTGCTCAGTCATGCAAAAATTCACAATGGGATTTCTAAACCCTCCATCTCTTTGAGTAACTATTTCATATACCTTTTAGTAGGGGTAATATGAATGTGAATCACTTTCTTCTTAATTGTCAATAGACGACTGGTAAATATGCACATGCAGTTGACATGCTGCTCTGCCACTCCCCGCTCAGAAGGTTGGAAAAGCAGCTGTCACCCCAATACTGGTGATCTGATCAGGGGAGCAATCAGGCCAGGCGCACACAGATTCCATTATCTTATCAGCCTTAGGGTAATCCTGCCATCCCACTGGGAAAGGCTGTTAGAGGTGGACCCAGTGAGCCCCTGCTGCAAGCTTTCGTTAGTTTTCTGTTACTTGCCATCAGCAACAACCCACCATGCAGGCTCATGGGACGTACTGGTCCTCAGCTTTCATCTACAGGCATTAAATCAAGCAGTTATTTTCTGTAAAGTCTTTGGAACTCTTTTCTCTCTTCCTTCTCTTTCCCAATATCTTTAAGGTGACATTTATATTTTTTAAAGCTTTGCTGGCATTCTATACAGATTTTACCACGGACTAAAATCTATCCAAGGTAAAAATTGTTTAAGACTTCCTGCATGTTTGGGGAAACGGGCTGTGCAAATTAATGTATTCATTCCACATTGTATTTAACTAGCATCTTTCTTCATTTGAGGCTAACAGCTCACAGGATAGCAAAAGTATTGCATCAACTTGGCTGTGGTGCTTTGTCAATAAAATAAGTAAATAAGTAAATCTTTAGGCACTGGTATCACCCTACCTTAAAATGTTAGTATAGTTTCCTAGTGGCTACACAGTCAAAGGAACTGTGCAGTCTCATTTTATCTCTTTGACTCTTCAGAGATCTGCATACCCTACCTCTCTCCATTACCTCAGGAATTATGATTGGATTTAACCTTCTGCTCATTGAATTAGTGTCAGCTATCATTCTTAGCATGCATTTGTTAAATTCAATCTCTCCTATAGGGGAATGCCAGGCAGAGAAACGATAAGTGCATTAAATAGGCAAGAGAGGGAAGACGGCAGAAATTGAGACTTAGAATCACTGCAGATAAAGAGAACTAAAGTTCATGTTGCGGCTTCGTTTCTTTCATGAAGGATACAATCACAGCGGGAAGTGTAAGCCTTTATAGTCAGGCTTCCTGAGTGTAAGGAATACTAAGTGATTCAGGACTTTCCTTTCCCTAAAGTGAAAAAGTGTGTGGGTTTTTTTTTTTTAAGTCAATGTTAATGCTACTAGGAGAGCAATCATATGGAAAACCCTAAAATTCAGGTCTTCCGTTAATCCTCCAAAAAAAAAAATACAATATAGGCAGTAGCTGTGAACACTTCCCTCCAGCAAAGCTCAGCATCTTTGACTGCTGGGTCAGAAATGAGGCAATCAAATCCTGCTTAGCCACATGGCTCTCAATATGGAGCCACCCCTAATCTGTAAAGGTCCACAAGTGGGTGAGTGGGTTTGCATTACGCTTTCCTAAGAAATCTCCATGTCAGTTCCAGGGCTGTGCTAAAAATAAGCAAATCAATACTTAGAAAATATGACAAAACATTCCAAGTAAAGACTGGGGTATAGCTCAGTGGTAAAGCACTTGCCAACATACACATAGCCCTGGGCACTATAAAAATAAATAAATTAACTTTTAAGTACAAGTGAATGAGCAAAGCTCTGAAAAATGGGTCAACAGAAGCAAGACATTACATTATTAAAGTCAAAAAGGAGAAAGCCAAATTAGGTTTAATGAAAAAATCTAAACTAACAAATCTGTTTAAAAATAGCCCTCTCAACTTTTCAACTTTCCCCAAAAGGAAGACCTGGCTGACTTTAGAAGATTTTAGGACAGAAATATCAATAGGATGAACACGCAGGCAAACATACAGAAATGGTATCTTGCATACCTGGGGCCTAAGAGGAATTAATGAGCCCAGTACATAAATTAAACAACAGGACTAAATGAAATTAATGTAAGCTGCCTTTCATTTCACTTACCTTTTCATTTGGATTTCTAAAGAACTGATTCCTCGGGGTAAAACTATACGTTTTAACTTCAGAGAGAGAGAGAGTTTGGCACCCTAATATAACTTTTCTCTAATATTATTTGCCCCAGCATTCAATATAGCAAAATATCCTAAATCTAAAGAAAGAAAGAAAGAAAAACAAAAACAAGAAAACAAAAGCCTCAGGGGGCTTTTGGAGTCAGGCTGCTAAAGAGATACAAAACCACATTGCCAATATGCATATGCAGAAAACAACAGGCCAAGCCTAGGGAAAGTCAGGAAGGGAGGAAGCACCCAAGTGTTATGAGGTAACAGGCTAAGGACAGGAGCAGAGACAAACCAGTTCTACTCATACCACTATGACATGAAATCAACTTCTTTCTAATTTTTATTAAGGGAAGTAGGAACCTCAGAAAGGGTTCAAACTCTATAAAATTATTTCAGTATTTTCTTCTTACACCCCTTTACTATAAGAATGAATGGTATGAACCAGGCACAGTGGTACAGGCCTATGATCCCAATTACTCTGGAGGCTGAGGCAAAAGGATTGCATGAACCAGTTCAGTATGGGCAACTTAGCAATGTCCTATCTCAACATTAAAAAGAAAAAAAAAGGAAAAAGAAAAAGGAGAAGAAGAAGAAGGCTGGAGATGTTCAATGGATAAAGTTATTGCCTACCATGAAGGACACACTGTATTCAATCTCCAGTACTGCAAACAAATGAAAACAGTATGAGACTTGTGTCCCTAAAATTAACACATAGAAATGTATGGCACATCTCCAGCACCACATGAAAAAAAAAAAAGAGCTGGCCTATCAACAAAACTTCACATTGTGGTTGTATATCTTGTCAGGGAAATTAGAGTAAACAAAATAAGCATATAACAAAGTGCTTGTTCATCACTAATAACAAAAATCTGTACTTAATAAAGTGCTGTCATTTTTGCATTTATGAAAATAGCAAATATTACTATAAGGAGAAAGTCTAGAATTACAATAAATCCCTAGCGGGAATAAAAATTGGTACAACTTTAGAAAGCAATTTGTCAACAAATATAAAAAGATTTAAAATGTGTGAGGTGCCTAAATTCAACAATTTTTTCCTGGGAATCCATTCTAATGAAATAACCTTGAAAAATGGGAAAGGTTTATTTAAAAAGATGTCCATCACAGTATTTACTATAAAAAGTGACAGAAGATAGAGGAAGCATTAAATAAATCCTTGCTATAATAGATTCTGCAGCCACTAAAACGTTCATGCAGACTGTAACATGAAAAAGAATGATTTGATAAAATGCTGCACAAAAAAAACAGAATATTAAATGTTATACATAGAGGTTCCCAACAGTGATATATTTTTTAAGTTGTATATTTAGAAAAGACTAGAAAGGGAAAAATTATATTCATTATCTTCAGTATATATAATTTTTTCTTCATTCTCTTTTCTATGTTTTCAATTTTCTCTAATAAATGTGAATTTTGCTTTAAAAAACACTGAATTAAGAAGTAATGTAAGGGTAAAACCCTAACCAACATGGGGGATAGATTATAGTTATAAACATAAAATGCACCAATGCATATTTTCTGTTTGTTTTTCTAAATTAATTGGTACAGCTGATGCATAAAATCTGATGGCATGAAATAGTAAATCTGGTAAATTTTTTATGTCAGCATTTTACTCTAAAAAGATCAGGCACCCGCCTTAGCACAGCAAAGATAGAAACCTTTAGGATGGGTGAGAACACAAGAAATAATGGAAGTAACATTAAATACGTTATTATGGGAATAATAATTAAACTTCCTAAACTCACATAAATATTGAGGGCTGAATGCAGGGCAAATAAGAATTTATTTCCTGCATTAACTTCCTCTAGGAAGAATTTAGTAAAGTAAAAATAATAGAACTGCAGTACTATTAGACACTTTCTCTATCTCTGAATTCTCAAATTATATCTATGAGATAGACATACCTTTTAACAAATGAAAGAAATAGGATTCAGACAAATTTTTTAATTTTCCAAAGGTTACAATGAATTCATAGGCTAGAGGAACCTTGTCATTTTGCATGACACCAGTGCCAGAGAACTAGAGTAGAAGAACAAGAGGTGGCAGCTAGATTCAGAACCTGAGGCTCACACAGCTAAAAACAGGAGAAAAAAATCCTGGCAATCACTCAAACCCCAGATCAGACAAAGGCTGAAAATATTTTCTAGACCCTTCACAGACAGCGCGAGAACCTGACCCTGAAATATATTAGAGGGTATCCTATCACTTAGAGAGACAAAGAGAGATCACCATGCATTTCATACCTGGATCTGAGAATTCTGCTGCATTTTTACATGATAAAGTTTAAAAGTAATCCATTATCCTGACAATTCCGTTCCAAGTGTACTCAAGGAAGTTCTTGTTTGCTGATTTTAGAGATAAAACGAATCTAAAATCTTGCTGGAAGATGGAAACAGCTATCTTTTGTGGGACAAGATCAGACAGGAGGGATCGCAAGTATTGGGAGTGTTAAGTTCAGACACCAATTAAAAATTCTCAACAACCATTGTGTGTGTAAGGGCGTGTCTTGTTGGGTCTGCATCCAGGGAAACCACTGAGCTACATCCCTAGCACTTTTTATTTTTCACTTTGAGACTAGATCTTGTTAATTGATCAGGCTGGACTCAAATTTAAGATCCTCCTGCCTCAGCCTCCCATATAGCTGGAATTGCATCATTCTCAGCTATAATCTTACCTTTAAGTTTAGGTTTGGTAAGTGAAATCCACTGGGGCATTGAAGCAGAAGTAAGTGCATGGCAGAGGTAAATGCAATGCAAGCATCTGACATCCCTTGCCATACTATTTGCCGAGAGAGCTCTGATGTCCCCATGAGCAGAAACATCCAGGAGTTCCATTATGTATTAGACCTGATCAAGTCAAAGTAGGCGCAAATTAGGAATATTGCATCAATGACTGAGGAGGCAGAGTCATGACAAGCCATGCTTTGGTTTGAAGCAAGACTAGAGAGAAGCCAGGGGTGTTCTAAATCACTGGAACAATAGGAACACTCTGCATCCCTTCTTATTAGTGTTAGAGGCCTGTATTAAACAAACTTCTCCTGAAAAGGTTGACATGGAAGACAGGCAACAATAGAGCAGCCCTCCATTCCTTTTCATTTCAGTCCTTCCTTACTCAGCAGTAAACCAAGGATTGAAATCTTGGTAGCGTGTGTGCATGTCAAGAAATTTAAAAACTAGTTGCATTAGTTTCGGGCAGTGTTTCTACTTTATTAGAAGAATGAGCTACAGTTGCGTGTATGAGCTATAAAATAAAGAGTTGAATTTTGTTGATTCTGTGTGTTAGTTAAATGCCCTCATACTTGCATTTTAAAACTGGCGATACACTGCACAAAAACGAATGGTAACATTTATGCTTAGGACTTAAATTCTTAATTTTTCCCTTTTAAAATGATAAATAATAAGAAAACAACATAACAAATTGATAGGGAGACAGTGGAAAATGTTTTATGTCTTAGTACCTATAACAGCATTTTTTCTGCTTTATGAACAAGGGGGCCTTCAATATTTTGCAAGATGCCCTGGGGTAAATTCTGTAGCCGAGCTTGCCTTAAACCAATGAAGCATTGCCTTGAAATTCTGAGAAAGAGTCTTATGTCAAGAAAGGAAACCCAGGGCCAGGGATTTAGCTCCGTGGTTTGGCTGCCTTCCTGGCAAGTGCTGGGTCCTGAGTTCGATCCCTAATTAAAAAAAAAAAAATGAAGAAAGGAAACCCATTTGGGAATACACCTATAAGAAATAGATCGTTCTGTGAAAGCAAAGCTCTTCCAAACGGAGCCTATGCTTCAGAAAACAGAAGCTACAGGTTCACAGTATCAAGAATTCACTTATTTGTTTTCTTAGTTATGCCTGCAGGGATGTACAAAACACAAATAGCCTTTGAGATTTTAAATGCAATAGACAAGTGCTTTATCAAGGCAAAGGTGACTTAGAATTCCTAACCTGTCCTACAATGTGCAAAGCACCCCTTCTGTCAGTCTAATGTATTTCCTCAAGTTAATTATCAGGCCTGCTATTTCCCTTCCATTATCTTGGTCATTGATGAAGATGTTAAATAGATTCGTTCTTGGACTGACCCCTTGAAGATGAGCACCAGCAGTGCCATCCCAAGCTAATGTAGCTTAGAAGTCCTTTTTAAGCACAGCACTCTAATAATGTGAGCAATTACTTAACTGAAGTGTATCTCCATTTGTTGAGCAGCATGTCGTGCAAAAAGGAACAGTCTTACTAAGTCAAGATAAATTATAGCTGCTATCCTCCCACAGTTGCCATTCCCCCTCTTCACCCACCCCACACTGTCTATTAAGCCCACCTGCCTTGTTTCAGAATGAAATTAGATCTGTTTGCCTTGGCTCAGAAAGAATATAAACGAATCCCAATGGTCTGACTTGTCTTGGCCTTGACTAAAGTGTGGAAAATAAGGCTGAAGCGAGAAAGCATTTGCCTTTAAAGAAGGGCGAGTGCTGAGGAAGAAGAGAAAGACATCACCCACTTCCATAGGTTAACCACTTTCTAGTCTCCTTGGCTTTTATTTTTAATGACTTACCCCAAGGATCCTTTCCTCTTGTTCTGTAGCTGTATGTCCTTACCTGTGGCAAGTTTGCACATTTGAATCAGCCGCTGAGATAAGAGGATCCCATCATGAAAAGAGCTTGGGAAATCACTCTCCTTTATATCCTTAAGAAAATACTCATTTTTGTAAGATCAGTATCAATACGTCAGGTGTCCAGAGCAAGAAAACTAATATATTCAGCATCCTTTAGACCAGTGGTTTCTTTTTTATGGAAAAGCATATTTTTCAGGAAACTTATATTTGTTATAACTAAATTTTGTTCAGTTCTTGGTTGGTTGGTTGTTTTGCTTGTTTGTTTCAGTACTGGGGAGCCTCGCATGTGCTAGGCATGAACTACATTCCCAGATCTTTTTATTTTATTTTGAAACAGAGTCTCACTAAGTTGCTCAGATTAATGTTGAATGTGTGATCCTTCTGCCTCCACCTTCCAAGTAGCTGGCATTACAGGCACGCGCCACTGTGTCTGCCCTACTCTAACTAAATTGTTTTCTCTCTTGTGAGGTGGACAGCATGAAGACAAATTCTCCGGAGAAAACAGAGGAGTTAATTATGAATGTCTCAATTAATATCAGTAAAACTAAAACAGGATACCTGTGCTAATATATTCCTGATCACTTTTTCTAAAGTCATCATTAGGTTAATTTGCTAGAACTCTGACAGACCCAAAAAGGGAGGTTTTTGTAAGAAATTCCAAAACCAAGTATACTTTAGTGGTCTAAATCATATTTGATTGGTAAATTTTACTAATTTGTCTTTGACCAATGTATTAAAGTGTTTCATCTGTGTTCCTATAAACATGGTTAACAGTTCATCAATATTAGCTTTCAACTCTGAAAATCTTGCTTGCTTCTTAACACAACATCCCCCTCTCAGTGTGCATTTTAAATATATTTGACTTTGAAGAATCATCTAGGTAAATAAAAGAAGGAACTGCTGCTTAGTTGTAAAATTGACAGGCAAGAAGGAGATGGACCTACTCCTTGTAGAATTCTTTGGAAATGCTTCATTTTGCCATATCAGCCATAGATGATCTTGAGGTGCACAATAACAATAGCTAGTCATTTCTAGACCTGACAAATGGACTCCTAGACAAGAATTTAATAAAAGACTTACTTTCTGCCTCCCAAGCTTTTCCTTATGAGCATAGAGATATCATCTTTTCTTTGAGTATTATGAATAAACAGAAAAAAGCAGATTACCAAGATAATATCCACATATTCCCTGTGATAACAATTCAAAATGAAATTAAACTTGTCAACAGTTCCCTCTTTCCCATCCACCAAAATCTTCCAGCTGTTTCTTTAGTTAGGTTGTCATTAATAGAATAAACTAGAGTACAACATTTCAAACAGATAAATTACTAGATAAGAGAGTCCTTTCTCAGTTCTAATATTCTGATATGGTAGAAGATTTCCTCTCTAGGATATTAGAGAAGTATTTGTATTTTCTCGTCTCCTAAATAGAGTTAGGAGGTTTTTTTTTTTTCTTGTGCAGTCATTGACTTTTTTAAAAGGCTGAAATATCTCAGAATGCTATAATTGGCATAGCTCTTTTACACTAAATTCCAAATACAAGAAACAATGCCAAATTATTAATATCATCTTTGCAAAGAATTTTAGAACATAATATATTTAATATAAAATTATTCAACATAAGAATTAAAATACGATCTAAATCAGTGCTATCCAAAGAACTTTCTGAAGTGAAGCAAATGTTCCATATATCGCAGACTCTGTCTACGTAGGACTACAGAACAAATTAAATGTGCCACGTGCAATTCAGGAATTGCATTTCTGACTTTATTTAGTTTTGGTTAATTTAAATTTAAGTAGTTTCAAGTGTCTTGCATTACAACAGGGATACTTTATTGGATAGAACAAATCTAGATTAATCATCCTTCAGATGGTTGAGTTCATTCTAACTCATCCCTCCTAAGCTTGTGTCTCCAAATGATTACTAATAATTATTTTTAATTTCATTTCAGATTTTAGTAAATAAAACTAAACTCAAAAGAAACTCATATGTGATTAAACTAAATTTCCAAGGGCTCTGGAGTATACACACAGGCATGTGTACATGGCCAGTTTTCTGTTAACTCAGATTTATATTTCATGTAATTGTGGTTCCAAGGATAATCATGTGTCTATTCCTTGCCAAGCTAAAGATAGGCATAAACAAAAAAAAAAGAACCCTCAGCAATACAGAGAAATATGTAATATTGTATTTATGTAAAAGGCATGAGGGGGAAATATGGTGAATATTTAAAATTTAAAAATTTATTACAGTAAAAGATATATTGCCCTTCCTCCTCAAAATACTTTCCCTCACTTTGATCATGCTTATCCCTTTACTCTTACTAGTTTCTGAAGCAGTTCTAAAAGCCCTCTTTCATGAGTATCTTTAATTGCGCTGTCCCCGCAGCCTCTATATACATTCAATACATTTACTTTTTGTGCTCATTTTGACTTTAGGGAAGAGTCAGATTTTGCACGTTGTCAGATCCAGTGAATAACATAGATAAGGTCACACCATAATGTTTCTACAAACTTGCCTTTTGGTTGGATGGTACTCAGCAGCAACATTTGCTGTATCTTTTAGCACACCTCCTAAAGACACTTCATTTTGGTGGGGATTAATGACAATGTGCCTTTTACTGTAAAATTTTTAATTTAATCATTTAATTTTCATTACTCCTTTTATGTTAGTGCTAAAATACCTCAGAGAAAAGTTGAGAAGCTTGTTTTAACTAACAGTACCCAACATGACTACCTCAGGAGGGTAATGATGGCTTGGAAAGTAACAACTTTCTGGTAAGAGAACAGTATTTCAAGACATTTATCATCTGTTTGATCCCTTCATATAAAAGGCTCAGATGTAATTGTTATAATTTTATTGACAAGAGGCAAATCAAAGGGTACATTTTTCTGAATTAAATTTTTTTTCCATAGAAGTCCTAAGTAAAGCTGTTGGATGATGATTTTATTTTATTTTGATTTGCTTTGTTCTGGCTGGCTGTTTTTTCAATTTTTTAACTTTCCTCATTCAGAGCCTTATTTTCCATATATGTTGCTGCAAAGCACTGTGACTTTTTCCATTAACAATTTCTTATGTAGATATGGTAGTTATAGCAAGAAGGGAACAAAATTCTTGTTTGAATTTTTCTTTTTCTAGGTCTCTGCCAATTACTGTCATAAGCAGTGGTGACTTTTTGTGAGGTGAATACTTGGTCATTAGAAAGCCTGAAACAAAGAATTCCCTCCACATAAACCAATGAACTATCATGAGATGATAACAACTTTCTGTCACTCTCAACCTAGGTCTAATACGAACTCCTGACCTAGAGGTGTGAAGGCTTTGTAGCTCCTTAGTGATTCCCCTCAAGCATCAAATGCCAACTCTCTAGTCAAAAGGTGTCTAAAAAGAGGTACTGTGCACCTCTTTGCATCAATAGTATTTTAATGGTAAACATGATGATAGCAATGTTGTTGTTGTGACTGGGTCTCACTATGCAGTTCAGGCTGGCCTCTAACTCACAGAGCATCTCCTGCCTCAGCGTTCAGAGTACTGGGATCACAGGCCTGCACCACCACACCTGGCTAAATGTTATTAAAACTTACATATACTCAGTGTTGTCTATGAGAATCTAAGGTGATCATCTTGATATGACTTAAAATATTTTATTGTAATTGCATTTCCTTTTTTTTTTTTTTTCATACCAGAGATTGAACTTGGGATCTTGCACTTGTGAGGCAGGAGGCAGAACCACTGAGCTAAATTCCCAGCCCACTAATTACATTTCCTATTGAAAAATGTTTGTGAACTTCTTGTAAGGACAGTAGTCCAATTGAGTAAGGCTGAAACAGACCTTTCCATTTATTCTGCTGTGTAACATGCCTTTCCCTGCACAGGAGCTAGACTGAAGGAAAAGGGTAGCTCTAAATGCTGTACTCAGAATATTTTCATCACTGTGAGCAGAATGACTGAGCTTTGCATTTCTTTTCTGCAATAATTTTTAAATATAATATTTTAGATTTAAATGAGAATGAAGAGTCCATTTTCTGAACCCAGTTTTCCTAGCCCTAAATTAGCAAACTTTAGGGGTCCAAGAGTACTATTTCAGCTGTTAGGGAATTGATCATGTTAAAGTATGCTGTGATGCCGCCTCACAGGCTGCATTCTCCTGGTACATCTTGGCTCCTAAAATGACCTCATGCCCTTATCTCTGGTTTCCCTCCACCCCAAGGCCACAGTGGTCCAGGAAAGTTGAAACCTGTGTCTGCCAGACTGGGCCCATAAAAGCAATCTGGCCTGTGATAGGTTAAAAGTAACTCACTCCTCATAAATAAACAATAGCCCACCTCCAAACTGATGAAAGGACCTTCCTTTCTTTGTTCCTCTCTCTCCTTCTGCTTCTTCCTCCTCCTCCCCTCTCTCTCTCACCCTCTCTCTCCCCCCCCCTCTCTCTCTCTCTGCCTTCCTGCCTCCTGCTTGCCTCTCTACAATAAAGATCTCCTGCCGGACCTCTCGGTGCATGAGTGGCCTAATTGGGAAGGGGCACCCGAAAGGGCATGCGAACCCCCTTTCATTGGTGTCAGAAGCAGGATCTAGGATTGCCAGGTCCACAGGCTAAACGCCTGGGCCCCGAAACCCAGATTCCAGGGCGCTCCTGCTCAACCCCTGCCCGACGTCCGCAACCATTCTCCTCGTCGCCATCTTCACAGCCACCACCGACCTGCTGATCTTCCAACCCACACTTTTTTGGGTAAGTTCCCCTTTCTGAAAAGTCTTCAGGGTAACGAGGACCCCAGACCTCAGATCACCCACTGGGGTCACATTTGGGACATGGCCGGGTGGCAGGCTCTTTCCTCACTCTCTCGCAAACCAGGTTTGCCACATTTGAGCTAAGTCCAGGATTAGCTCCACTTAAACTCCTATCTTGTGTGAGGGATGCCTTCACAAGAAACCGAATTTCCATCCTCTAGACCAGGTCTAGAGAAGAAGGGGTCTTATTAGAACTCTCAGAGATGTCTGGACTTCTGATAACCTCCTTATCCCGGTGGTCATGGGCTCTGGCTCCTCCATACCCGCAGATTCTCCTTTGGGATGCTTACTCAAGAATTTGGAGGGTCTTGATTTAAAACCCAAATGGCTAATTCTCTTGTCTACTCAAATTTGGCCCCAATATCAATTAGACAATCAAAGCATCTGGCCGCCTAATGGCTCCTTTGAATCGGGTCTGATTGGAGACCTTTACAACTTATGCGAGCGACAAGGAAAATGGTCGGAGATCCCATATGTCCAGGATTTTTCCTGTCTGGCTAACCAACCCTCTCTTTGTTTCACCACCAAAGTCTCTCCCATACTTCTATTGTCTCAAGGTCGCCCCACAACTGACCCCCCTCCCCCCTCCTTCCGATTCTCCAAACCAACCAGATCTGGCAGATGACCCTCCTCCTTACTGGGCAGCAAGAAATCCCCTCACTCCTCCTCCCACCCCCTCTGACTCCTCCCCACCCCCGAATCTCCCACCTCTCACCATGCGCTGACTCCACCCCTCACTCGTTCCAGGTCACATATGGGTCACACGATGACGCCCTTGCGTGAGGTAGCCGGAACTGAAGGAATTTTCCGCATTCATACTCCTTTTCCTATGTCTGAACTAGCTCTCATTCAGGCCAGGCTTGGTTCTTTTACAACCAATCCGACTACCTTTATAAAACAATTTCAACTTTTGACTCAGTCTTATCAACTAACTTACCACGATCTCTTTGTAGTTTTAACCAATGCCTTAACTCCCGAAGAAAATAGAAGAGTGCTGGATCAGGCTCGTGCACATACAGACCAAGAACATTTAACCAACAATCACCACCTGGCAGGTGTTGTTGCAGTTCCTGGTCAGGACCCAGAATGGGACTACAACACAGAGGTGGGAATTGCAGCTCGAAACAGGTACCAAAATTGTCTCCTTCATGGGCTCCGTGGAGCTGCCATGAAGGCCATTAATTATGAAAAGCTTAATGAAATTATACAAGACAAGAACGAAAATCCATCCACCTTTTTACAAAGGCTAACTGATGGCCTCCGTCCACATACCAAACTAGACCCTGAGTCTGTGGATGGTCAGAGATTAATTATGATGCATTTCTTCTCTCAGAGCTACCCCGACATTAGACTTAAACTAAAAAAGCTTGATCGGGGGCCCTTGACCCCTCAAGCAGAGGTTCTGGCCACAGCATTCAAGGCCTACCATGGCCGAGACGACCTCAAAATTACAAAGAAATATCAATTATTAACACAAGCTCTTAATTCGACCAGTCCACCTATGCCACAAGAAAGAAAACCCCTACAAAAGAGGTCCCAACCACCAGGCCCCTGTTACAAGTGTCATCAGGAAGGCCACTGGACAAAGGACTGTCCTAATCCCAGAGTGCCAACTAAGCCCTGTCCCAAATGCCACCAGAGGGGACATTGGGGCACAGACTGTCCCTTGGCATCCACCCGCCATCAGACCATCAGCCCCACAGCTCCCCAACATGCGGATCTGATAGGTCTAGCGACCACGGAAGGACAATTAAGAGGCCCTGGCACATCTGGCCCAATGCAGATCACCACCCAGGAGCCCAGGGTAATCTTGACTGTGGCAGGTAGGACCATTTCTTTCTTATTGGATACTGGTGCCAGCTTCTCTGCACTACGAGAATACTGGGGACCTACCTCCCTTTCTCAGACTTCTATTGTTAGGGTAGAAGGACAACTACAACACCCACACCAGACCCCCTTACTACCATACACTATTGGCAATCTTACATTTCTTCACTCATTTTTAGTCCTTCCATCCTGCCCAGTCCCCTTATTGGGCCGTGATATTTTATCCCAAATTGGAACCTCTATTCACTTCTCTATGCCGAACCCTTCCAGCACTCCAACAACTTCCTTCTGCCTGGTATTATCCCAAGCCCTCCAATCTCCATCTTCCCAATCCAACTGGCCAATTAGCCCCTCTCTTGTTAATCCTCAAGTGTGGGATATTCACTCTCCCTCAGTAGCCAAATGTCCCCCTGTCAGAATTCTCCTTAAAAATCCCTCACAATTCCCTAGCTTGACACAATACCCCCTTCCCCGCTCTAGCTTAGAGGGATTAACCCCCATAATCCATGATCTCTTACAAAAGGGACTCCTGAGACATGCTAACTCTCCCTATAACACTCCCATAT
>NW_022900948.1:2821607-2842602 GCF_012274545.1 Fukomys damarensis | reverse complement strand
ATATACCCCCACAATTATATTTGAAATTCCAGGATACTTGCTATCTAGATAATTAAGATAGTTAAACTCCTACTATACTACTGATGTCACTGATCTTCTCTTCTGGGTGTTCAACCACCGAAGTGCAGAGACCAACACTAAGGTAACTGGATAGATAGTTAAACTCCTACTATACTACTGATGTCACTGATCTTCTCTTCTGGGTGTTCAACCACCGAAGTGCAGAGACCAACACTAAAAGGTAACTGGACTAAAGAGATCACCAATATTTTGGCTCTGGCCCTGCAAGGTCATCAAAGATCCAAGGTATGAAAAAACCGTTTCTACAACACCTTACGTCTTTGGTAAGTCACCCAACCTCCTCAACAGGGAGATTGCTGGACACCAGAGGACAAATGTGATGTATGCTAAAGGAGGGTCACCAAAAAAATCTTCCATGCTTTTACTAAGAGCACCATGGTCAAACAAGACTGGGACCCATCCTAACAGCTGACACTGGGAGCTGAGAGGCTCTATTACATAGTTCCAAAATAATGCCTAAAGAGACTTAACTGACCTTGGCAGATAGATAACAAGAAATTCATATTGATTAACACAGGTCTCACTCTAATATAGTCTTAAACACCCATCAGAAAAGAATAACCAAAAGAGACAATCAATAAACAGACACTAGTGACAAACTTTTGAGGCCCATTCTCCTCCCAAATATTTCTCTTGATTAAGACACCCATTCCTTATAAAGGTTATAAATGTGTTAATATGGGTCTGTACTTGTTCTAGAGGGCCTGAGGCCTTCCCTATAAAAACAGAGGGCTTCAGAAGTGTACAAGATTTTATTAAAAATTCCAAGGTTTGCTCTGCCTCTCTCCATAGACAATGACAATGGGCCAGCATTTATAACAGGTTATATAAGATCTAGCTAAACTGTTATACTGCTTATTGACCTCAGAGTTCTTATAAGGTTAAAAAATGATAAATTATACCCTTAAGGTAAATATTGTCAAATAACACCAGGTTATGAATTGATCGGCTCCCTTTGACCTTCTTTTAAATAAAAGATACCCCAAGTCATACTGAGTTCTCCCCATATGAGATCTTGTTTGGAAGGCCACCCTGTATCTTAAAAGACTTTATATATGAAAAAAGCCATATATAAGACACTTACGGTTACTCCCACAGGCTGTCAAGTTAACTAAAGTTCAGCTACCACCACTCTAAAGTAAAACAGGTCTATCTAGAAAACTTCATAGACTTTGACTCCAGGAGACAGTACACTCAAAGCCCTGCTCTAAATTTAAGTATTTCCCAGTATCCTTCACCATCATCCAGTCCTGAGTTAGATAAACCAACCTAACTGTTTACCCTCTCATCCTCTCACAGGATATTGTGACCCATTTCACACTACAACAGCCATTGATATCCTAAATCTTCTTATATTAGTACTTCTGGGACTTGTCCTTGGGATAGGATTGGCCACAATATCTCCTCCCAATTATAATTTTACTTCCAGGTGTTTACTCTCATTGGCCTATTACCTCATAATCTCATTCTTTGCCATTCTTAATTACTGGAAACAATAATGGTTCCTCTCCTGCTCCTGTTTTCTCTCCTAAACCCTACCCAAGCTGATAGGCCCCTGATATATACCTTGACTCTCTCCCAGCCTAACTCAGCCCTCCTTCAGACCCAGGTATGATCTCCTAAAATCACATTCCAGGCCACCTTATGCCAGTTCTTTGACCAAATCATCAAATTCCTGCCTCTCTTCAGACTTGCCCACAGCTGATTTTTGCTGCCCTTTCCATATCTACCTATACAGTTACCCCCTGTGTTCTCCATCTTATTCAATCCCAGGTCAGTCGCCTCTCCACTCAAGTCCCCTGACAGATGGCTCACCAGCTGATACTTCAGGCCAGAGACCCCAGTGAGACCACCGTGTTACATGACACCCAACCAACTAACCATAACTCAGATCTCGGCTCAATTTAAACATTTTCTAAATGATCTTTGGACTGATATTTTCTGATTTGCTCCCCAACCTCCTCCTATTACCTACATAGCCAACTGGATCTCTAATACATGGCTCCAAAAAACTTTATCAGATTTCACCCTGTCTGAAATCACAATCTTTACCTTTATACTTGTTCTTAATAACCCTCCAACCAGTCCACAGCCTCATACAAATTATCTTCTACTCTCCCCTCCCTCATTAACTGATTTGTGTGCTTGGACTTTTCTCAGGAAGCCCAACCAACAATTCCAATGATAATGCTGCTGCTGTCAACAATTCCATGTTCATAAAGGACAACTCAGCCGGCCAACCTCCATGCCTGCCCCCTAGGTTGATTCGTCACCCCAATTCAGCAGGAAGTAGATACAGAAGACGGACTCTCCATCCCTTTTTCCACCTGCCATGGACATGTTGGCTGTCGATTGTCATCCAAAATCAAAGAGTGGGGAATGTTAGGGAATTGATCATGTTAAAGTATGCTGTGATGCCGCCTCACAGGCTGCATTCTCCTGGTACATCTTGGCTCCTAAAATGACCTCATGCCCCTATCTCTGGTTTCCCTACACCCCAAGGCCACAATGGTCCAGGAAAGTTGAAACCTGTGTCTGCTGGACTGGGCCCATAAAAGCAATCTGGCCTGTGATAGGTTAAAAGTAACTCACTCCTCATAAATAAACAATAGCCCACCCCCAAACTGATAAAAGGACCTTCCTTTCTTTGTTCCTCTCTCTCCTTCTGCTTCTTCCTCCTCCTCCTCCTCTCTCTCTCTCTCTCTCTCTCAATCTCTCTCTCTGCCTTCCTTCTCTCTCTCTCTCTCTCTCTCTCTCTCTCTCTCACTCTCTCTCTCTGCCTTTCTGCCTCCTGCTCGCCTCCCTACAATAAAGATCTCCTGCCGGACCTCTTGGTGCATGAGTGGTCTAATTGGGAAGGGGCACCCGAATGGGCACACGAACCCCCTTTCATCAGCCATGTCAGCCTGATCAAGTTTTCAAGCTTTTTATAAACTTTGAATTCATGTTATGGTTCAATTATTTGCTGCTTCAGTGAAAATAGTTTTATTTTTTCTCTGAATGTATAAACTTGAAACAAAAACTAAATAAAACAAAACATAAGTGTGACATGTGTAAATACCGAATAGTTTCTCTGGTGTGAAAAACTATAACAGTACATAAGATCCTAATGATATAATTGACCATGTGAAATAGGAAGAAAAGGGCTAAAGGTGTATGGAAAGTGGGAAGGGTAGGGGAAAGGTAATAAGGGAAAAGAAAAAAATATGACAAAATGAAAAAAATTGAAAAGAAAAGGGTTTGTAAATGGGGAAGGGAGGAGGGGGTGAAGGGAGGGCACAGACAAGGGGAAAAAATGAGAACCAAGACCTGTCATGTAAAGGTACAGGATCCCAATAATGAATGTAATTGTAGTGTATACCTTAAATGTACCAGTAAACTCAATTAATTAAAAAAAAAAAACATGAGTGTGAGACCAAAGTAAAAGGGGCTCAGGAGCCAGTGATCTAACCCCTCCCACTGTAGCCATGGCCGAACCTTTGTTCAAACCCTGGCTTAGGAATGTGAGGCAATCTTGCACTGTTTGAAGTCTGGATCATGATTAACATGTAAATTAGTGGTTCTAGACTATGAGATAAAATCTGTACCATACATAGAGGCCCAAAGTTAATTGTCAAACTATTTGCTCATCCTGAATATCTTGGTGGCCTTTGAAAAATCCTATAGGTATCTGTTAATCATCGATGTGTGACTGCCGAGTACATGATTACTGACCACCAGCTCCAATCAGCAGACCATTAACCTTTGTCCCCTGCCTGCAAGCTTAGAATGTTACCCCCCCCTTTTTAACCCCCTATGAAAAGGACCTCAGCCCCTGAGCTGGCGCCTCTCTGAGCCAGCCACTTGGTTCCAAGAGTGCTGTTTGGCCAGACTAACAAAGGTCTATTTACCAACCAGACTGGTGTGTTCCTTCCTGGGTGACTCTCGCTGTTCGTCGAGCTCCGGGAGCCTCTCTGAGTTAAAGGTCCCAGCATCATGAAGGCCCTTCCGGCTGTTCATGCTCTGCAGAGTGAGACTTCAGGTATTACAATGAGTATCCCTATAACTACAATTTCATTTTGGACTTTATCAAACCAAAACATCATAAATTTCATGTTTCCTAGTATATGCATTATTTATGGTCCTATATACTTCTGAAATATATATACATTTCTTTGTAAAATAATTTACTTTAAGAGCAGCCAGACCAAATGAACTATATACAATGATACATTTATTTCAAACATTATATGGGCTGGGGATTTAGCTCAGTGGTTCTGCTGCCTGCCTTGCAAGCACAAGGTCCCAAGTTCAATCGCCGGAACCAAAAAAACAAACAAACAAACAAAAAAACCCAGACACTATAAAATATACATAATGGAAGCTCTAATCATTCTATCTGAAGTTAAAAATCTATGAGTAATCCTATTACAGCATCTTATTTAAATATTTATTTGTTGAAAATATCTCACTGGAAAGTTCAATGGCAAAATGTGATTGAAAATGACTTCTTATTAGCTTATTTTTCCTTAAAAACTAGTTATTTTAGGCTATACTGTCTTATATGTTTATAATTATTCAACATTAATTGAATTAAATGACAGAAAGAATATACCCAAACAAATCAATATATTTTAAATTTATTTTGGTAGCTACAACATGGTATATGTTGGTATGTAAGTGTTGCTGCAATGTAAAATTCCTATTAACTTGTGAAGACAAATCTCAAAAGTGGCAGACATCTTAACAATGATCTTCAGTTATCACATCTCTATCATAGCTAGCTCTCTGTGAGTTGATATTCTCTTTGCTAAACTGACCAAAGTCAATATATACTCCAATTACAGCTGGATGGACCTGACAGCTCCTATCTTCTTTCTGAAGGTTGTATGCCTCATTCAGTGGTCTTCACAGACAAGCTGCCAGATCTTCATTAATACCTGGGTTGCTTTTTTATTGCTTAGAAGAAGGAATGCTTGTCTACTGAATCATCCAAAATCTTGCATACTTTCTTGTTTAGGGCAATTTTTTATTTTGAGTTGCAATGTTTTTCCTCCAGAATTTTGAAAATTTAGCCAGTAGCCAAATATTTCTATTTATAGATTTTTTTCTTGCAGGGCCATAGTTCCTAATGTGCACAATTTTATAGTATGCTTTTAATCTCAAAGGTATTTTTAACCTCACTGTAATGACTGAATTTAAATTTAAAAGATACTGCTACAATGACATAAGCAATTAAGTATTTGAAATGTTAAGCTCAGAAGTCAACAATTCACCATTAATAAATTTCTTAGTTATTGGTGGAACTTTCCTTGATGATACACTGCTTTTAAAACATTCATGCAATTATTTCTTAAATGAAATCTAGGTCCTCTGAAAAATCATAGATGAGTCTTTTTGCCCACAGTACCATTTAAGTGTCTTACTGTTCTCTTCAGTGAGCCATTCTGGCTAGAGTTAGTGAAAGGAGCCTTCCCAATCATTTTGCTCCTAAGTATTTTAGCACTTACGCACAAAGATAGAAAATTACACATTGCTCTGTATTGATAAAGGTTATTTTGTATGTGCTTATCTTAGGTCATTTAGCAAAGAATAGACATGAGTTTATTCTTCTTAAAGCTTCTATTATATGAAATACAAATCTGAGCAAATGCATTCTTGTGCTGCCTACATTTTAGCTAAATCCAACCTCAGATTTGGGGCTGCTGGGAGTAGAACTCAGGATTAAGGAGTATGCTCAGGACTAAGCATACATTAGGCTCTAGATTCAATTTTAAGCCAAAAACATTAAAGAATAAAAAGTTCAGAGCGTTTTTTAATTTTAAGAATTATTCTCTAACATCCAAAATGAAATTCAGAAGAGTTATTAGTGATAATTTTGTGGCAGAAGTCTAGAAAGAATATTGCAGAATGGTCCTAGCTGTCTGAAGGCTGATTGTTCTAGACCTGAGCTCTCCAAATATGACAGCCACTAGACACATGAGACTATTTTTCTTTAAATTGATAAAAACTAACATTATATGTGAATTTAAACAAGTTCCCAGAGATGGTCAGTCACAGAGCTAAAACTCAAACCACATGAAACTCTAAAGTTAATTCTAGATCTCTTCACCAAAAGTCTTCACATCTGAACCAAAGCTTATATGACACCTATTTTCATGTAAATAAATGTTTACTAAGGAACAAAGTATCCTGAGCCAGGCACTGTGCTAAAGGTGAGCTGGGGGGAAAGATAGATACACATTTAAAATATTTAAAACAGTTCCGAAGACATATGCTAAATACTTAGTAATTCATACAAGGAACTCTACCAGGGTGTGGAACAAAGAGGGGAAGATGCCCTAACCACAGTTCCAAAATAAAGTAACAAGAGGGAAAGGATATTACGGCTCTCACTGAAGTCCTGGCATGCTTAAAGCTTTAGGTATGTGGATTTGAGGAGGATCTTACTTTTCCATTTATAAAGCACTTCAAAAGTTATGAAATATTTTCATATTCATAAATTATAATAACAGTTACCATATAGTATTTGAGACATACAGTCTTCCTTGTACCTGGCATTGCTGTCCTCCCTTTGCAGCTGAGGAGTGATAAAGATGACCTTGAAAAAGCAACATTGGGCCTCTGTAAAATTATAGAACCCTTTCAGGAAATGATGAGGGGCATATGATTTCATACTTATTATTGCCTGTGATTGCTCTTCCTCAATACAGTGTAAAATTCATTCATGTGAATGAACAGACTACTTCAAAAGAAAGTGTAGAGTAACAAATACAGAAGGAATTATATTAGGATGTCAGAGATGTAGGAGAGAGAGAGAGAGTGTGTGTTGTATATTTAACTCAGGGCCTTCATCCCAATAACACTTTTTTTTGAAATGAGGTCTGATAAATTACTAAATTTCCCAGGCTGGGCTTGAACTTGAAATCCTCCTGTTCCACAGAGGGCTGAGATCACATTCAGCTAACATTAGGTTTGTTATGGTTTAGATATAGTGTCCAGTATGTATTTGCAAAGTGATTGGACCACGAGAGTAGTATTTATACTGATTTATGGATTCATCCATTGATGAATTCATAGCTGACTTGACTTTAGGAGATAGAGTCGGTTAGAAGCCAGACTTCTCACTGGGGGCGTGACTTGGAAGGGTGTATCTCCCTCCTAAGCTCTTCCCTTGCTCTGTGCTTCTGGCTGCAATGACATGAACAGCTTTTCTTCCAGCTAGGATAGTCTATCGTGCCATTTTTGCCTAGAAGCCAGCTAACCATTGACTGAATCCTCTAAAAAACATGAGCTTAAATAAACTTCTATTCCTGTAAATTGTGGCTGTTAGATATCTTGCCCTGTGACCAAAAAAGAAAGAAAAGAAAAGAAAAAGAAAGAAAGATCTTGATGCTAGAGAAATAATAATCACTATGGTGACTATTCCTCACCTTGTCATGACTACATCTAAATAATCAGCTCTTATACACAGACAGCAACTGGCTTTGGAACTGGCTTTGGAAAGGTTTGCGGGATACTAACTAGAGAATCCCTAAGTGCTGCAAGCAGAGATTGGTGGGAGATTCTAGTAACTCAGAAGACCAGAATACTCATAGAATTGCAGACAGTGAAGACCAGTCTCAAGAAGTCTCAGTTGGGAACAATGACTCCATTGGTAGTTGGCTTGGGACCATGTGTGTTATACCTTGGCAGAAAATGTATCTATGTTTGGCCAATGTCCTGAGGCTTTGTGGGAGACTGAAATTAAGGGCAGTGGATCAATGAATCTGGCTGAAGAAACTTCAAGATAACTTAACATTCAAGGTATGACATGAGAACTTTTGGTTTCTTTCAGCCAGGTTTACAGTGAGAATCAGGAACAAAAGCCCATTTAAAAAGTTTTCAGTTTTTCCAGAATGTGAATATTTACAAAACTGTAACAAAAAAAGCGTGGTTGCTAAAAAGATAAGCATTAATAAGTAACCAAGTACTTTGCATCTGGACAATAGGAAACGTGGCTTGAGGGCACCACAGAAATCATCAAGGCCCCACCCTTTGCAGGCACAAGAGTACAAAACTGAAGCTTTCATTTCATATGACAGCCCCAAGGAGTCAATCTCATGTAAGTCGCAATCAGAAATAATTACCTTCTATTCAGCCATGTGGGCACTCAGAGGCCCCTGCAGCCACTCAAGCTGGCAAGAGACCTTGGCATCATCCACTTGGTGCTCGTTTTATGGGTATGCAGAATGCAACAGTGGTGGGATCACAGAGGCTTCCGCCCAGATTTCAGAAGGCCGGGGAGGTCAGAATTGCCCTGAAAGGGCAGTGTATGAAGCTATGAGAGTGAAGCTGACATTGCAGTGGAGACCTCAGGAAGTCGAGATGCCAGGAACATGGATCTTCTGATGAAGAAAGCCACAGGGAGTGAGCAAAGACAGCCCAAGAGAGAGGCCCTGAGGGCTGACAAACAGCAACCGCCTAGGGGCAGGGCTGTCCAAGCTATTCGGGGCTAGTATATCACCACTATTTGCTGGCAGGGCTGGACGAGGAGCTAGAAGATTTAATACTTGTTTTTGGTATTTGTTTTGAGACAGGATCTCACTATGCAGTTTAGCTGGCCTGGAACTCACTGTGTAACCAACACTGGCCTTAAACTCGTGGCAATTTTCCTGCCTTAGCCTTCCAAGTGCTAAAGTTATAGGCACACCACCATGTCCAGCACAATCTTTCCCCTGCTAGGTTTTGATCTTGGTTTGGTCCTATTCCTTCCTATCCTCCTACTCCTCCCTTTTGGAATGGGAATGCTTGCCATATGCCATTGTAGTTGGCAGTGTTTACCTGTCTTTTTTTTTTTTTTTTTCCCACAGGGGCCCACAGCTGAGAGTTTACTTTGAGTCTAGAGGAGATTTCAAATTTGGATTTATCAGCAATCTTGGAACTGTTCAGATTTTGGCAGCTCTTACAGATGAACTAAATACATTTTGCATTATGAGATAGACATGTATTTTGGAGCCAAAGGACAGAATGTTGGGGTTTAGATCTGGGATACCCCTTAAAAGGCTCATGTACTTGGAAGGTGATTGGCTCATGGTAGATCAGTCACCTGATGAGCTCATAGCTGACTTACTATTGGGAGGTGGAGGTTGATTTGAGGTGTATCTCTAGGGTAGGAACAGGACCTGGAAGAGTATATCCCCCTCCCTGCCTCCTTCATCTCGCTGCTTCTTAGCCACCTTGAAGTGAGTAGCTTTCCTCTTCCAGGCTTTTCTACCAGTGTGTATTTTCCCTTTGAGCCAGCTATGTGTGGGCTGAGTGGTCTGAAACTCTGAGCTAAAATAAAACCTCTCCTCCTTTAATTTGTGAGTTTCAGGTATTTTGTTACAGCAATAAGAAAGTGACTACATCTGGATCTTAAAAGATAAGAAAGAGGAGGACATTCAGAAAAGTAAGTGGTTATATATGTGTTAGGTCAGCTATGCTAACCAATATCAAGAGAGCAAGAGTTTGAGTATTTGTAGATGAGACTAGCCATGTACACCAAAACTTTCTCCACTGAGATACAGTTCATTGGACCTAGTATTGTGGTTCACATTTTTTTCTATATGCATGTCCTGGAGTGACCACATCCTTGCAGACATGAATAACACTAAGGGAAGATACTGACACAAACACCTTCCAAGTGGTTTTCTGTTAGCTTTACTTTCATAGAAAATAATTCTTCCTCCCAAATCTCAAACTACCAAACAATGTACTGTATCCTTCCAAGGGAGTTGAAAATAGAAAATAAAGGAGCAGTTCAGCCTAGCATCAGATCTTCAAAAACAGGAATTTAGAAAATCAAGATCCTATCAAGTAAAACTCTTCCAAAACCTTGCAGAATTTTATTCTAAATATTATTTTAGTATTCTAAGTATTCTAAGTATGTTAGTGTTATTTTATTTTATGGTTTCAGTGATTAAAATTTTTTTGCCCACTTAAAAAAAAGGAAAACATATAAACATAACTACTGCTAACCTTTTTTTACATACAATACCAGAATAAAGTATATATTTTTAGTGCTCACTTTGGCAGCACGTATGCTAAAAAAGTATATATTTTTAAATGGAATACTATAGAATTTACTGAATAAACTGAATTTCTATGTTAATAATTATAACTATATCATATTTTACAATGACTGGGGAAAAAAGTCCCCCCCCGACTTATTTTGGTACTGGGTACCCTTTTTAAATTCAAGTTGGGAACCACTAGAGTAAACTATTATCCAAAAAATAAAAGCCAAGAATAGGTTCCATTTGTCATCAATGTTAAGAAAAATACCTTTGAATATTAAGAAAATGTAAAGGAAGAAAATAATAACAGCAGAAGGGACAGAAATCAAAGAGCCATTAGAAAGAGAATACGGTAAAAATACCTTTAAGTTAGTATTTACACACTACATCATAAATTTTTATCAGTATTATGGCTTAAAGATTTTAAAACAAATGTAAACTTTCTAACAAATTCAAGATGATATTTTAATGTTTAAGATATATTCAAGAGTTTTAACAAAATCAATTTTTGTGTAAAATGGGAAATAGAAAGCTATTGTAGCATTGTGGAATCAAACACAAATGCTGAAGTGATGCTTTTCTTTGCTCCTCTGATCTATCCTACTTTCTGTCTGGGCAGTTTTCAGTTAATTGCTGCCTAAAGATATATGTCAAGTATGTGAAGTGGCAGTTTAATAAAAGCCAAATAGCTACAAAAGCTTTTGTTTCATCTCTTCGATGTGTGTGTAAAGTTTTTATGGGTATGGACATCTGCTAACCTATGCACCCTAAACTGAGTAAAATGAACCTAGAAGACAGAAATTCTGTGATATGTACACAATGTCATGGCAAATTTTTCATTCATCTTTCCTGTCAATTTTACTCAAAGATTTTTTTATGTGGCAATAGTTAAGCATTTCTCAACTTTAATATTAATAATAATTCTGTTTACATTGTTGAAAGTCCAGTGACAAGTCATATATTAAGTAAAATACAAAGCTTCAAAGAAATGTGCTAGTGAATTGCTGGGGGTTATTTCCCAAGAACCATGAGGGTTACACTCTTCAGATGAGATTCTTTGCTACAAATAAAACTTTAAGAAAAATATCTCCAAGTCACACATGTGTAAATACCGAATAGTTTCTCTGGTGTGAAAAACTATAATGGTACATAAGATCCTAATGAGATAAATGACAATGTGAAATAGGAAGAAAAGAGCTAAAGGTGTAGGGAAAGTGAGAAGGGTAGGGGAAAGGTAATAAGGAAAAGAAAAAGATAGGAGAAAAAATGGAAATAAAGTGTTTGTAAATGGGGAGGGGAGAAGGGGCTGAAGGGAGGGCAGGGACAAGGGAAAAAATGAGAATCAAGACCTGTCATGTAAAGGCACAAGATCACAATGAGGATTGTAACTGTGCTGTGTACCTAAAATGTATCAATGAACTCGAGAGAAGAAAAAATAAAAAAAGAAATATGTCTCCAATTGACATTTTTATGTAGTCAGTTGACTATCTTGAATATAACAGAGATTCAGTATTAATTATGTTGGTTTTACTTGAATTGCCATTACATGTAATTTGTAAATCTTTGGAAAGTTTATTTTTGACACATTAGACAACTCATCACAGGAAAGAGAGAGAGGAGGTGAAAAAAAAATAAGTTCTGTTAAATGACTTCTTAACACCTCTCCCAAGACTATTGGAATTCTCTGTGTTACACTGAGTTCTCCAATGGCTGCATTAGTGCCAAATATTTCTCAATTGCTTGTAGAATGAAAGCCAAATTCTTTAACCTGTCAAACAATCCATCCAGAATCTCAACACATCCTGAGCATCATATTTTATTTCCACACTTTATACTCTGTTTCAAGACAAATTGTATAATTCCCAGTTCTCTGTACATACACAAAGCTTTGCTGTCTATATCGTTAGTCAACCCATTCTTTCTAACTTGCATGCTTTTCTCTGTTCCATCACCATCATATTAAGCGTCATCCATAGTCCACAGCCCCATCATTAGAAAAGTCTTCCTTGATCTTCAGTCTTAAGTTGATGTTTCTTTCTGGTATGATATTTATAAAAGTTTTTTCATTTAATTTATTTTCTGCTTTATGTTAATATATTCATGTACAGTATGTCTTACATTTCCTATTAAATTGTAAAGTGCTTGAGGGAAATAAATGTGAAATATCAAATAAATGAATATATCCACATTCTTCTTCAAAAAGCCAAAAATATCGTTAATTTAACTTAATTCTATCTTTCTGATATATTTAACCCTGTATGTAACAGAAGTGGCCAGAATGAAAGGATGACTGATGTAGTCTTTCCATCAATTTTCATTACCTCCTGTAACAATTTTTTCATTGACTGGAGAAAGAAAGGAAGGAAATACTTTTAATAAAATCTACAAAGATTTTATCTGTTGAAAGCCTGTACTGGGAACTCACTGCCAAGTTCCTTTTGGATTCTGTCAGCAAGCTTTCAAACCATTTAAATTTAAATGAATCATCCAAAAAATCTATGGCATTTAATACACCCACTTCACAGGGATATGAAATTAATTTTTTTACATAATTTAGTTGATAGTGCCAGATAATGTCAAAAATGTTCTGATTAATAGCTGTTTTAAGTTTATAGAAATAACCAAACAAAAGTTGGGGCAATTATGCTTTTCAGAGATGTTTCACGTAAGTGTAGAACTGGACTCAGGTAATAATTGTAGGCTCTTCTTGTGACAGGTTCAGCTATCAGACTGTAAAATGCACTCTGAATGGGGTTTAAATCAGAGTGCTATTACAACAAAATGTATATTTGTAATTCTTCAGCGCATACACAGGCATAAAAATGTGTTTGTTCTTATTTCAAAAAGGGTGGCAGCATCTAAAAACAACAACATAAAAGTCTAAATAAAAACCATAAGACTATATCTTTTGAACACAGAAACTGCTAAAAGGAAAAATTGATTTAATCCTGCAAAAACTATGAAAACTACTTAAATACTGGGAAATCTCCACATCTGATTTTATGAAATCTCATTCTTCTGACTGCTGAGTATAACATTATGTAAAAGCAAATGGACATGAATGTGTGTGATTTTTAATGGCTTGTAAAAGTTTTGATAAAATACTCAAAAAGTCACAGTACCAAGAAGAAAAGAGCTAAAAGTGTAGGGAGAGGTAGGAAGGGTAGGGGAAAGGAAATAAGGGAAAAAATATGAGAAAATGAAAATAAAGTTTTTATAAATAGGGAAGGTGGAGGGGGTGAAGACCTGTCATATAAAGGTACTAGATCCCAATGATGAATGTAACTATACTGTATACTGAAAGAGTACCAACAAACTCAATGAAAAAATTGTATATGTTCTTCCACTTTGAGAATTATGTTTCTCTTTTCCATAGAATACAGTCTGACAGGTCTGAGATTAAATACCCCTGGTGCCCCTCACTACCCCCCTTGTACTTTGCTCCCAAAGTCCCCTTGCAACAGCTTTGGTTCTATCTGTCCCACAGAACTTTGAGGAAGATCTAGAAATTATGGTAAGAGGGGAAGAAACCTACTTGAATGTAAAAGTGAAATAATTTAATATTTCTTAAAAATGCAGCCAAGCAACAAAATATTTATATTGAGTTAGAAATAAATTCATGTTACCAGACACAAGATAAACAATAAAATACAAATTACAAATTTACACAAGAAATACCAAGTCAGATAATTGAAAAAAAATAAGTAAACAATTATTTTTAAATTAAACTTTAAAATAAAAATGTAAAACAAATTTCAGGAATGATTTTAGATAGTAACTGAGTCACAATCTCTTATGAGTTAGTGATTAGGAATGAGAAAACTTATCTTTTTTATAATCATGGTTTGTTTTCCAAAATTCCACTACTTATATATCCATTGACAGATTTACTTGGTAATTTGACATGAATTCCTCTAGACACACACACACACACACACACACACACACACGCACACAATTTCTAGCTTCTTCTAAATTAGGGTGCACACAAGTACCGGTCTAATGTAGCAAGTGTGAGGGTACTTCCATTGCTTTCCCAGATAGCTCCAAACGAAATTGCTTAGTCTGATTGGTTTAGATTTATGCAAAATTGGTCTTTGTTACATACAGCTCTTGGAATCACTTATTTTCCTTAATTGTAAATTACCATTTTCAAGGACCCTTGACTCTAAGTCTTTCCTCCTCTTGTAGGATTTCTCAGCTACTTCATTCCTTATCTATCATTCATCATATGCATAGGTATTTCTGCTACACAAAAGCAAATAAATAAGGTTTTTAGCAAAAGAAACAAATTATAGTAGCTTACTTTACTTTTTCTATAACATCCTATTCAGAAGCATAAATAATCTTATGTTCTTTAGCGCTTCAAATTCCAAATAAGCTGAATTACTCTGAAACATGCTTGGTGTTAAAATATACTATCAACAACTCCAGAGAGAAACTGAATACTCACCTATAATCAAGAAGTAGACTGCTGAGTTTTTGGGGCTGCTTTTTGCTTTATTTTTTTCATTTTTAAACCCAGATTTATTGAGGTATAATTATATATAATAAAATTCAGTCTTTCAAAAGTCAGTTTGATGAGTTTTGGCAAATGTATACAGGCATGTAAACACCACCACAGTCAAGAATTAGAACATTTTCATCATCTAGAAATGCTTATTTCTCTGTGTATCACATTTAGGCTTTTTGGTTAAGATCAAGTGTATTTCTCTGTGTGGTCAGTCTCCACTCCCCCATACCCAGCCTCTACCAACCACTGATTTCTGTCGCTGTAGGTTTGCACTTTCTTGAATGACACAAATGGACTCACATTGTTACTGTGTAGCCTGCTTTTAAAAGTAGCTCATCAACTAAACGTTACCTGGTTGTAGGCTGCTTGCTTCTACCTCTGGAGTTAGATTCCAGGTTCTTTTCATTCGCAACAAAAAAAATTGAACAAAATGAGCACAAAATACAATGACAAAGTTTATTGAAGAAAGTAAAAGTGAAGAGTGGAGGGGCGACTGGCTCTGCAGAATGAGCTTGGGCAGCATGAAAAAGGAAACAGCCAAACAAAAGAACACCCTGGAGACCGAAGAGCGGGCAGGGTGAGGAAAAGCCAAGATAGCAAGTTCTTCTTGTGGCGCCTCTCCCTTATGCTGTCTAAATTTTGAGGAAACGTGGGAGAACTTCTACATACTGGTCCTAAGAGGTGAGGTGGCGGGACCCCACGCCTCAGGCTCATGTCAAGTCCACAGAGCTGGGCTTTGGGAACTGCTCTACGCAGGTGTGAAAGGATCTTTGTAATTGACAGATCACACCTACTTCTTCAGCCATCTTTGCTACACCCTGTCTCCTGTCTCAATACAGTAGACAGTCTTGCCTCTGACTTCATCCACTTAGCACAATGATTTTGAGATTCACCATACTGCCTCGGGTATTTGTAGTTCATTCCTTTTTATGTTTTATATGAATATGGCATAACATATTTATCTATTCACCATTTGATATATATTTTGCTTCTTTCCAGTTCTGGGTTCTTATGAATAAAGCTCATATGAACATTTTGAGAATGCGTAGGCCTTTCTGTGGACCTGTTAGTATTTCTTTTGTTTAGATACCTAGAAGACAGATTGCTAAAGCATAATATAAGTGTATTTATCTTTATAAAAAATATAATTACCAATGCTGTTTTCAGCATTTTGAATATTCTACATTATCAGTAACATATGAAAATTCCAATTGTACTACAACTTCAGCATCAATCTTTATTGTTACTCTTACTAATTTTAGCTATTCTAACAGGTCAGTGATAGTATCTCAATATGATTTTAATTTACACTTCCCTAAAACTAATAATGCTAAGAAACTTTGCATGAGCCTATTTTACATTGGTACATCTTCAGGAGAATGTCTGTTTAAATATTTTACCATGTTTTAAATTCAATCATTTATCTTATTGCTACTGCAAAAGTTCTCAGTAAACTCTGCATTGAAGTTTTATTTTATAAAATTTAGGTTTTGATTTTGCTAAATACTATACATACTATTTAATACTCACCTAATGACTTCACAAGTAATGTTAGATAAGAACTCTACCACTCAAGGACAAATTTCTTAAGAACTGAACCACCCAATGGTTAAGTACCATAGAGACTGCATATACCAGTAGTTTATTTCCAAATCAATGTTCCACTGAGACGTCAAATTCAACATAGGTTATACCACCCAAATGGCACATTCCATAACTACCATACCATTCAATGTTTTAGAATAGGGTCCATATATCATATTCTGAAATCAGTTGTGTGTCTATATTAAAGATAATCCGATTCTGTCATTTTTATCCCATGGTATCTTATACCTTGAGAACAAATTACTTAGAATGTATACTGAGAAATTGTTTTTAAATATTGAGCTTTACTGTACCAAATTTATACTTTTGAAGATAGTCATCCCTGGGGTCAGGGATTTAACTCAGTGTCACCAAGCCTGCCTCACAAGCACAAGGTCCTAAGTTAGATCTCGGGTACAAAAAAAATAAAGAAGGAGGAGGAGGAGAAGAGGGAGGAGGAGAAGGGGGAGAGGTAGAAGAAGAAGAAGAAGAAGATAGTAATCCCAGTTTCTTTTTTCCATATTCACACTCAGTTTTGGACTATTTGGCTATGTTATTATTTATTTGTACATTTTATTCCATATGTGCTAGCATCTGGTTTTCTTTGTCAGTAGTGTTTCCCAAAATTAAGGACCACACTCTGTGCAGAGTAAAATAGCTAATACATTTTATGTCTGTCATTCAGGCTTCTAGTAGAATCCACATTTCACACTCAAAGGTGTATTTGCCAAAGTGTAGACAGCAACAAGGAATATCAACAAACCATAATTGTGATTATAAAACTATTAATAAAAAAGAGGAGTGAGAAGATGCTTGAACCTTAGCACAATAGCTATAGCTACAGGGATAGTGAACTGTTGTATATCCCACCAAGCAATCCTGTGGAGGGAAACAATCAGAAAGAAAAAAAGTACCTACATCATATTCTCCTCCAACCTTCCATTTTCCTAATAGTGACTGCCCCTTAGCAATTCCAACAAAACCTCAGAGATCAGGAAATCCCATTGATAAACTCCCCGAAGGCCGGCATCCCAGGATACTGAACCAGAGAGAGTAGGTAGTAAACCAGCATGGACTAAAGATGTTATCAAACAGGAGCAAATACTAAATAAATGCTACATAATCACTGAATAGTCACTCCAAGAGAACTTTGGATCTACAGAAGAAATAAACTGCAAAATAAAATTGCAAATATTCCTGTGAAGGAAAATTGCTATCATTAAGCATATATTCAACAGACTGCTTAAATTTGGAATCATATCCATTCTATATAGAAGAAACAAGATACATATACTTAGAGAGTTTTGTTTTATAAACAACTAAAATGTTACACTAAAGTTTTAAAATTCAAAGAATTGGAAAAAGAAACATGAAAGTACCATTGCTTTATTTTTATTTCCTTGCCTGTTAGCATCTCATAAAGACATTGCTATTGCCATACTTGAATCACCTACTGCTATACCAAAAGCTAAATAAATGTTCTCTTTATAAAAATGTTAATTTAGCTCCTTAAACTGACATTTACATTGCTCTAAAAAAGTTTATTGATAATGACACAGAGTTATGTACTTAGTAGATCTAGATTGGCTCTATCTTTTCTAGTGATATGACCTATGGCAAAATATTTAACCTCTCTGAGAAAAGGTTTTCTTAAATAAAAAAAAAAGAAAGAAAATAAACATAGCAACTACAGCACCTCAGGACAGAATAAAGTTTAAGCAACGTGTGAAGAATTTGTCATCACTGCATCACTGCACTTCAGTTCCTCTATAAATATTAGCCTCCCTCACATTTCCACATTCTCATATGGGGTCGAAATCTCTTTGGTTCTCAGAGAAAGCATTATAGATGTCACTTGTCAAATAATTGTAGACTGAGAGAGCCAAAGCTGTAAAAGACTATGTGAGTGCTCTGCTCTATGATGTTTAAGTTCGGTCTTCTGTTCCAATTGCCTTTTCATTACACATACTTTGGGCATACGTTCTAATGTTTTCAGCCTTGTAATGAAAGGTACCATTTTGGATTTCACAAAACTCTTTAAATCACCTCTGAAGAAATATGTTAGAAACAACTGTTTTCTTCAAATGAAATGGAGGTGGGAAGAATGAAAGAACACAGAAAAACTGATCCTTTCAAAACTCTCACCGAACCAAGAGAGCAAACCACAGATAAATAGAACATGGATGATATCACCACACCCTAACCAGAAGCACCGGACTACACTAAGAAGATGTTTCAGTCCTTGGGAGGAACAATCAAATTTAGACTTGCAAGACTCAGTGCTCTCTAAAACAACTGATATTCTCTCCTCATCTTCAAATAAATGTTGTATGTGGCCTTCTAAATTTAAAATTAGTAGCAAAGAGTGTTATTGTACCGCAAATATTTGCTCCTTAAATAATCAAATAGGATTTCAAATATAAATAAATAAACTTCTTGGGCATTTAATTGTAAATTCAAAAAGTAATATCATATGGAATGTTGCTATTCTGCTTAATTTAGAAAATAATTACATGTTTTATGTATATTTTGCTTAATTTTTGTTAATTATTTCTGTAAATACCCTTGAAAATTATTGTAGTATCCTTTTCATTTTCTCTATTAAGTAGGTTTCTCTCCTACTACTGGTTGGCTGCATAATTTTATTTTACTAATTAAACACTGGATTTAATAAATGCAATACCAAACAAAATGCATTCAAACGATTTCTTTTAAAAAATCAGTATTAAAGGCCTTTCTACTCAGGCTAAAGACATACAGAATAAAGGCAGATATGCTAGTTTAACATAATTGGCTGACTTTATGCAGCACATATCTTTAATCCACAAGTATATTATTAAATGATAGAGAACATGTAATACAACTATTTTTACAGAACTAGGAAATAAATTTCTAAGAACTGCATAATTTGATATTAAAAATATTTAAGAAAGTATATTCTCTCTCTTTTTTTTTTTCTTAGTACTAGGGATCAAACTCGGGACTTGCGCTTGTGTGGCAGGCAGTGGAACCACTGAGCTAAATCCCCAGCCCCAGAAAGTAATATTCTGTCTTTTGAATGCTGTTGTTATTTAACACTAGTTACAGAAGTTTAACAGGTAAAGATAGATGAACTTTTTTGAAGCATTTGTATTCACCACTAACATGTCATATGATATATAAAAATAATGAAGTTACATGTAATAGTAAGCCTACTCCTCAGCCTACTGTTCAGGCCAGATAAAAAGATACCCACACTATGATTTCCTGGTCCTGTGGAGGAAGTAGATTAGTGCAATAGATGAAGACACTATCAGAGGAAAGTTCCTCTACTGTGCTTTGGAACTGAAATAGACAGATAAATGATGCCACTGTGGTGGAAGTCAGTGTAGAGAGTCCTCAAAAAAAGAAAAAAATAGAAATTCCACTGGACTCACATATTCCCCTTCTAGATGTTTTCCTGACAGAGTTAAAGACATCACAGTGTTTTGATATGCACATATTCATGTTTATAGTGGCACTACACCTGCCTGGCAAGTGCAAGGTCCTGAGTTTAATCCCTGGTATTGAAAAAAACCTGCTCATGTTTTTATAGTAGCACAAGTCATAGTAGCTAAATTTTGGAAGTGGCCTGTATGTCTATCAACAGATGGATAGATAAAGAAAATCTATTATTTACGCAAAATGGAGTATTACTCTGTAATAAAGAAGAATAAATTTTAGGCATTTGTAGGAAAAGAGATGTACCTTGAGACAATAATGTTAAGTGAAATAAATCAGACATACAAACCTAAATATCACACAGTTTCCCTTACCTGAGAAATGGAAAATATATAAAGAGCAAACTAAAAGATAGGAAACACAGAAATATATCTTTGGTGAATAGAAAAGGCACCAAGCGATGGATGAAAGGGGGAAGAAAGGAAAGGGGATGAAAAAGACTTGAGATGCTATGGACAGGTACCAACTCCTCGTGAGAAATGTACTGCAAACATGGACTAAGGAAAAAGAAAACAAATCAAGGGTACTCAAAATATCACATCAGAAAATTTCAAAGTAATGAACTGAAAGTTGTAGGAGAACGTTATCATTTCTGACAATGAGTAAACCATCTCACCCACTAATTTCCCTACCTGAAATTGTATCCAAACCACTGCTTCAATTTTAAATAATAATAGGTATTATTTCTTGAGGAAAGAGCTTTACATACATTGTGTCATTCAATTTTCAACCTAACTGTATGAGGTATATATTATGGTTCTTATTTTATAAACGAGAAGATTGAAAGTCAAAAATATTACAAGTGTTTCTAAAGTCATACAAGAAAATAAAAACTAAACCTACATTTTTCAAAAACAAAGTTTATGGTCTGGGCCAAACCTACATTGTTAATTACTTTGTCACTTAACCACTTAGGACATAAACAACCAAATAATTGAACGATGATAATCTTACATTATTGGCAGATTCCATAACAGTATAGCAATAACAAAAACATTAATATAGTTTAGTTATGAGAGCTAGGTATACTGTTATCTTTTATATTTACTTATATAAGTGTCTAGTGTACTGTATTTTAATTGTTTTTGAAATTAAAAGTATTAAAAAACACCAAAATTTTAAATCTACTAACATTTAGTAGATCAGACCATTTCCAAATGATAAAGTTCTCTAAAAATCTACCCCTCCATAAAAGCAATCAGAAAGGCCATTGATGAAACTTACAGTAGCCCCTCCCTATACCCAGGGATAATTTCCCATGATGGTCAGTGGATACCTGAAACTGCAGGCAGTATCAAGCCCTATATATGTTATGCTTTTA
>NW_022900948.1:2816795-2820860 GCF_012274545.1 Fukomys damarensis | reverse complement strand
TTATGCTTTTACTGTATATATATATATATATATATAAAACTAAGATTCAATTAATAAATTAGTCATAGTAAGAAATTGACAACAATAACTAATAATAAAATAGAACATTTACAACAATATACTTAGTTGGATTTGGGTTCTCTCTCAAATATCTTATTACACTTTCAATCTTTTCACATAAAAGAAGCTCTTTATGGCTGTTGTTTAGCATCGCCATCATGGTCAGCATAGCAAAACACACCACTCAAGTATTTGTGATAAATAAATGCATTGCAGTGCCACTTGTAGAAAAGTATAACACATACAAGTATGTACATAATACTTCAGAGTGATTGGATAGATATTTCCTTAAATGTCTTATATTAATAAGCTCCCCAGCCTTTAGTGAGGGGCTATTTGTGGTTTGGGGATATCCCTTGAATACTCCAACTGGCAGTTTGTCACTCTATCTATCTTTAATTTCTTCTTGTGTAGAAATGATTTTGTGTCTAGAATATATAAAGAGCACTTACAATTCAATACTAAAAACACAACCCATGGATAATAGTCCAAATATACTTTTTTCAAAGAAAATGTATAAATGGTCAATAAGCACATGAAAAGACACTCAAAATTAGTCATCAGATAAACACATTAAAATGACAAGAAAGTGCCATTTCATATCCACTGGGGAGATATGATAAAAAAGATGAATCATGACAAGTATTAGCAACTATATAGAGAAATTTGAAGTTTCATACATAGATAGTAGAAATGCAAAATGGTGTAATCACTTAAGAAAGAAATTTCAGTTTCTCAAAACACTTAATACAGAGTTGGCATAGGAATAAGCAATTCCTTTCCTAGATATGTTCCCAAATGAACTGAAGATACATGATCTCAGAAAAACCTGTGTATGATTATTTATAAAAGGTGTTATTTCATGCAGACTATTTTAATGATGACCTAAATAACGTATTCTGGGATAGGATTACTCAGTGTCAGTTCTCTACAAAATTATCCACTGATGAAATGTATAATTTCAGGAAATTTCTAGCAAGGTTTTGTTTTATTTTGTTTAAAGAAAATTGAAAGCTCTTGAAATAAAGATACTAAAATTCATGTGAGGACCAGGGATTTGGCTCAGTGGTTCCACTGCCTGACTTGCAAATGCAAGGACCTGCGTTCAATCCTTGGCACAAAAGCAAACAAAACAAAACAAAAAAAAAACTAAAGTGAAATTTTTTAAAACCTAAAATTCACAAAAAATATTTAAAAGGGAGGAGGGTGAAAAAGAGTACAATGGAAAAGAGCAGGCCACCAGGCACCGACAAGGGAAGAGATGGCATAGCTGGACTCCCATCTCCCTCCCAGTGACCTGTGACAGTGAGGCAGACCAAGCCAAGGCCCCACTGGCCTAGAAGAGTACTATAGGACCTATATAGTACTCCAGGCTCTCCCAGTGGAAGGGTCATATCCCTTAACACACTTACCACCTTTAAATCCTCATCTCTTCTCCTTAGATTTCAACAATGAGAGCCAAACTTATAAATGGTCTGCTTAGTGTCAGGATCTCTGCATTTGGAGTAAAAGCACTTTACACAAGTACCTGGATAAGTTTAGCATCTATCTACTGAAGACTTTGGAGAATACAATGCTGCAGTCTCTCCTGCAAAGTTGGTGAGGGAAGAGGATGGGAATAAATTTCAGTGAATTGTCTCCTACTGAAACAGCAGTCATCCCTGTCCTAGCCAGCAATTATCTAAGCAATCTAGCATGAGCCTACAGTAAGAGGCTTCTCTTGAAAATTCCAAAAATGTCTGTTCTTTTCTCCTACTATACCCCACTCCCCCATAAACATTTTCAGCAATAAGCAGAATTGTCTCACAAAAATTTAGTTCCCATGCATGTTGTGTTTCCGAAATCTTTGTAAACCTAGAATGGAAAAAAAAATTTCTTCTGTACTTTACTGAGGAGAATCTACCAAAAATCTTCAGCATGCCTCATATTTAATAAGAGATCAAAGGCATTCCCAGTTAAGACAGGAGGAAGACAAGGAAGTCCTTGTATACTTCTGGAGATCTTATAAAATAATAGAGAAACAAAACAAAGATTAGCTCAGAAAACACAGAAAATCCTGGCCTTAAAAAAAAAGCTTGTTAATATTTGAAGATATGATACATAAAAATGATCAACTGTTCATGTATGACTTGTGCACTTTTTGTATATGTATGATACTCTGATTTTTAAATTTTGCTTTCAAAAAGAATCTAATCAAAAATATAACTGCATGTATATATGGCTATGTAGTATAAAATTAGCATTTAACTTCAAAGGCAGTGAAATCTTGGTAATGTTAAGATAGCAAGCTATTTACTAAGAGAAATTGTAATCTTGGTTTCTTACAAGACTAATAAAATTATAAATGTATGAAAGATTTAAACATTAAAATCTATATAACAACAAAAAATTATAAGGAAATACTTTTAAATTTTTATAGAATTTTTTATTTACAAGTTATAAAATCTAAATACTACAAAGAAAAAAATTATGAATTTGGCTACAAAATACTAGAAGCAGAGTTCAAAAATAGGTGGCAGGCAAACGGGAAATATTTATAACATATGTAAGAGGAAAATTAGCTATATCAGAATTTTTTAAAGAGTTTATAAAAATCAGTAAGAAAAACAGTTCAATTTTTTATTGATATATATATATTGAATGAAAAAAAAGTAATGTAATATTACATTCATATATCAATTTGACCCAAAATACAAAATGTTATATCTAATGTTGTTAAAGATACAGGGAAACAAGTGTTGTGAAGGACCATGGAAACTTCTACAGTTCTTTAGAAAGTAATTCAGCACTACCTATCAAATTTAAAATAGAACTAGTTCATGATAACATATATATATTGAATGAAAAAAAAGTAATGTAATATTACATTCATATATCAATTTGACCCAAAATACAAAATGTTATATCTAATGTTGTTAAAGATACAGGGAAACAAGTGTTGTGAAGGACCATGGAAACTTCTACAGTTCTTTAGAAAGTAATTCAGCACTACCTATCAAATTTAAAATAGAACTAGTTCATGATAACAGAAGAAATCAAGTAGGTAAACAAATAACTTTACATTATCAAAACAGGGTTGAGAATTTAGCTCAGTGGCACCTTGCCCACCTCTCAAGCACATGGTCCTGAGTTCAATTCCTGGCATTTTATATATATAAAATACATAGCTCTAGTTGGAATGTATCTCTAGAGATCAATTACCCTGTACCATGATACTTGTCAGTTATTCATTGTAGCTTCTTTCTTTCTTTCTTTCTTTTCTTTCTTTCTTTTCTTTTTTTTTTTTTTTTTTGGTACCAGGGATCTGGGATCAAATTTCAGTCCTTGTGCCTGCAAGGCAAGTGGTGGAACCACTGAGCTAAATCCCCTGCCCTGTACCTTCTTTCTTACTTTGACTTTTGGCTCTTAAACCCTTCAAGTCATGCTGCATTGGCATAATTCTTAAGATATATCTAGTTTTTCAGGGTTTTTAGCTAGTGCTAACACCCAATATCTCCTATGCAACTTCATATATTAAAATATATGCTTCCTAGATGTTCCCTAAAACTCTTTTTCAAACAATGTCTTCCTATTTGTTGACTTACATTTTATTAAAATTTATTTTCATCATTTACTAGTTATTCTTCCCATTCCTTAGAATTCCAAATTCCAAAATTTGTTATATTTATAAGTGACTTCTGAAATGTTATATTTTATTCATGAAGACAGTCTCATGACTTTCTCTTCTCTTCTGAGAAAGATCATTTTTTATTCAATACCCCTCAGAGAATTTATTCTTACAATATATATAATATAGTATGGCATAAATGTAAACTAAATTAGGATGATGATGATGATGAACATGGGGAAAGGAGATCCAGAAACCAAGGGAGAGAGGTAGGAGGGGAAAGAGGTGGGAGGGAAACAAATCAAGGTATGCTAAGTAAGGGTACCTACTCCCTAAGATAGAGGTAAGCTTCATGGACTATAAACATATATTGATGAAAAGAAAAAAATGAGAGAATG
>NW_022900948.1:2785018-2816695 GCF_012274545.1 Fukomys damarensis | reverse complement strand
ATGTAGAAGTACATGATCCCAACAATGAATGTAACTGTACTGTATCCCTAAAATGTACCAATAAACTCAATAAAATTAATAAATTAAAAAAATATATATAAGAACATATATTGATGAAATAACAATGAATGAAATTTTGAAACATATATGCAATATAAATTCGTATTTAAATATTTGAGAACAGAATTTGATCTATAAATTGACGTTCCCTAAAAGAGACAACAAATGGCAGCAAATTTATCAGTCCTGTTTAAAAGTCTTGAGTGAGCAATGCTGAATTTTGAAAGATTTAATTGAGAAGCTCCATTCTGCGAATTTACCAAGCCCTTCATTCTGTGAAAATATTAACCAAGTTAGAACATTGATTAAAACATAGTGCTCGAAATTGAAATGCATGAAAGGCTATAATGACTATTATAACTCTAAGAAAACTCTCTTCAGTCAAGTAAATAGAAGGGCAGTGGAAGGGTAAACATGGTCCAAGTTAATGATTTTTCCTTTCCTAATATCCATTCCCTGATTATGTGCATCACCCCAAACATCCTATGTGCCTGAATATTCACTTACATATTTGTTTTTAAATGACAGCTGCAAAATGAACAAATCCCAATAATTGCGCAATGAAAGAAACTTAAATATATTAACCACAGTCGAATTTAGAGTTAAATTGGAAAGAATAATAATTTACTGGCTTTAGAAAAATCTTCTGGCTTTATTTCTGTTATCAAGTCATGAGAATAATGACAAAGATTGGATACTTGCCCAGAAATACAAGTTTTACTATTTTAAACTATTTTATCATTTGCTAAGAGGATCCAAACATGACAAAAGACATGAATTTCAAAGCATGCTACAGGATATAGACAGATTAACATTTTGTTTATCATCCAATTTTTGTTGCTTCCTTAACAAAGTGGAAACTTCATTATATTTGTCTCTGTGTTGACCTCACTCAGTAAATTGGGACTATCACTGCCCAAACCATTCTTAAAAAACCAAAAACAACAGAGAATTCTGGATATTCCTGCAATTGCTCATCTGTGTCCATACTTATTTTTTGTTTAATGATCTCAGATTTCAAAAGTTCAATTCTTGCATGTATAGTTTTATGGCTGCTCTTTCTGGTCTAATTAAAAATTATTTGTTCATGCATATATTAAGTCAGAAACATTTACTGAGAGGGTACTATGTAACTATATGTTACATTCTAAAGTACATTTGAGTGAACTTTATGCTTTCTAGCCAAAAGAATTTTACAGTAAAATATTTGTGTATATGTCTGTCTGTGTGTATTATAATAATAACAATACAGCATGGTACATTCCTTAATGACAGTAGGGGTTAAAAGACGGTTTTAACTGACTTAGCAGAACTGGAGAAGACTCTTCACAGAGAAGGTAACATTTAATATTGTAGACAAATAATATTTTGGAAATTACAAGACAGGAAAGAAATTCAGACAGGTGAAACATGGTCAAAGGCACAGAAATCTACAAGAAAAAATATGACAGTTTAATGGTTGGTGGTAGCAGAAAATATGTCTGGGGACAAAGAAACTAAATGACTATTCACCAAGGATGTTGGGTACCGTACTGAGCATGTGGGAGAAAGGTTGAATTCTAAGATCCCTTTCCACCAATAAAAATATTATCCTGTATTCATTAATTGTTGTTGATTCATTATTTGTTGTTGATATATGATCAACAATGTAACATGATTTATGTATGCTATTTGTAAAGTGACTGATCCATTTTTAACTTACTAGTTAGTAACTTACCAGTTCATATAAGAAGCTTGTTTATACTTTACATGTCCCTATACTCATGATAATAATTGCAAGCCTGATACTATCTATTGATAAATCATTCTAAACTTTTGCAAACTGTCTTATTTTAATAATATGTTCTTGGAAGGGCCAGTATACAGACTGGCTGTCACTTGCCTTAACAAAGTATCTTACAGATGAATGAATTGAACCATTCTATAATGGCTATACTACATAAAGACCCAGCACACACTTGTTAACTTGTTATACCAGTTTATCAGGAAGTTGAGGCAGGAGGAACACAAGTTTCATACCAGACTCGGCAACTCCGTGAGAACCCATCTCAAACTAAATAATAAAAAAGAGCTGGAGATGTGGTGCTCTCAGTGGTAGTGGTAGATTCGTAGTCGAACCCCAAGTACAAAAAAAGATTACTTTTGTTACTGTAGTCAAGTAAATCACTTGATATAATATTAATAACACTTCCTCTAGAGCAAAGGGGCATAAATAGGAGTCCAAGAAGCCAAATATTTCACTTGGACACATTCATTTAAAATTCTTTTATATATGACATTGTGTTTTTATGCTAACACCCAAATAATTTACACACACATGGGTTAAAGGAATCATAAATGTAACATCTCTAATTTTAAGAAGCTACAATTTTTTATATTTACCACTTTATGAAAGTAATATTCTTTTATTCCACTTATTCCATACAAAAATTAAATTTATGACATTGCAGATTTTGTTGGCAAATTAAATAGCTTAGCAATCAATCCAAATATCTTGGAAAAAAGATACAATTTATAAGTAACAGTAGTCCTGCCAGAGTTTTGCCAGTCTAGCCATATCTCCGAGACCTGCCAAGTTCTGAGTGTAGTAAACATAGACCAACTTTCAGTGAAAAGCGTGCCAGTTTTTAATCATCCCTTTAATCATCACCAACATCTGCCAGTTTTTCTCTTCCTTAAATTACCGCCACTTTCAGCATGACCCCACACCCCAAGAGGCAGGTGCAATATACAAAAAGCACGGTGCCCTGCTTTCCAGTTAAGTCCCTCTTGACTTTCCCCTCTGATTTGGATGAGATCATATGGGCAAACCCTCTCCTCCACCATCCAATATGACAGCACCACAGGGATCTGGTATGCTGAAGATAAAACACCTCCTCAAACAAAATAGCAGAAAAGGAAACGTCTGAAGAGGAGGGTCAGAATAATGAAAGACAAAACTAGTGGGAAGGAAGTTGACACTAACAATATATATATATAAATTATGTATATTATTATATATAATACACTAATATATATGGGCAAAAATAACTCATAGAAACTGTATAAAAGTCATTGACAAATCATATGTCTTCATTTAAAACAGCAATTCTGATTTCAAATCAACTGCATAAGATGAAGTGTTAGAGACAGTTTACAAATCAGATAGATTCAAATAGTGCTCCTACTGGGCCCTGGCCTAGAATAAATCTTGCCTGAGTACCCTGAAATTCTGAGTTTAAATAATCAATTGCCATTGATTTTTCACTTTTGTTCTGTCAACATTTGGTTATTCCCCAGGTCACGTAATCTTACCATTTGAGCCAAAGTCAATAATTTATTTATTCATTAGAATCTGGAGAGGTGGGACATAATGCTGAAAAGTTACATTTAAGATTTTCTACAGTGAATATCAAACATTTCACTTGGGAATTGTAATGTGCATGACAAATCTGTGCTCAGGACACCAGAAAGATAAGCCTATGCCTTTTAACAGACTGTTTTTGACAAATTGAGTTGCATTACTACAGGAGAAATGTAAGTTTAAAATAATTCAACAATAATTTTTAGCCCTTGCACCAAAATTGTGAATATTAATTTGATCATATATATTACTAATCATGAAGCATCTTTATAACTCTTGGAAGCACAGAATAGTATTGTGATCTGACCTCTACTGGCCAAGTTCATTGCATGATAAGCTACTTGCAAGCACACAGAAGTGTAGATTACTTAGAAATATCAAAGTTTAATAGTTTCCCACATTAACAAATGATGGCAGTTAGTGCTTATGAAAACAACTCACTTAAGCAGAAAAACTTTATCCTTTTCTTAATTATTGCATTTATTCTTAAGTATTCTCTTTCATTTTATGCAAAGCACTGCCCTACCGTGTTTTTCAATAATCAGAAATTTCTATCAATTGCTTTCAATAGTAATATCAATTTATTTTTGTACTGGGGATCAAACTCAGGACTTTGCGCTTGCGAAGCAGGTGTAGTGCCGCTGAGCTAAATCCCTGGCCCCAAAATTGACTTTTTTGCGGGGGATACAAGGGATTGAACTCAGGACCTTTTGCTTGCAAGGCAGGCAGTGGAACCACTGAGCTAAATCCCCGGCCCCCAAATTGTTTTTCTAAGTATATAAAAATGGCAAATGTTGCTGAGAATATTTTAGTAAATTAACAAGGTTTTGTTTATCAAATCACTTAATTATTTTGTAGGACATTAGAAGATTGGCTTTTAGAGACATTTTAATGTCTTTCTGAAAACCCTTTGAGGTTAGTCACTGGTGTACAATCGTAACCACATTCTTAATGCTTTTCACGCTTTGGTATGTGTCTTATCCAAGTTTATGATTATTGAACCTACTTAGACCTTCTATATTTATTTTGGTATGGAGTCTTCAGGTAGTATATGTACATCTATAAAAACTGTTTCATCAGTTTTCTGTTATCCTCACATCAGCATTTCCTGTTTTACTCATGAGCAAATGAATGTAAAAAGATTAAGTGAAATGCCAATGTAAAAATTCTTGGAGAATTAAGATTAGATCCAAGGACTGAAGGTGTAGCTCAGTGGTAGATCAAATGCCTAGCAAGTGTGAGGATGCGGGTTTGATCCCCAGCACACAGACTAGAACTCAATGTCCCACTAGATCAGTCTTTTGTCCTGCTTGAGCTAATATTTAAATACATTTATCTTGGCAAGTACAATAGTTTCATATAATATACTCTAAATTAAATGAAGTTTTAATACACAATCTCAATTTGGGACAGTGAACATAAGTGTCATTGTAACCAACTTTCAAAAATTAATTTGAGTATAAATTTATAGGGCCAGGGATTTGGCTCAGTGGTTCTGCTGCCTGCCTCTCAAGTGAAAGGTCCTGAGTTCGATCCCTGATACCAAAAAAGAAAGAAAGAAAGAAAGAGTATAAATTTATAAAGTGAAAAAATGCTTGAACATATAAACATGACTTCTTTTTCCCAAATAAGCTGACATATTAATGTAATACTAGATTTTATAAAAATTACCATATATTACATTTCCATTGATTTTTTAAAATTTTAAATTAAAGGGAGGTTTAAAGAAAATAGAAAAAAAACTTGTCTTAGATTTCTAGTCATTAGAAATTATTAAAAATGAACATGTGGATTTTCCAGATATACGTTCCATCATCCAAACCACATGTTTTCAAAACAAGTCTGTAGATTTTTATGGATTTTTTATACCAAGTAATTTATTTCTATATTAAGACTGACATTTTAAATCATAAGATATTTTCAACAAATATAAAATTAAATGATTGAATATCTCAACATTTTCGTTTTACAAATACAAAATGCAGATTTAAAGATAGATTTAACAGTGGTTTTTGTGACGCTAAATGGTATTTTCTTTCTGCATTTTCAAAACAGGCAAAAAAAATTAAGTGAGGGTTTGTGTGGCATACAAGTGAACACAATTAAGGAAACCCTCATTGTTGTCTTCTGAATAGACTTGTCACATTACTATTCACAGCTTTGTCTAGTGACAGTGGAATATCAAAAAGATACTGAATAATATAGCAAAAATCTATTGTGCCACTGAGATCTAATCTTTGTCTGAATGTAATTGCCTTATTAAAAGATTTGCAAGCTTACTCTTTCTGTGATTCTAAAATAAGCCAAGAAAAACCATGCTGTAAAACTGCAACTGTAGTCTCCATGATATGACAACAGCATGTAAGTCAAACCGAAAATTAAAACCCCATTCCACACTTCCCCAGCAATGGCATGGATGCTTCTAGTCCTGCAATTATCCCTGGTGCTATGAATGGCATTTGGAAGACTTTGTTCCAGTGAACTTAGCTTATAGTGCCTGAGGAACTGCTTATGTAAATATGAATATCTCATTTAGATTGTAATTTATGTTATGTGGCAGTGTCTGCTTCTTAGTACCTGTTCATTATAGCTAATAGATTCAGGATAAGCTCCTTTGTCTTTCTACCCCATCCCCCTCACCCTGAACACCTTGCTGTAAGCCTTCCTGGGGGAGAACAGTTTCATCATTCCAGGGAAGTAAAGAAATAATTGCACATACTGTTGCCAGTACCCATTACAAATTGTCAGCTTTAGCAAATAATACAAATAGGTGAAACTTCTTTTTTCCTTTTATCCCACTGCTTTTTTTTCTTTTTTGAAACATATTGCAATGTCCTGTTTTCAGGAATTTGTGAAGGCTTCAGCTTCATACCCTCCTCCTCCCCCACTCAGGTATAACAATAAGACACAATTCAAAGAGCATTAGTTCTTTTCTGGTGTGGCCTCAAGTTGTTCTCAGTAAAGAAATGATCAACAACAAATTTCACTTTTCCAGGATGAATTATCTCATTTAGGAAATAGTAGCCAGTCTATTACAACTCTTTCCATAAGAGTGGATTGGAGTGGAGGAAAACACTGGGAGCTGCTGATAGCTTCCTACTTATTTTAGCAATGTATAAGCCAGAAGAATTTTTTGTTGTTTATCCAGTCTCAGTGACTTTTGGGAGTATATTAGATATGCATCAAATATTACATATATAAATTAGACAAAGATTTTCTTCAAATATTTTATATACATTCTAATAGCCTGAAACAATCTATTTACATGTGTGAATTTATAGCCACTTGTTTGTGAAAGTGAGAACACAAACCTAAGCCTACTCAAAAATTATGACTCATAATCATGTTCATTATGAAACCTTAATTTAATATCAAAAATTATATTTAAATTCATCACAAAAACACAAAAATTAGACATATCAACCATGTAAGATGGGATTTGTTTGTTGTATTAGCAAAATTCTAAGAATAGAAGCTTGTTTATAATACTAAGCTTATTTTCACAAAGTCCAGATTAGTGTTTGCTTTTATGGAATATTACAACTATATAATTCCACTTGAAAGAACATTTTTGTTCAAATTATAGGTGTGTGAATTAAGATCAAATATATTTGCATATTGTCTCTGTATGTCAACTTATCTATGGTTTCCATATCTTAGTAGTAAACTAATTTAAGCACAATTATTACTTCCCAGAAGGCCACTTCTTGATTCTTTGCACTTCTTTGTTCTTCAGTTCTTTCCCAGATTTATAAAGTTATACACTCTGTAGGAAATTAGAAGATAGAAACAAAAGACTAAGATAGTAACAGTTTCACAATAAGTGAAGAGCAAACTACTAGTATTCTTGAGCAAGAATGAAGTAAATGTTGCCTTACAATAAGATTAATCCAAGTCTATCAGGTGGTCTGATTGAGGCAAAATTAATAAAATAAAATATTGGGTCTCTAACTTTATGCACTTCCGGTAAAGGCATTCATTCTCTTTGTTACCAGGGATTGAACCCAGGACCTTGTGCTTGCAAGGGAGGCAGCAGAACCACTGAGCTAAACCCCAGCCCTAGGTCTTTACTTTAAACTGCAAGTTATTCTCAACATTTCCATTACCAGGAGAGCCAATATAAAACTAGGTATCTCATTGAAAAACCGCATTTCCCATCTAATATACTCAAGGTATCCAAAACAAGTGTAATATTTAAAAATTATAATCTTTTACAACATTAGTTTCTAACTAAAATCTTCAAAAATAGTATATTCTCCTTTGAAATTCATGGAATATTATTTTTATATTGCATTTATACCACTCTATAGCTCACATTCACATTGTCTTTGTTTTACCAGAAGCAAGCCTTTTAAATTATATGCTGTACTGGCCACAATGCAAAGCAGATACAATCAGAGAAAATCTATTTAACTTTAAGATAATTCTAGGCATCAGATATTTTCTCACAAATTCTGTAATGTACATTAGTGTTGCCATAAGTAATATAATAATTTTATGTCTTCAGAAATCAATTTGGATTAAATATGAACACCACTTATACATTTCTTAATTAACCTGCTGATACTTATAACAATATTTTTAATTTTATGGCATTTGAAATGAAAGCTACTTATATTTTAAATCATTTCTACAATAGCTTTTTCTTTTACATTTTTTATTTTATCACTTTTTTTATAAAGTTAACACAACTATTTCCTAAAATCTATAAAATAGAGATTAGTAAAAGAATTCTGTTACAACATCTAAAGACAATCTTTATTGCTCTTTTGGTAATTTTCCTCTTAGTCTTCCTCCCATAGATTTTTTTTGAAGTCGGCTCTAATTATACTATGCAAACCTGTGTATCCTGAATCTTACATTTAACATCATATAATGTTTCACATAGTAATAGAAACTATTCATGAATGTCAAATGAAGGATATTGTAAAAATTACATGACATACCATAGAAAGAACTCCATATACTTCATAATACACAATTACTACATGTTAGTATATGTCACTATATTTATTATTATATTGTACTCAACCATAAAGGTCTACCATGATAGATATGACCATCAGATTCTTAAAAGTATTTAGGTTCCTTACTTTCAGCTTCCTCATATATAATGCTAGATTTGCAGATTTTGTATATCAAGCTGTTTTTATATTTATATTTTATATTATGTCCTTGGGAGAAATTTCCAGAATTGAATTACTTAATAAAATGTAATGCACCTTGTACAAGACTTTATGTACATTTCAAATGTTTTGCAAACAGTTGTTCCAACTTTTGCAACCACTCAAATTAAGTAAAATGTCACTTTTATACACCCTTATTGAATGACTTTCCCTATTTTTTTCTTGATACATATTTATCTATGTTAATCACATTAGTATATCAGTTTCTAATATCATATCATTTTTACTTTTGAAGAATGTACAATTTGATATGAGTAGAGAAGACACAAATATTAAATTTTACATAACATAAGAAATGCCCCCATAATTGTTTGTATTATGGGAAATCTTTACCAGATTCCCTGAATGTTAGCATTTTATTACATTTTTCTTATCTTTTTATTTTTCTCCCTCTGTAGACATAGACACAATTTTTCTTCTGAAACATTCAACAGTAAGTTGCATAAATGACAGTACAGTACAGTACTTTACATAGTGAATGTGTATTGTATTTAATCATACTGACAATTTTAAACCCTCTTTATTCTGAATCTCAGCTAATTTGGTACATGAAAAATAGTATCTTGTTTTAATTTACATTTCTCTGTTGTCTGAAGTTGAACTTATTTCTCTATATTAACTATATTTGCATTTTTGTTGTTGATGATGTCTTCTCATTATATATTACTCTTACATACATATTTTCTCACCTCCCATGTGAGAACAAGACACACTTCTCAAGACCAGAGAATATCAAGTCCCTGTTCAAAGAAAATTTACAACCTACTTTGAGAATAAAAGTGTAACACAGTAGCTTTGGGGGGAAGGTAAAGTAATTTTTAGTTAGAGAAACTGTTCGAAAATGAAAATTTACAAGCAAGTACAGAGAAAGAAAATGAAAAAAAGAGCAATAAGCATTGAAGACTCAGATTACACTACATTCTTTCCTATTTTCTTCTCAACCTTCAAGTGACAAAGACCTCCAGTTGATGGCCCCAGGGGAAGGTATTTAAAAGCTTCCAAAGAAGGGTGGACTTCTTTCCAGATAGGCAAAAACATTTAAATTATTTTGCATCTCAAATCACACAATACTGCTTTTCATCCAAAAGTAATGAAATAAGATTTCTTTCTAAATGCGTATTTTTACATTTTCTCATATTTTTTCCTTTTCCCGTTAGGATCTTGAGTACTATTTTAGTTTTTCACACCAGAGAAACTATTCAGTATTCGCATATGTGTGCCGTATTTATTTCACTTAGGAGTATATCCTCAAAATGTACCCATTTACCTATGAATGAATCTACTTTCTCATTCTTTATGGCTGAATAGTATTCCACTTTATAGAAAAACCACATCTTCTTTATCCAGTTTCCAACTGATGGGAAGGTGGGGAGGGGAGGAAGGGGTGAAGGGAGGGCGGGGACAAGGGGAAAAAATGAGAACCAAGACCTGTCATGTAAAGGTACAAGATCCCAGTAATGACTGTAACTGTACTCTCTACTTAGAATGTACCAATAAATTCAAATTAAAATTTTAAAAAAAGACACTGGAGAATTAACAAGAAAACAAATAAAACAAAAATAAATGCGTATTTTTACTTGCTCCATCCACAAACTTTCTATGGGTGAAGCTTATGTTTAATGTTGACATTTCTGAAAAGTTCATTATATGACATTCTGCCTAACAGAAGTACTATTTTTTTTCTAATGTTCTCCCATCATAATTACTAATGGAGTTATCTGAAATAAATTCCTACACACAACTATTCTCTCTGATTTTCTTTCAAAGTTAATAAAGCATAAGGAAATTGTTCACTTAAATAATTAAGTGGTCTTGCTAAGGCTCTGAGAACTGGTATCCACTAGAGAGTCAGAAGACTGGACATTCTTATCTCTCTTACAGGCAGAGCAACTAAAAAAAGTATTTTATTATATGAAAATAGGCTCTGACACTCAGCTACCTCATCTTTGAAAAAGGAGCTGACCATCCCCACTGGAGAAAAGATAGCCTCTTTAATAAATGGTGTTGGAAAAACTGGATCTCAACCTGCCAAAGATTAAAACCAGACCCTTATCTTTCACGATGCAGTAAAGTAAAATCCAAGTGGATTAAAGATCTAAATATTAAAACAGAAACACTAAACTTGCTGGAAGATAAGTTAGGCAGAACTCTGGAAGACATTGGCATAGGAAAAGACTTTATGAACAAATCCTCAGTAGCACGGGAACTAGCAGAAAGAATCAACAACTGGGATCTCATCTTATTAAAAAGCTTCTGCACTGCAAAAGAAACCATCAACAGAACTAAGAGACAACCTACAATGTGGGAAAAAATTTTTACCAACTGTTCCTCAGACAAAGGACTATTATCTAGAATATATAAAGAACTCAAAACAATCAGCCCCCGCTAAATATAAAGACCCAACTCAAAAATGGGCATCCGAAATGAACAGACATTTCTCAGACAAAGAAGTAAAAGCAGCAAGTAAATATATGAAAAAATGTTCCACATCACTGGTCATTCAAGAGATGCAGATGAAAAAAACACTGAGATTCTACCTCACCACACAAAGAATGGCTGCTATCAGGAAATCATGCAATAACAAATGTTGGCGGGGTTGTGGGAGGAAAGGAACCCTTCTCCATTGTTGGTGGGAGTGCAGACTGGTGCAACCACTATGGAAATCAATATGGAGATACCTCAAAGGGCTGGGACTAGAGGTTCCATTTGACCCAGCCATCCCTCTGCTGGGTATCTTTCCAAAAGAATTAAAAGAAACATACCACAGTGATATATGTGCACCAATGTTTATAGCAGCACAGCTTGTAATAGCTAAAACTTGGAAACAGCCCATTTGCCCATCAGTTGGAAACTGGATAAAGAAGATGTGGTTTTTCTATAAAATGGAATACTACTCAGCCATAAAGAATGAGAAATTAGAGTCGTTCATAGGAAAATGGATACATATTGAGGATAGAATCCTAAGTGAAATAAATAAATCACACATGTGTAAATATCTAATAGTTTCTCTGGTGTGAAAAGCTATTATAGTATATAAGATCCTGATGAGATAATTGACCATGTGAAATAGGAAGAAAAGGGCTAAAGATGTAGGGAAAATGGGAAGGGTAGGGGCAAAGGTAATAATGGAAAAGAAAAAAAATATGAGAAAATGAAAAAATGGAAATAAAGTGTTTGTCAATGGGGAGGGAAGGAGGGAGTGAAGGGAGGGCACAGACAAGGGGAAAAAAATGAGAACCAAGACCTGTCATGTAAAGGCACAAGATCCCAATGATGAATGTAACTGTACTGTATACCTAAAATGTATCAATAAACTCAATAAAAGAAAATAAAGAAAAGAAAATAGGCTCTGACTCTTATTTTGGCTCTTGCATCCTGCACTTTACACCTTCTTTGTCTAAAAAAATTATTTATTCCAGAAAAAATTGGTTAGCATGTTTGCAGACTATGCAGGGAATATAATCTAGAAAAATATTTTAAAATTTCATTTTAACTGGTCTATTTGCCTCACCTCACCTAACACACTTTCTGAAGCTATGCGTGCTTCTCTTAAAAGTTCTTATGTATTAACTAACTCCCCTCAAAAAATCCCCCATTTTCCTTTTGCTCGAATTTTTGTTGTCATCTTTTCCTACTTTGGTTCTGTATCCGGGTAGCATTTTTACATGAATTTTACTAAAGCAAATTTCTTTTTTTCAGGGGGGTGGGGGGAACCAGGGATGGAACTCAGGATCTTGCACTTGAGAGGCAGGCAAGCTAAAACTGCAGCAGCTTAAACTAAATTTTAATTAATTATATTTTTACTTTAGCCTTGCTATGTGTATGAAACTTATCTTTCCCTAATGACAATTACGTTCTCTATGATCTTACTGAGCATTCATTTACATATGTTACTTGGTGAAGCATCTGTCTTTTTGTACTTTTTTTTTTTTGTACCGGGGATTGAACTTGGGTCCTCGCACTTGCGAGGTAGGAGGCGGAAGCACTGAGATAAAATCCCAGCACTGTATATTTATATTCTGCACTATGAGTTGTTCTGTTTGTTGATTTCTCCCTACTTGTGACTTGCCTTTTTACTTTTGTTATGGATTATATCTAGATGTCCCACTAAAGTCTCATGTGGTCATGGATGGAGCTTTTTGCAGGTGGCTGGCTTTAGGGTGTGCACTGCATACTTGCTGGATCAAGTATGTGATGCTGGGGTTGTTTCATGATGTAATGCTAGGATCAAGGCTGCCCCAACCTGGGTGTGAGTTCCACCTATCTTAAAAGTGGGTACCCTGGATAAGTTACAAGGAGCACAAAGAGGGTCACTTGTGCCTTGCTGCTCACGGCCTTACTGCCTTCTGACTCCTGTCTGCCATAAATTGCTTCTCCTCTGTGAGCTGCTCTGCCATACCACCCTGCCTTAAAGCCAGCTGACATGAATCGAAGCCTCTACAAATCATGAGCCCAAACTAAACCTTTCCTTCTTTACTTGGGGGATCAGGTATTTTGTCTCAGCAATGAGAAAATGGTAACTAAGACAACTTTCTTACTAGTGTCTTTTGATGAGCAAAACTTTTAATTTGGATAAAATCTAACTTATTATTTATTCTTTTATGCATAGGTTTGTGTGTTCTTTTTAAGAATCTTTTCCTTCCCTCAATTACTTTCTAGAAGCTTTATAAACTTATCTTTAATCTACCTGAAAATAATTTGGGGTACAATATAAATTTAGAGTAGAAAAGGATTCTTCCCTCACATGCTCTTCCAATTATTCTAGCACCTCTTGAAAAGGCTTCTTTTCCCCATCTAGTTGCCTGGTATATATCGTGTAGACAATTACCTTGATGCAATAACCAGCCAGCAGGTATATTGCCAGCTAAACCATCTTCCAGGTCAGAAAAAAAGAAATGTCCATAGATCAAGTTAAGGTAGTTGAATCACATGGTTTAAGAAGTAATGCAAGAGGAAAGAGATGAATATATACTTATACTGAGGATATAGATTCCTACAAAATTGAAGGACCATACTGCCTGAATCTTGAGTTATACAGTATCCATATATTTTATAGCTCAATCTTTCAACATCACCAGACTTCTTTGCTGATATGTGGCTGAGTATTGAGAAAGGACTCAGTAGATAGTATCTGGAGCCAGCCACATTCCTAGCTAAAGATTAGGAAGTGAACAACTGACCATAGTCATAGCTTTCAAAGCAGTAAGATGAGCAGGTACAAATTTAACCTATATTTCTTGGATAGGAACACTCAGCTAGCCAGACATGGTGATGTATGCCTATTATCCCAGCACTCAGGAGGCTGAGGCAAGAGGATTACCAAGAATTCAAGGCCACCATGGACTATATAGTGAATTCAAGTCTAGCCTGAACTACACAGTGAGTGTCTCAAAAAATCAAAAACAAAACAAAACACTTAGCTAGTAGAATGAGTGACCTATTTAAATTCTCATTAATATTGAAATATTTAAATTGACTGTGTATATTTAGTGTGTTATAAATATTTGGTGCCCATATGTTCCTTTTGATGTTTTCTATCAGTAAATTACACACAATCATTCAATTATTTTTTCCTGTGTATGACACTCATGTTGCTTATATATTCAGTTGAAACTACCTACTATATTATTTTCTTTTTTTGTTTTTTGGGATTTTGAGTGGTTTTTTTGGTGCCAGGGATCGAACTCAGATCTCTGCGCTTGCAATGTATTTCTTTTTCTAATATTCTGTATCAGGGATCACAAACTATGTAAACCTATTATTTTTTTTTTTCTTTTGTAGAACCAGGGATCAAACTCAGGACTTTGTGCTTGCAAGGCAGGCACGGTGCCACTGATCTAAATTCCCGGCCCACACCTACTGTTTTTGCAAGTAATGTTTTGTCATAATACAGCCACATTCATTCCTTTATATATTGTCTAAGATTGCATCCATGTTACAAAGCCTATGAGGAAAAATTTTAGCAGAGACAGTATATCCAACAAGTCTGAAATACTTACTTTCTTAGTTACTTTTCTTACTGCTGAGAGAAAATATCCCACCCTCAAAATTAAGGAAGAAAAGGCTTATTTGGCTCACAGTTTGTAGAGGTTTAAATTTTTAGTTGGCTGGCTCCAAGGCAGGGTGGCTTGGCAGACAAGACCTACAGAGGAGAAAGTTCATGGTGGGCAGAAGGTAGCAAAGCAAGCAAGCAAGGGGCAACTACTGCTCTTTCTATTACTTGTAACCTATCCAGGCTACTAAGGGCAGGTAGTGTTCACACCCTTAATCCTAGTGCCCTTGATCTAGCATTGCATCCTGAGTCAATTCCAGCTTCACACACTCAAGATCCAGCCACCTCTGAAAAAGCTCCACCTATGACCACATGAGTCTTTGTAAGAACATCTAGACACAAACCTTAACATTTACTACATACCACTTGAAGAATAGGTTTCCAACCCGTGTTTTATAAATGACTGAATAATGAGTAAACATACATTACTACATCTTTTTGAAAATCAGTTAACTATACATATATGGATTGAACTCAGAGCCTTCACATTGAACTACATCCCCAGTCCTTTTATAATTTTTTTTTTTTTTGAGCAAAGTTCTCACTAAACTACCCAAGCAGGACTAGAACTTGTAGTACCCCTGCCTCAGCTTCCCAAGTGCTGAGATTATAAGAAGGCACCACCACATCCAGCTGATAATTCCTTTTTAAAAGTCTTTTTGTCTGATACTAAGATAGCTACACCAGGTTTTCTTATGCTTTTGTTTGCATTGCATATTTTTTTTCTAGGTTTTTATTTAATTTAAAGGGCAACTGTTGTTGACAACATAAAGATAGGTCTTGCTTTTGTCCAGTCTGGAAATCTCAGACTTCTAATTAAATTATTTGTGTTATCCTAGAGTTGGTGTCCATTTGCTACTCTTTTGGGGGTGGCACACACGTACACACATATACACATGCACATGCCTGTGAATTGTCTGCCACATTTTCCTATTTTCTGCATGGCTAAGAAAATTGTAATACATACTTGTTGTATAGTAGATATGTGGGTGATACACTGTATTTTGTTTATCTTCCTCTGGAGAGTTTTGAGCGTTTGGAAAGGTTCTTTTTTCTTTCTTTCTTTCTTTTTCCTTGAAGCACTCAAACTCAACTGTCATCCTTGGGGTGGACAGTAGCTACCAAAATGTTTCTTCATCTCTCCTCATTTTGATATTACAACTTGATATTCATCTGTTTATGCCCAGTTTAGGAATCAGCCAACTCTATCCTCTAACACTATAAGGCAATGACTCTGTGGTTTATGCTCAAATTCTAGCTGCCCTTCATTGCACAGACCCATGAGAGTCCTAGGAGGAAACATCTATGTAAATGACAGATGGCAGTCTTACTAAATGCATTTCTCTTCTTTCAAGGATTTTTTTTTTTTTTTTTTTTTTTTGTACCAAGGATTGAACTCAGGATCTTGTGCCTGCCAGGCAGGTGCAGTGCCACTGAGCTAAATCCCTGTACCTCAAGGAATTTCATTCAGGCTTTTGTTGTGGATGCTGCTGTTTCTGCTTTTGAATAAATTATTTTCCTTTAAATGTGTATAGTTTTTTTAAAATTAATCTACAATTTACACATGTTTTATGCCGTTATTCCAATACAAGATTCTTGGCAATTGCTAGAGCAAGAATTTAGTGATTTTAGAGATCCAAGCAAAATCTAACATATTTTAAAAAGTGTTTCTCAAAATTTGTTCAATAGAACAGTCCCCTAAAATAAACAGTTAAGATGATTTGTTATGTGTTCAAACATTTACGAACTCTAGTTAGGTTTTCATCCATGATGCTACTAAATTCTTATAATTCCATAAACATGTCAAATAAATAAGACCGTTAAATGGTAACACAGGGCCAGGGATTTAGCTCAGTGGTTCTGCCACCTGCCCTGCAAGCACAAGAACCTGGGTTCGATCCTCGGTACCAAAAAAAACAAAAATGGTAACACAATGCTTCACTAATTTAATAAATATTGAATTGACATTTTAGTATTTTTTCCAGAAATACTACTATGGAAACTCTGTTTATGGAACTCTATTTTGTTTTGTTTTGAACACTTTTTATATTTCACGTCATTGAAAATATGGTCTTTATCTTGAATTTTAATTTCTCCTCCCAAACTTTCATTTTTTTAAAATTTCCATGCCAGAAAACTGATATATTACCCCTCTAAGATAATAGGAACCAAGAGACTCAGTTTTTCATATTATTTTCTCACAATATAAAATATTTCTGTGACCTCAGATCTGAGAGAATTTTCCCTCACCAACCACCAAGTCCACAAATTATTCTTCAGGGGACTCTAGCTCAGATTACTCTAATTTAATTCAATTCTGACACTGTCTATCTTGAGATTACAACAGATCCTACAGGTCAAAGGCTCAGTTTCACAACAATGTCTCCCCCCTCCACTTCCAAAGGCAATTACACGTCCAGGTTGTTTTACATGCCACTGACCAACTAGTTATAAATCAGAATTCCCAGGACTTCCTTCTTAGAATCAATTATTTGTTAGAGTGCCTCAAAGCCCTCAAGAAAACACATTTATTGGTTTACTATAAAAATATTACAAAGGATACAGATGGACAAACACATGGAAGAGATATGTAAGGCAAGGTATGCGGGAAGGGGAAAGGAGTTTTGGTCTTCACCAGGTGTGCCACCATCCAAGAATCCCCATGTGTTCAGCTATCTGGAAGCCCTCCATTCTCCATCCTTTTGGGTTTTTATGGAGGCTTCATTGCATAGGCATGATTGATTGCATCACTGGCCATTGGTGATTAACATTGCTTTCAACTCTTTCTTATCTGGAGGTTGAGGGTGAGACAGAAAGTTGCAACACTCTAAGTACATATTTGGCACTCCTAGCAACTCTCATCTGAACCTATCAAGGGCCCAAGAGTTGCCTCATTACAACAAAAGATGTTCTAAGCACCCCTAACACTCAGGAAATTACTAGTTTTATGAGATCTGTGTCAAGGACTAGGAACAGAGATCAATATGCGTATTTCTTAGCATTTCAAAAACCATAAACACATCTCATTTGTTTTCTACCTTCATGATTTTACTTAGGGCAATTATATTAATCAATATATTTCTTTCTAAACTAGTAAATTTATGTATCTCAATTATTTACCATCCTGTCTCACAAGCTCAAGGTCCCAAGTTCAATCCCTGGAACCAAAAAAACAAAACAAAACAAAACAACAAAAAAATAATTCCACGAAAGATCTAGCAAAGTCAATAAAATTTTTTTTCGTAGTTATCGCACATTTTTCAGAAAGCATGCAGAATAACAATGAGAACAGAATTACAGCACATAAAACAAAATGTCCTTTGTTTGGTTATCTTGTGCTGTGACACAAACTATCTTAAAACTTACTGTCTGGATCAGTAACATTTCATCATCTTACCGCTCTACAAGTCTAAATTCAGGCAGGACTTTACTGGCCCCTTCTTTCCCTTGCATCAATAGTAAGAGTTAACTCAGTAACAGTCAGAATTGGGGGCTAGTTTGTGGGTTTAAATGGTGTCACTTACTTCCCTTGCTCCTTAATGTGTCTGGCTGGAAGCCTGGCTCCCCAGGGACTCTCTCTGTCTCCTGTAACCTCAAACCTTCTTCATAAGATCTTTATATGATATCTCCTGCTAAGGAATCAGACTTTTCTCCACAGTGTCTTCGAGTCCAAGAGGGAAAGTGAAAGCTCTCATCCCTCTTCAGTCAATGCACAGAAATAACCAGGGGCTCTTCTGCCATTCACTGGTTATCAGTGATGTCATTGCCCACCTCAGACTCAGCCAAGGCAAACTCCATGTGAGGAATATCAAGATATTTGTGATTATCTTTACTCTACCACACCATTCTCAGGGCAAAAGGAAATAGACACTTTGTAGGAAATGGTAAAAAACAGGGCAGTAGAATTCTGTTCTATTCCAGAATTACATAGGGCAATAAGGTAGTAGAAATTGATAATAGTAAGGAGAAAAATATTAGAAACAATGCAGACATCAAAAATATGAGTATATCAACAACTTCATGTCAAAATACCTTAAATTTAGATGAAATTGAAAAATTATAAAAAGTATGCATATAAAACTGATTTAAACAAAAATAGAATTACCTAATTATTTCTATACTGTTGAAGAAATTGACTCAGAGATCAAAACTTGCCACACGGAAAATTCCAAATCAAAGAGATATCATTAATATAAACTTCCAAATATTCATTAAATAAACCATTTCAATCACATCTAAACCTTCTAGAGAATAGAAATAGAAGGCATAATCCCTGAATCATTGTATGAGGCTGATATAATCTCATAGATGATACAAGTTTGTTAGAAAGATTGACCTGTAATTGCCCTTCTTGTGCTCTTTCTCAGAATGTTAATGGCCCTATTTTGATATCTTTCTTAAAATATCACTTACAGTATATATTCAAATTCAACATATTATGAAATATCAGTTCAATATGTTATGCATGATGATCAGACCCTCAAAAAACATAAAGGATTAATTGATGAGGTTTCAGGTGGGATTTTTTCTTCCTCTCTTAGATTTTCTGGGTATTCCAAAGAAAAAAATTGTTCAATCTGCCCGAATGCTTTCCTCTCCTCTCTGTCTCTAGGAAAGACGATCTCGTCATTGCCCAGTTAGAGTCTCCCCCTTCCTTTTTGCTTCAAGAATTCCTTCTTGGCTGAGCTATTCTTTTGTGATACAAAAGTATAAAAATGTTCGAGCAGACAGGGATGAAGGAGGGAGTGTTTAGCCACAGTGACCACACTATTTACACAACAAAGAACTGATAGAGGAGTACAAAGGGATTTAAAGATCTAGGTGCCTCAGGGAGTTTGGAGAAGTTCTTAAATTAGATTTTTCAGAGAAATTACAAGGTCAGTAAACAGAAAGTCTGATTCGGGAAAATAAATTTGATTCTTATTTCTGATATGTTTATGCAAGACTGAAATTACTATTTAGCGACTTTGTGGCAGTAAATAAGATTATACTGTTAGCTTCCGTCAATTTATGACACCCTTCAACATATGAATCATGTAGAGTACTGCAGTGAGCGTTAAATGTTCTACATTTACAATAAAAATTAAAAGAAAAAATTACTTACTTAACCAGGATATCATATGGAGTTCCTTGTCCTATACCTGGGCAAATTTGGATTTATCTGATTTCCAAAATATGGAACCTCTTCCAAATCCATATCAAGAGTCAAGGCTCTTTTTTTTGCCACATAGGTTCTTGCTCCTGTGTATAGTGCATATACAATGTTACTCACAGCTTGAAACCAACTTTGAAACTCAGCCTTTCCCCATTGCACTTGTGCGCACACACATGAAGGCTAACATAGTCCTAAATGTATTGGAATTTGCTGCTTTTTTTCTCTTATCAGGAATCAAACTCAGGGCCTTGCATTTGCTAGGCAGATTCTGGAGCTACACCCCCCACCCTGGACTTTATTGCTTTGGAGAGGAAGATGAGAAATAGGCTTATTCAACAACTGCCAATAGCATATTAAATCTGAGCTATTAGTAAATGCCTTTCTGCCAGTCTACTACTATAACATTATTATAGGAAGATGAGTGAGGCAAAAATATTATAGGCAGTGACATAGGGCTAAGTCCTCGCGAGGGCCAGGACAAAGGTGAAACACACCACTGCTGCACATTGGCTGAAAACCAGGCCTCAAGATGGAAACAAGATGACCAGACCCACATAGTTCCTCAAGGAAATGGGCTTAGTGAATTATAGCTAGGCACTGACCATTCTGGGGGTGATCAGAGACCTCTGGACCCACCACCTCCCAAGAGAATCCTTGTTTTTTCCATCCTCACTTGCAACGTGACTTGCTTCCCAGCAGGACCCCATTATCTAGGTGACTTCTTGTAACCTTATTGGATGTGCATGGCGATGGCCCACTTTGAACCCACGTGGGTTCCACCCTATAAAACTTCTCTGTAAAATGGGGTCCTTGGGCTACACTCAGGATGCCTTCTGCTCCTCAGGAATTTTCCTATCAATAAATATCTTCCTACTTTAAACCTTCTACTTTCAACTTCCATTGTTCCTAGGTCTCGATCTTCAATTTCTAGAGAACAAGAACTCGGGATATCATAGAGTTAACAGGTTGGGAGATATGATATTTTATATTTCATATTTCCCGCGACAATATAATCTCTGATTTTCCTCAACTATGCTCTATTTTCCCTTTATCTCTATGTCTTATGAAAATCAACTTTCCCTTTTCCAATGATGAAAATAATAGCCAAGTTCATTTTAGTAGTTCATGTTTTAGACACTAGGCTGTCATGTATTTTTTTTAAAGTTTACAATGTGTAACGTTTTTCAAGTTAAATTTCTACAGCTAGCAGAATGACATGAGAGACTAGTACTTGGACCACATGCAGGGAATGTTTACCTGGCGATCCCAATCGCACCACGAACCAGGCGACTGCCAGCAGTTCCAGTCTTTACTTGCTGCCCACAACAATCCTATTAAGAACTGCTAGTATTATAATCTTTTTTTACAAGTGAGGAAACTGAAAGGTCCGATAATTTTTCCATATTAACAGTTAATGCCATAACTGATATCTGAACCACACAGTCTGATTATAAAGATTGTTATTTAAAATATTACATCATACCATCTCCAGCAATAACATATGACCTTGGAAACTATCACACTTTTTTCTTCCCTTTTTTTTTTCTTTGAGACATTGTTTCACTATGTAGTTCTGGCTGGTCTTGAACTCACTGTATAGCCCACACTGTCCTCAAACATGCAGTGATCCTCCTGCCTCAACCTCTTAAGTGCTGGGAGCTGCCACAATATTGACACAAACTAACATTTATCATAAGTGAGCATTTACTTAAAATCTCTCTCACTGGAAGAGGAATTCTGAGACTAATTGCTAAAATTATAAGATCTTTGCTCATTTCGTTGAACTTATTTTTTTAAAGCTTGAGACAAAAAGTGTCACAAAACAAAATAACAAAAATAAGATTTGATCACATATTCATGATATGATGATCTGCTCTGGGGAAAATGGGAGAAGACAAAAGGAAATGGGGGCAAGAAAGATCAGAAGTGATGCATGTATTTTAAAACAAGTTAGGTCCTACGGAAACTCCCTGTGTTGTGGAGGTAGAAGCATGTGAATAATGACGCATTTTACCTGTATACGGCTTTGGTATTCGTAATGTGTTCAAAGGCTATCCAAATCAGGAAATACAGAAGTAAATAGTAATTAAGAATAAGAACAGCTGGATGGTAGAAAAGTAGGAATTCATTGTTCAGTGTAAGGCTTTATGTTTGAGGCCAGATGAGGGGAGGCAATCAATAGAACAAGATTTAAGGCAGAATCATTTCCTTTGACTATATAAATCCCCAGTGAGGAAGATACAAAGAAACTGATACAAAGTGCTGAGAACATGAAGACCGGAAGGTGGGAGTAGGGAGTGTCACATCAAGAAAGTAAGAGAGAGGGAGAAGAAGATTGTAAGGAATTTCCTTGTACCACAGTAAGGGTATAATGTAATGGATGGACAAGTGTGAAATCTTTAAGGCAATCTGAATACTCAAGCATGATTTCCAGGTCAGTCTCAAGGCAGAATTCATTCTTCTTGGCCAGGCACGGTGGCACATGCCTGTACTCCCAACACTGGGGAGGCTGAGGCAGGAGGATCACTTTGAATTCAAGGCCACCCTGGAAGACACAGCAAGATCCTGTCTCAAGAGAAAAAAAAGAAAAGAAAAAGAATGTCTTCTTCTTGGAAAAACCTCAGTGTTTATTCTTAAGGCAACTATTGGATAAGGCCCATTCATATAGACAACCTCCTTTATTTAAAGTCAGCAGATCACACATTAGTCAAATGTACAAAATACTTTTACAGCAATATCTGGACTAATATTTGACCAAACAACTGAGCACCATACTCTAGCCAAGTTGATGTATAATATTTAATTATCCAAGTACTCTTTTTTAAAATTAATTTTATTGGTACATTTAGGTATACAATATGCTGATATTCATTACCGGAAATTTGTACCTTTACATGATATATCTTGGTTCTTATTTTTTTCCCCATTCCCCTGCCCTTCCTTCAACCCTTCAACCCCTCCCTTTTTACACAGATGGTTTCCACTTTTTCCTTTTCTCGTATTTATTCCTTTCCCTTCTTTCCTTTCCCCTGTCCTTCCACTTCCCTTCCCCTTTGGAGCTTTTCTTCCTATTTCATATTATCTATTTTACACTTTGATTTTTATTTATACTTTCAGTTTCTCACACCAGAGAAACTATTCAGTATTTACATGTGTCCCATTTATTTCACTTAAAAATATGGCCTCAATATGCATCCACTTAGCTAAAAGTGCCTCTAGTTTCTCATTCTTTATGGCTAAGTAGTACACCATTTTATTTTTTTAAACACACATCTTTATCCAGTATCCATTTGACGGGCAATTGAGCTGTTTCCAGGTTTTTAGCTCTTAGGAACTGCCACTATGAACAAGGGTACACATATATCACTGAGGTATGATTCTTGTAATTCTTTCGGGAAGATACCCAACAGGGAATAGTTGGATCAAATGAGAGCTCTAATCCTAGTTTTCTGAGGCATCCCCATATTGATTTCCACAATGGCTGCTCCAGTCCACACTCCCATCAGAAATGGAGAGGGCTTCTTGTTGCCCCACAGCCCCACCAGCATTTGTTGTGGGTTGACTTCTTGATAGTGCCGCTCTTTCTGGGTCGGCACTCTTTGAGACATTAGAGTCTAGGTAGGGTTATCCATAGGGAAAGGCTCAGGAAGCAACAAGGGGAACGTGCCATGAAAAAGAAAAATTTGCACCTAGGGGGAAAGTCCAGCCAATGTAAAGTGGATTTTTTTCTTTAGAAGATAGTGAAATGGAGACAATCTAAAATAAGATTCCTGCATTTTTATTTTATAAACTTGTATAGGAATCAGCCTTTTATCACTCTCCTAGGTGATCCTGGGTTACACAAGGATGACATTTGCAGAAATATTGAGGTTAAGGACATACATTCATTCCATTTGAATGAAGAGAAAGTAAATTACTAACCATAACATTATTTCAGCGAGAACAAGCTTCACCCAACAAAATGATGGAATGACCAGCTAGACATGAATCATGCCATCCCACAGAATGAAGATTAGCATCATGACACAGAAGGAAATGATAGCCTAGATAGGCCAAGAAAATTTAATTTCACAATAGCCATTTTTGAATGTACAAGTGGAATCAGAACAAATCACAATGGAGAGCTGATTCAGGATGTGGCCTGTACCCCACTTCCTATCCCTATGCCTGTCATTGTTTGTAGTAATAAAATTAGAGCATGTCACAGAGAAATAGAACAAAGTAACTGCAACGCTAAGTGAACAGTTTGTTCTCTGTATCCAGTTTCCCAAACTACTGTTTATAGGGGAAAAAAATCTGCGTTCTTTTTGCCAAATGAAATGCTCACTAGTTTGAATGACTTATGTAGGCTATAGTATTAGAATGCAAACATTCCAAAGACAAAGCTTCTGAAAAAGAGGAGCTCAATACACAATTTTAATTACTGTTAATAATAGAGAAGAGAGAATGTAATCAAATTTTCATCTTATTATTACTATCATATGTTTGAAACAGCTTATGTAGCCGTGCAAGTAAGAAAATGAAAACCTCTTTATGAACATGCTATAATTCATAATTGCTATCCAAGCATCTCTACTAGTGTCCTATCATTTAGAATCACGGATTTCTAGGATTTTTGTCTTCTAAGGGACTTTGTAAATCACCTCTTTTCTACCTGACCCACAAGCAGAAATAGTTACATACACAAACAGAACCACAGACAGGTCCCCTCACGCCTCACATCACACACACAGAACACATTCCAATCTTCTGAGCAATTTTGCAAATATTGATCATGACAAGGAAGCAGACAAGCAGAGCTAGAAAGCATTATTGTTAAATCTTGGAAGGAAGAATATGATATCCCCATGATAATCATTTATTAAGTTTATAATGCTAACATTTTATTTAACACATGGGAAATAACTGACCTTCGGTTTATTAATAATTTCAGTCTTTGATCACAAAAGAGACTAAAGCTATAAGCATATAAGGCAAGTATTTTCTGGTGTTATAAATTGCTCCTTCCAATATTTTGTTTTTTTCTTTTTATTGAAGATGCTAAGGGTGAAATATAATTTGATATCATTGAAGATCGGATCTCTTCTAGTGGACAAAACACCCAAAATTCACTGCTGTGCTTTACAGAGCTCACAGTTGGCCTAACCTACATGTTAGCTCTTCTGTGACATTGAGATGACCCTAACTGAAAAGGAGCAAACTGTTCCTAATTCAGAACAGGAGGTTGCATTAAAGAAAAAGCTGTCCCAAGAGAAACTGAAGAAACAGAAATATATGGCATAGGATAAATTTGACATAAAATAAATGAAATTGAAATAAAATAAGATGAATGTCCTGGACCCATATCTTATTGGTTCCACACAAAATGTGCCTTCATAGTTTTCAAAGTTTTCATTCTATATATCTAATTAATGTCCCAACACACCACAACAGTGACTACAGTTAGATAAAATCTAACTGGTTATTTTTTTAAATTTTTAACTATAGTTTGAAGCTATTCACTTATAGATTCCTAAAAATATTTTTTAAACTTTATATAATATAAAAATGTCCAAAATTGTTTAGGGCTTTTTTTTACAAACATTAGAAGAAAAAATACTAAATTTTTTACAAACTTACACCCCATGAGGCTGGTAACACAGCATTATGTACTGGTATTTCTTTAAAAATTTACTGAAAGTTAACATAACTACATCATAGAGTTCATAATTCTATTTGTACAGAATCTCTAGCAATGTAAAGTGAGTTTACTTTGTATAAAAGAAATCTTGACCCACTAGAAGAAAAATAAATTGGAATTATGCCTATACTACTTTCCAGCCATGATAATAAAAAAAAGAAATTTAACATATCTGAGCCTCTCTTTGTTCATTTGGCATACATTATTTTTATTATTAAATCATCATTATATGAAATAATACTATCTTAAGGGCATTGTTGTAAAGATTACAAATATTTCATGTGAAAAAATGAAGATGGTACTCAGTACATAGTGAGACTAATTTATAACTTCTGTTGCTATTGTTGTTCAAAAGAAAAATATATGCCAGGCACAATGGCCTGCTTCTGCAGTCCCTGATACTCAGAGCCTATTGTGGAAAGATCACTTAAGGCCAGGAGTTGGAGACCAACCTATGCAGCATAATAAGACCTCAACACCAGTCACAAAAAAGTAGAAAGGTTTTCTAGTCTGGGGTAGAGGAGTACTTGCTCAGCATGCATGAGGCCCTGGGCTCAGCCTTAAAATGGAGAGGTGTGTTTATAAAACAATGAAATCAAATGCAGGTAATGTAATATGACAGTATTATATATATATATATATATAGTTATGATAGTATGTACAATTTTATTTATTGATTTAGGATTATAAATATTTGCTGTATCTATATAATCCTAAATATTGAGGTAACATTTATTACCAATAGAGAACAAAGTGATTTCAGTTAGTATAAAGTATCATTTACTTCTAGTCCGTGTGTGATTAATAACAGTGCCAAACAGCTGGAGATGATGGCACATGTCTATAATCTCAGCATTCGGGAGGCTGAAGCAGGAGGATCACAATTTTGACCTAGCTTGGGCAATCTAGTAAGATCTTTCCACCTAAAAATGCATCTTAACTAATAAGGACAAGGCATCGGATGGTAACAAGCAATCAGGGTTACATGTAAAAATGTCACTCTACTTAGAGATGCATACTAAAGTATGTTGAGGTATGTATGACATGACAATGTCTAGAATTTGCTTGAAGACCCTTCAGCAAGTGTGTGTATGACAGAAATACGCAAATATGTTCACCAAAGCACATGCTCAAGAATATTAATGGCAGCAACTATTTCTAACGCTCAGGCCTAGCAACTACCCAAACGTTCAACAGATCTAAAGTGAATAAATAGTGGGTATTCATACAGTTGAATATTAGACAACAAATGAGCAAACTGTAACAGAGTGCTACAATGTGGGAGAATCTTAAACACAATACTGAGAAAATCATGACAAACACAAAAGCACATGGTCTATGGTTTAATTTATATAAAATTCCCAACAGGCAAAGCTAACATGCTGTAGAAAGCATAATTCTGATTATCTTGGAGTTGAGCAGGAAGATGGACGGACCATGAGAAGACCTACTAGCACACTGCTTTGTAATATGGAGGCTTACAGAGTGGGGTTCTTAGGGCTTGTGTGTCTTCTGTGTAGTTTGTTAATCTTTTGGAAAAGCTTATATAAATCACTTTTCCAAAGTACAATTGAGAAACACTCTTGGTAAAGTCTTGATAACTATTAAAATTGGGTGATGAGTATATGGGGACTTATTTTACTTTTCTCTCTACTTTTATGTCTGTTTAGAAATTTTCATGTTAAAAATGTAAGTGTATCTGAAAATGCTATATCATCAGGTGAAGGCCTGAAAATTTAAATGTATGAACTCTTGGTGGGTGTAACTGGATAGTAGAACACTTGCCTACCACACACAGGCCCTGAGTTTCATTCCTAGCACCAAAAAGTATTAGACACTCCTGAAGGTCTGCTGATAGTCTAAAATGCATAAACCCTTCATAGATACAGATTCCAGAACAATTTCAGATGGAGGTTTATAAACACATGAGTATATATTATTATAGGTACATTTTACATCGAGTCTTTTAAAAATAATCAAGATTCTGCCCCAAATGTCTTCTCCTATATATGTAACCATTTGTTATTAAATTAAATTAAATTAAATTGAGTCACTCACCTTAGAGAGATTGCCAGCCGAATACAAGTATAATTGCATCGGATTCCAACATCTCTTTAAAGAGCCTGAAGAAGTTAAACTAATTGTCAACACTGTAGCAAGACGGAACATCTGCCTTGACGCTTGAATAAAATGGCTATGCCTCTGGGATTTGTATTAATGTTTGTTACGTGCATTCTAAAACATTTGGATGGATTTGGGGAGGAAAGTAAAAGGAGAAGTACCTTCATCAGCCCACCTACAACTTTCAGCGAAGAAAACTTCAAATTTAGATGCAGGCAGAGTTAGACAAAATATCATTACGGCACTGATTTACGGAGGTAAAAAAAAATTAGCCTACAAGGGACAGTACAATATTTCATTATGTTAACGTGAAACCTCAAGAGTTTGCTGACTAGAAACTACGGGTACTCATGCCAGACACATTGTCTTTCAAATCAAGCCATTTGTAGACCCACTATGATGACAGCTCTTCCTGGGTGTGTTATTATTTAAGTTTGCAAGCTTAAAAAAGTATTCTGATAATATATGAAGAAATAATTGATTTCTTCCTCCTCTTTGCTTTACTTCTATAAATACGCTTTTTGTGCATTATGTAATGCAATACATAATCCGAAAACTTGATGTCTGAGGTGAGCCTGAAAATTAACAACTCCAAGTATTGACTTGATTTTTTTAAAATTTTGAAACCATTTGTTTGATTATTCTTTTTTTTTTCTAACTTGGAAAAAACATTTCATATCAGCCAATTACAACAGAAATCAATTTCTAAGTAAACTAGCACTGCTTGATGCTTCTTTTATGTTTATCTCGAAAGGAATTCACACTTAGTCACAGAGTATATGAATTGTACTTAGTAAACTATTACTCTCTATGAGCATTATGGTTTTGGGTTCCTACTATTATATATCCCTTAAATTAAAAATTTTAAAAATCTCTCCTTTCAGTTCAAGTAAAATAGACTTAGCAGTAAGTAACATATTTTGCCAGATTTTTTTTATTAGAATTACATGGTAACTGTTAAAATGAGTTTGCATTTGCTTCAGGAACATTAATTTTCAGATTAAATAAAATACATGGTCTTATTTTAAATCAGGCTCGTTTTATACAATAGGCCAATTTTTTAAATGAGCTACCCTACACTTAATGTCATTAGTAAACAATGTGTTTAGTCACACAGGAATACTAGACTCATACATTTAAAACACTCCAGCATCTGGTTACGCCAGCTGAACCCCTACATAGTGATGAAACCTAACAATAGCTCCTTATATAAGTGAATGGATGGAGAAGTGCAGATTCCCCAGCACAGATGCTGCCTCTTATCCAGCCTCTCTAGAACAAAGTCAAAGGAGTAACCAATACCTTTATATGTTGAATCTATTTGCCATTTTTCTAGAAAGAGTGAGAAACTGATTGTTATCTACAAGGTTTTATAGAATTCCATGGAAAGTCTACCAAATGAGATTTCTCAGGAGACTGGTCTTCATTGTAGAGTTGCATTAAGGCAGCTTATATGGTGCACAGAGTGGATGCATCTTTTATGCAGAGAGGTAAGATTCTACAATGTAAATAATTCTGTTGTTCATACCTAATGATTATTAAGACTACGCAAGCCAATGTACTAAATCCATCATACGCTTAATCTCACTACATACTCACAAAGGTCCTGCAATAGATTCTATTTCCCTATTTTTATTTTCCCATTTTACAGGTAAATAAACTGAGACTGAAAAAAAGGCTAAAAAATGGCAATCACAGGATTCAAACCAAATCTAACTAAACTCTAAACTGAATATCACTCTAGCCAACTTTCCAGTTTTTTTAAATGTGACTTTTTAATTTTTATTTTCTAATTTTATGTTATTTTTCTCTATAATTAAAATCGCATGATTTATTGGTACACTAAAATCTTTGTCCCTGGTTGATTCTTAACACAGTGGGAGTATTTAGGTGAGTTATTTACAAATAAGTCTTATTAACTTTACTTTGGAAAATGATCAAATTTCAGTGTCTATAAGAGATAAAGTAAAAAGAAATTCGTAGCTACTCAAAATTTTGTTGAATTCAACTTTCTAAATGTGATCAAATATCACAGAGTATAAATTTTAAAAATCATATTATAGAAATAAAATAGGCAATATTTGAATCACAGGTAGACTGCAGGGTAAAACTCTACAGGAATTATCTGCCACTTCACTCCCATCTCAATTCCTCTCTCCCAAACTAGAAAGAAGCACACACACCCATCAGCTGCTCCTGTAAGTACAGGTTCTGTCTCTGTCTCTGCTTGTTTGCTGCCTTTGTCTATTTACTTTATACTTTATAATGAAATAATTGAGATAGGTACTTTATTTTTAAAAAATGTTTGTTTGGCTTATAATTCTTGTGGCTGCGCAGTCCAGACAGCATCCTTACTAGGTCCCCTGAGTGTCCCCATAGTGTAGCAGAGGAGGAGACAAGGAGCCAGCAGAACTCAGAAGCACCAAGCACGTGGGGTGGCCTTGCTTTACAACAGCCTCCTCTCAAGACAGCACTAATCCATCTATGAGAGTGGAGCCAGCATTTCCTAACTACCCTCCATTAGGCCTCATCTCTTAAGTGTTCCACCATCAACATCACCCCCCTGGGGACCAATATTTCAGTACGTGAAACTGTGGGGGACAAAACACATCCCAAACATAGTACTCGACAAACATGGGAAACTATTTTACAAGGAAGCTTATTCCATGTTGCAGGCACTCCCCACTGTGTACCTCCAGAAATAATGCTTAACCCCAATCTCATTGAGGGAGGAAATTAAAATTCAAAACAAAACTTGGCTAGAATAGCAATTAAAGCATTAATAAATAAGTCTCTCTCCTTTCTATTTGTCCTTGTGAATTTATCTTTCTTTAAGTCCTTGGCTATGATTTTAATGTAATCTTAGGGGAAAACAAGGACAACAATATTTTTTCAATGGGTATATTTAAATGGAAATTTTTCAAATTTTTTAACCTTGATAGCTCTCTCAGGAAAGGTATCTTATGAATTATATGGTCTCAGGAGATTTAACTAGAATGTGGATAGTGTATAAGTTTTGCACATTAAATATTTCACAACTCTGTTCCCTATAAAGATAATCAAATTTACATAAAGCATATTTGCATATAAACATAGATCTATACACACAATTGTGACACTTCCGTTTACTACAAAGTAACTTCATTTTTCTTCATGAGAATGAGTAAAAGGAAAAATAACCCTTCACTCATAATTTTTAAATAACAGCTTAAATAATATTTATCTTTAACAGAAAATAATTCAGTTTAAAGATTTATATTATAGTTCAGTAGGAAAGAAATTAAGTAATTTAACCTGTGCTGTAACACAAAAATAGATCAACCAGTACTACTGACCTCTAGACTAGTTCTCTTTTCTGGAAAGCACCTTGTTTTCTCATTTCACAAATGATTCCTTTTTTATTTACTTCTGAATAATCTGCAGATATAAGGATGATTAATAACTTTGTTTTTGAAATATACTTGACAAGTATTAAGTGGCAGATGAATGTAAATGCTATTGCCATGAGAGGCTATTTGATATTCAGAGCAGACTAATTTTATCTTTTTTCATTTGAAATATTATTTTCACTCCAGATTGTCAATAGATTAAACTTGAAAATAAGACCAATTAAATCACTTTATAACTCTGAGCCACCCAGAGCTACCAGTCTTTCATCCAGTTACTACAGAAAATAATTTCACAAATTTTTGTCAGAAGAACTCTCATTTTAAATTAAAAATGTACAATGCCATTAGTAGAATTGCTCAATTAAAATGTTTGTTTTAGATAGTATGTTAAAATTTAAATTTAGATTAGCGTCTCATTCATGCTGTTAAAAGATGCAGTACTAAAATTTCTGAAAAAAATTGAGAGAATATTTGAAGTTAATGTCACTCAAATAGTAACAAATGTGTTTTGAATTATTTATTTTCAATTTAGCTTTTAGTGAAAAATAATGCAAGACACCCCCTTAAATAAATAAAGTTATGTGAATCATATCTTTAAATATTTAATTATATTTATATAAATAAAATACATTGGTCTTCAAAATTGTGCTAAGTCTCTTACATTGTCAAAAAAAAATTTTTTTTTTTTTTT
>NW_022900948.1:2784243-2784943 GCF_012274545.1 Fukomys damarensis | reverse complement strand
TTTTTTTTTTTTTTTGGTACCGGGATTGAACTCAGGTCCTTGTGCTTGCAAGGCAGGCCACCAAACCGCTGAGCTAAATCCCCAGCCCAAAAATATTTTAAGTTTAATATTGTAGTGGACACACTTAGAACTCTGAAGAATGATGCTACACAGAGCTGTCTCAAGTCTCTCAAATATAAAGTTAGAGATACACCTTAGCAAAACTAAATATTTCTATGAATATTAAAAAATCAAAGACTTCAAATAAACCACTTTATTGCTATACTCAAGGAATTAAAAAAGAACATAATAAATCCAAAACTAGAACAAGGGAGAAAATAATAAATATTGGTTTGGACATAATGAAATGAAGACTAGAAAAACAATAGAAAAATCAACACAACTAAAAGTTGGGTTTTTTAAAAGATTGATTAGATATTGATAGTATTATAGTTGTTATTATTATATAATATTGATCATATTAGATATTGATACAGACAAACTGAAAGCTTTTACTCTAAGATCTGGTACGGGGTAAGGAAGTTCCTTTTCTGTTACCTCTATTCATCGTAATAGTAGGCGTAGAGAAATTAGACAAGAAAAAGAAGTAAAGGTGTTCAAATTATAAAGGAAAAAAAGAGCTGGGGATTTAGCTCAGTGGTTCTGCTGCCTGCCTTGCAAGCACAAGGACCCGAGTTCGATCTCCGCCACCAAAAAAAAA
>NW_022900948.1:2762224-2781696 GCF_012274545.1 Fukomys damarensis | reverse complement strand
AAAAAAAAAAAAAAAATAAAAAAAAAAAAAAAAAGGAAGAAATAAAATCAACTCTGCAGATGACATAGTAGAAAACTTTAGAGATTCAATAACAAAAAAAAAAATCTTGAAAGCAATAATTGAATTCAGTAAAGTTGCAGGATACAAAAATCAGTAGTATTTCTCTATACTAACATCAAACTATGTGAAAAGGAAACTAGGAAAAATATTTATTGTAATATTAAGAAAACACATAGGCACAGACTTGACCAAGTAGGCAAAAGACTTGTACAATGAAACTATAAAACACTGAAGAAATGACTTTGTTTGTTTGTAGTGCTGAGAATGAGCCCAGGTCATCACATATACTAGGCAAGTCCTCTACCACCAAGTTTCTGTATGTGCCCAGCCCTTATTTCTATTTTTGCTTTGTGCTACTGGAGATTGGACCGAGGGCCATCACACTAAGCAGCATCCCCAAGTGAGTCAAGATCTCATTAAGTCACTAAGTTGCCCAAGCTGGACTTCAGCTTGGAAGTCTCCTGACCCAGTGTCTAGAATGCTAAGATTTCAGGTGTGCATCACCAGGCTCAGCTCCAGTTCCTTTTGTATTATATTTTGAGATAGGGTCTCACTAATTTTACAAGGCTGGCCTCAAACTCCCCCTGCTATGTAAATGAATAATGGGAAAAAATTCATGCATGTACAGTCAACTCCATTTTGACAGGAGTACAAGAACTCCACAATAAATTGCGCTTGGAAAATTGGATATAGTATTCATAGGTAGAGGAATGAAATTGTGCCCTTATCTCACACTGTATACAAAAAACAACTCAAAATAGTTTCGAGATTTAAATGTAAGACCAAATGAAAACACAAGGAAAAGCTTCTTAATATTGATCTTAGTAATTATTTTTTCTATGATCACAGAGCACAGGCAGCAAAAGCAAAAACAGACAAGTGCTGCTATAGTTTATATCTAGATAACCCCCAAGAATGTCATGTGCTCATAGGTGGGACTTTTGGAAAGTGATTAAACCGTGGAGGCATTCTAGCTGACTTGCTGTTAGGAGGTAAGGCCTGGGTGGAGGCAGGTCACTGCGGGCATGGCCTGGAAGTGTGTATCTCCCTTCTAGCTCCTTCTCTCTATTTGCTTCTGGGCATCCTTGATGTGAGCAATTTTTCCTCCTCTATGCCCCTCTGCCATGTCATTTCTTCTTTGCAGCTGGCCAACTATGGACTAAAATGTGAATCAAAACAAAATTCACCTCCTTAAAATTGTGGATGCTGAGTATTGTGTCTCAATGACCAGAAAGTGACTAAGACGAGTAAGGTTGCATCAAAGTAAAATGTCGTACAGAGAAAAGAAAATAATCATACTCAGCAACATAAAAAGGCATTCTGTAGGAAAAATATTTGAAAGCCATATATCGAATAAGGATTTACTCTCTAAAACACTTAAACAATTCATTAAATTTAATAGCAAAAAGTAAATAACCCAATTACAAAACCGGCAAAGGCACTGAATAGATATTTCTCCAAAAAAGCCAAAGGACCCACAGTTATATGAAAAAAATCCTCAAAAATCACTAATCATCAGAAAAATATAAATCAAAACCAAAAGTATCATCATGCACCTGTTTAAATAGCTATCATCCAACAGATAAAAGACAGCAAATGTTGATGAAGCTCCCAAAAAGGGATTCTTTATATAATGTTGGTAGGAATGTAAATTGGTATATCCATTATGAGAAACAGTACATATATTCTTTAAAAAATTAAAAATTGCTGGGCATGGTGGTGCATATCTGTAATCTCAGTGCTCATGAGGCTGAGGCAGGAAGATTGCCGTGAGTTCAAGGCCAGCCTGAACTACAAAGAGAGAACCTGTCTCAAAAAACAAAACTAACCTAAACTAAAACTAAACCTTGAGCTACTTGGCACACTTCAGATCTGGAATATCACCAAAGACCCATGTGTTAAAATCCAGCTTGGTACTACTAAGGATTAGTCAAAACTTTGAGACATGAGGTCTAATAAGACATCTTCCGGTCAATGGGGTCATGCCTTGAGGGAGTTATGGTACCCTACTCTCTTTTCCGTATTTTTCTCTAATCATGAGGTGAACAGCCTTCCTCTATTACTGTTTCTGCCATGATAAACTGCCTTGTCATAGCTACAAAAGCAATGGGGCCAACTGACCATGAACTGCAATCTCCAACACTGTGAGTCAAATTAAACCTTTCCTCTTCTTAAATTTACTATTTCAGGTACTTTGCTATGGAAAAAGAAAAAGGATTTATATGCTACTGTAGGATCCAGCAGTCCCATTTCTGGTTATATATCCAAAGGAAGTGAAATCACTATCTTAAATATGTATCTGTCCCCCTGTATTCATTACAACATGATTCATAAAAGTCAGGATATAGAAACAACTTTAGTGTATCAACGACTGAATTAGTAAAAAAACAAATTATGGTATGTATGTGTGTTTGTTAAGGTTTTGATACAGAATGTCCCTGAAAATTATCATGTGTGTGAACAACTGGATCATAGGGAAGCTATACTCATCGTTGGATTTAATAGCTAAATATGCTATTAAGAAGTTGGGCCTTATTGGAGGTTGGTCCCTGAGCTGGAAGAGACTGTGCTTTCCCTGGCTTCTTTCTTTTCCCTTTTCTTCCTGGCTGCTGTAGATTGAGCACCTTTTCCCTCTCCATGCCCCCTGCTATATCGTATCTGCCTTGGAGCCAGCAAACCATGGACTGAAATTGTGAGACAAAGTAAATCTCTTCTCCTTTAAAATATAGTTGTCGGGTATTTTATCCCCATGATTGGAAAATGACGAGACAGATCTTGATACAGAGAGTAGGACTGTTGCTGTGACTGTACCGTACCTTGCCATGTGGTTAAAGGCCTTTGGAAAGGGCTTGTAGAAAAGGTTTGGGAAGGTTTAGAATTGCTGGTTTAGAATGATGTAGTCTGGATTGCTGGGAGATTTTTGTGATTGCTTAGAAGACCAGAATGTGAACAGAAGTGCAGACAGTAAAGACTGGGCTCAGAAAGTTTCAGTTGAGAAGAATGACTCTGTTGGTAGTTGGACATGAAACTATGTGTGTTAGGCTTTTTGAAAAATAGTTGTCTACATTTGGCCAATATCCAAAACTGTGGGAGATGGAGATTAAGGACTACTTAGGGCCTTAGAGCAGGTAGCACTCAGGCCCTGATTCCTAGTGCCCTCAGGCCTAGCCCCACCACGAATCAATTATACATTCTAGTTTCAACCACTCCAAAATAGCTATGACCACATGAGGCTGTAGGGGGACATCTAGACGCAAACCATAGCAGTTGCCATAGGGTAGGGTGAGGTTGGGTGGAAAATGAGACAATGTTGGCCAAGGGTAGAAAGTTTCACTTATGAAAGATAAATGAGGAAGGGTGGAGAGGGTGAAGGGAGGGCAGGGAAATGGGGAAAAAATAAGAACCAAGATACATCATGTAAAAGCACAAGAATCAATGATGACTGTAACTGTGTTGTATACTTAAAATGTACCAATAAACTTAATTGAAAAAATAAATACAGATTTTTAAAAAGAAATAAAATAAAAAGAAAGGTAAATAAATTCTGGATTTCACACATACGGTGTCGTGACTACAGCTACTTGACATTCATTAAGACGGTAGATATAAAGTGTTTTAACTGATCAATCAATAAATAAAAATACAAAAAATGGTAACTGTATCAGGTGATGAATATGGTAGTTAACTAAGTTGAAGTGACTTCACTATTTATATATTAAAGCATTGCATTATATCTTAAGCATACACAATTTCTGTTTTTCAATTATACCTTAATGAAAATTTCTAAAAGATATGGAATGTATATATGCATAGATGCATGCATATATAATTTATATATATGCATTAAAGAAGTATTAATAGACCCCAATGCATTTGGAAATAAAACAAATGATAAAGCATTAAAAATAAACAAGAAGACTAGTGATTTATCCCATGGCACCAATGCTTGCCTGGCAAGCTCAAAGTTCTGAGTTCGATCTCCATACCAAAGAATAGATAAATTAATAAAGAAAATATTTCTTTATTAAGTAAATAGTGTGGAAATAAAAAACTGGCAAACACAACTGTGGACATGTGTTGAATACTTACTACTGAAGTAAATTTCAAGTGGATCAAAAAATGTGAAAAAGGGAAGCCATGAAAGATCTCAGAGTGGGAAAAGTATGACTTTTAAAAATAAATGCATACAGGGCCGGGGATTTAGCTCAGTGGTTTGGTGGCTTGCCTTGCAAGTGCAAGGAGCTGAGTTCGATCCCAGTATCAAAAAAAAAAAAATGCATATAAATATGGACATTAACTACATAAATTCAATTTTTCTACTAATAATAAATAGCATAGATTACATAAAAAAGAAGCAAATTCAGAAAAAAATATTTATTTACTAGTAATATTATGGACAATTAGTTGACTTCTTTAATATACAAATAATTGCTATCCTTTTTTTTTTTTATACCAGGGATTGAACTCAGGACCTTGTGCCTAGGAGACAGGCAGCAGCACCACTGAGCTAAATTCCCCAGCCATCCTATCATTTAATTTTTTAAAAAATAAAGAAGGAATAGCTAGGCATGGTGGTGCACACCTGTAATCCCAGAACTCAGGAGGCTAAGGCAGGAGGATCACTGTGATTTCGAGATCAGCCTGGGCTACATAGTGAGTTCCAGGTCAGTCTCAACTACTTAGTGAGGTGCTCGCTCTGGTAGCACATATACTAAAACTCAACTACACAGTGAGACCCTGTCTCAAAAAAAAATAAAATAAAGAAGTAAACACTTTGAAAAACATGCAGACAGTTCACAGAAAAGGAAAACCAAATAATCTTTAAATTAAGAAACTATTTCACTCTATTATAATAAGAGAAATGCAAATTATAATGACAGTCAAATATTTTTTATTTATCAGGAAATTTGATTACCCATTTTATTGCATTGTCCTATACAACAGAAAATAGGCATTCTCATAATGTTTGGTAGGAAATTTATGTTTGCTATCACAATGTTGAAAGTAAATAATTTTATGAAGCAATTCCATTTCTAGGCATTTTTTCTACAAATATTTTTGAACAAATGAAAAAAGACACACGCAGAAGGAAATATGGAATTGTTTATAATAGCAAAATATGGAAAACCTTAAATGTCTATCAATAAGAAATCAATTAAATAAATATTACAGGATTTAAAATTGATTTCCACCAAGACATACGTGATGTTCCAAAGACAAATGTTATATGTGGATTTACAAAACATATTTTAGAAATCACTGTGTCAAACTTTAAGACTGTAGTACATCAAAGAGCATAATTAGCAAAGTGAAAAAGCATCCTATAGGATGGGAGGAAATATGTGAAAACCATGTATGAGATAAGGGGTCAACAATAGAAAACAAATAATCTGATTTAAAAATGAGCCAAGAACTTGAGTAGATCATTTTCAGCTAAATGGATTGCTTGTAACAAAACCAATTAGTTTACTTCTGGAATCTGTGCTTCACAATGCTGGCCTAGGATACCTCCTCATTACCTTCTCAGAGCCAATTCGAGGGTGCATGGATGTTTTGGCTAAGTCAAGGCTTTGAAAGCAGCTCAGAGTATGAACAGAGCAGGGGCTTTCTCTCAAGCAATTTACTTGGAGACAAATGCTGCACTGATGAGAAGCAAGAAGTATAACATTCCTTCTTTTGGGCTACGGAACAAACATAGGCAAATGCAAAACTTAAAGGGGCTATCTAGACTACGATGAATAACCTTGTTACATTTGTGAAGGCCATTTTGTGTAAACTTGTTTTCATTTCTCTTAGATATATCAATAGCCGTAGAAAATGGGTTAGTAGTTGTGTAGGCCCAAGGGCTGGGGTGAGAGAAAGGGATATGATTGCTATCAAATGATTAAAATATTCTAAAATTCTGTTAGCTGAACATTCTCAGGATATACTAAAATCCATTTGACCATATAATTTTAGTAGATGAATTATATGATATATGAAATATATCCAATAAGGCACTCATTTAAAACTTTAAGATCTCCCGAACATAGTAATTAAGATAAACAATAGTTCAATTCAAGATTATGAAAATAAAAAACAATGTAAAAGCAATCCATGTTGATCAAAAAACCAAAAATATAAATAAAGACAGCAATTATTGTTTGCTTTATGGCCTCTCCTTACTGTGCCATGGAAGATTCATCTCTATATGGCCTGGTTTTGTATGTTGTTCCTACTGGACATGTGTATTGCAAGTGACAAAGACATGTGAACAGATTACACAACAGTGTAGCTTTACGTGCAGTTGTTTGGTGTGTGTGTGTTTCGGAGTGGGAAGAGTTTTCAACTTCTTTCCACTTGGTTTAAAATGTGGGAGACTATTTTGATAAATTCATGTAGGAGCGCATAGTTTTCCTTTTGCCTCACTGAGATGCAAATTGGCTGAGCAACATACTGGGAAAGAGCTTTCCTTGGGACCAAAAGAGAGCTTCACGTTTGTTCTCTGCAGAGGACCCACTACCTAAGAGCTGAGAAGTTCAGAAGGTGGAAAAGCAAACCACTTGGTACTGAAGCCAAAAGAGTTCTGCAGTGAGAGTGGCTCGTAGTCCATAGTGTGTACTTGGGTGGGGAAGGAGAGAGAGAAAGGTGGGGGGCGGGGAGAGAGGGCGGGATGTCGGGGGGAGAATCTCCTGAAACCATTTACTATTAAGAATTGGTAACATTCATTACCACTATGGAGAGGATCTATGTGGATGGTAGACAGAAATGTTACTTTTCACTGTGCAAACATTTGTATCTTTTGGGCTTTATGCTGTGTATTGCCCATTCAAAAATAATACAGTAAGTTAATTTTGCAAAGTGAGATCAGATTTACATACAACAATGATCCGAAAATCACATATATGAGGAAAAGAACACAGATCAGTGTTATTAAAGAAACAAAGAGGAATCTAGAAATGGCACAAGGAATTTCCCAACATCATCGACTTCCAGATCAAAGGGGGAACCAAAGTTTACTATTTTTTTTTCATTGAGTTTATTGGTGCATTTTAGGTATACAGTACAGTTACATTCATTACTGGGATCTTGTACCTTTACATGACAGGTCTTGGTTCTCATTTTTTACCCTTGTCCCTGCCCTCCCTTCACCAACTTCTCCCAAAGTTTACTATTAGTGTCTTTGAGTCCATCTTTCTGTCCTGATTATGTGCTGAAGGAGAAAGGGGAAATAAAAAGAAAAATACTAGGCACAGGGATGTAGTAGACATAAATATTACATTTAGAATTTTAAGAGATTAAGCTGGTAACAACTCAGTAAAAGCAAAATTGGCCCCCAATTAAAACACAGGTTAGACAGACTCACCTACCAGGTCAGAGGCAATATTACCATGACAGAAGCCACTCTGTCTCCTTGGGCACTAAGAGAGTTAAGGAATCAAGTATTAGTGGATCTCTTTCAATAATGTAATACAGTTCCCCAGAGAATATATCCTGGTTCTTTTTGTTTGTGTGTTTTGTTTTGCTCAGGGTTTTTAGGGATTTGTTTAGACACTTACAGAGGCTGAGAAGTGCTATGATCTGCCATCAGTAAGCTAACTACCCAAGAAAGCCAAGGGTATAGTTCAACTTGAATTCAAAGGCCCGAGAACCAGAAAAGCCAATGGTCCCAATCCAAGAGCAGAAGAGCAGCATCCCAACCTAAGCCTGGTTCAAAGAGGGGAATTCCCTTTTTCGCTGTTTCTGTTGTACTCAGATGTCAATGGATTAGATGATGCCCACTCACAGTGAGGAAAGTAATTTGCTCTAATCAGTCTATGGCTTCTCTCTCTCTCTCTCTCTCTCTCTCTCTCTCTCTCTCTCTCTCTCTGTCTCTCTCTCTCTCACATACAAGGAATTGAATCCAGGACCTTCATATTGAGCTATATCCCCAGCCCTATATTATTTTTTATTTTGAGACAATGTCTTGCTAATCACTAAATTGGCCAGACTGGGCTTTAATTTGTAATGCTCCTGATTCAGAGTTCCAAGATTATAGGACTGTGCCACCAGGCCTCACAAGTCTGTTGATTTAGATGCTCATCTTATCTATAAACATTCTCACAGGGACATCCAGAAATAATTTTCAGCCAAATACCTGGGCACTCTGTGATCCAGTCAAGTTGACACATGAAATTAACCATCATATGTAGCAAAAGTATCATCAGAAATGGGCAACTTTACTTTTTTTTTTCTTCTGACTGAGGTGTAATGGAAATGGTCCGCAAGGAGAAGGAAGTGAAGCAAAGAAAGTAAAACAACATGTGGATTCTTTCTTTAAGGGAAGCGAGGTCTATGCTCAGAAGTAAAAGACCCACACCATTCCCAAGTATATCTTCAGTGGAAGTGAGCTGTCATAACACTTTTGGGGCAGGTGCTTTTAACTCTGATTTTAAAAAACAAAAACAAAACAAAACAAAACCACTTTGGCAGAATGGGCAGAGTGAAAGCAAAGCCCAAATGTTCATACAATTCTGTACATCCCTTTTTCCCCATTTTACCTTCATGGTCCAGGAAAATAAAGTTAAACACCTAATTCCCAACCCTTGAACTCTAGTTGGAGGAATTAAAATGGTCCTAGGTAAGGTGACAAGTTGTCAAAATGTTCCTTTCTTTTCACGAAAATAAATGCAAGTCTTAGCAGATCCTCAAGAATAAGAAAGACAGAAAGAAATAACAGGATACCTAAGCAAACAAATTAGGAAGGGGGGAAGAATGTTGAAAAAAACAGCTTTTAACCAATCTTAGAAAAAATATACTATAACAATTACTACACCAAAGTGAATCTCTCTGCAAGTGTTTTAATTTTTAACTTAACAAAACAAGAATTCACAGGTGAGTTAACACACTGAAGAATAGGAACAGGAGATGTGGGTTCAATTTCTAGCACTGCCAAAAACAAAAACAAAACATACAAAAACTTGAAGAATGGAGAAAAGAGAGAATACAGACTCAGGTATATAAGAATGCACAGAATAAGTAACATTAGAGAATAAATGATGAACTTCAGATGCCAGAAAGATCTGAGATAATCAGAGTAAATGTAAGTGAAAAAATGAAATTACACAACCAAAAAGTTCAGGGAATTGGTGAACTGACAAATTTGATGCAATATAGCAATGCGTCTTTGGTAGATAACACACAGAAACACAGCAATGTATGAAAATATGTATAAATAGTTTTAAATAAAAATTTTCTCTGACATTAACTGAAAGTTTAATCTGCTGATTGAAAAGTAACATACATTCCAAAGTAATTTTATTACAATCTCTACACTCTAACATAAACCCTTGATTGAGCTCATATTATTCTACAGAAATGAAGGTCACTGAAAATAAGATATATTGAAGGAACAGAAATAAAATCCAACATTGTAAACCTCCAAAATATACAAAATAGTCATGTATAAAAATATAGCAATAGAACAGAAAGATAGCTTCAATTATGAAAGAAGTCTGAAAAATATACATCTGTTCACTCTTCTTAACTAAAACCAACAGAATTGCATACTTGAGAATACAGCTCAGCTACTTTAGACATGACTGAAAGAGAAAGGGCGAATGCATGAAATATCTTAAGTGAAGATTAAATCAATTTGAAATATGTGTAATAATTAAGAAACAATATAAATGCATAAACTTTGGCAATATATAAATAATACAATAAGTAACAAAATCAAGAATAGAAAAGGAGGAGGCTTATGTTCACCATTCAGACCAGAGAAACAATTGAGGTCATCTATACCTCAACTACATGAATCCTAAAATAACTTTAAGTTTTTAGCACTCTTTTCTTAACTTTAGAGGGGTCTATTAAAAGGTAATATTTCCTGGGCTGGAGATTTAGCTCAGTGATACCACATCTGCCTCGCAAGCACAAGATCCTGAGTTCGAGTCCCAGCACCACACATACACATACAGAAAAAAAAAGGAATAATATTTCCTGCTCTGAGAATAATACTTATTTGAAGCTTGACAATCCATTCAGAATCATTTTGGCTTTATTTGGCTTCTTCCTTCAATATTTATTTATAAAAAGATCATATATTATATGTTACTAATGGTAAAAAGGGACTCAGGGTGATGGTTTTTTAAAAAGTCGTTTTACTTTTCTGCATTTCTTGAACTCATAATATTCAAGTGTTGTATTTGTGAAATCAGTATAGTAATTCTTCTTTCAAAAATGAATAGGAAAGATAAAAACCGGGAGACGTTTAATTTTTCAACAAACTGATTTTGAGCTTAATAAACACTGTGTTGTAATTCAATTATTTTTCAGAATTAAGGTTTTCTCTGCACTTGGATAGATCTCATCTTCAAATTCCAGATAAGCACTTCCATTTGAAAATCCTTTGATTCTGTAAACAGAATTTAGCATGCAGAATGAGTCCTAGCATTTAAATTACTGACTTGGCTGCTAAATCAACAGCATAGATGAGATCCAAGATTGGATCCAGAGGAAATGGATGAAGGTTTAAGACTGAGAATTATTACATTATTATAAGAATACAAAAAGAAAAAAATCCTTCTTTTACATTTTTCATTCTGCTTCTTCTAATTATATCTTCACCCATTTCATTTCAGTTGAGGTGCATTTCTTTTGGGGGGGCCTGAGGAGACAGATTTTTCCTAAGTGCTATCTTCATACACACAGGTGTGATGCTTCCAAGTGAAAACCATACTTAGAGAACATGAACTACAGAACCACATATGCTTTTTAAAAATACATTAATACAGGCTATTGAGTAGCACTTCTCTCTTCAATCTTGGAATTTTCAGTACATTACATGGATTATCTATGGGTAAATATCCTGGCACATTTTAATTCACATTTTGTCTTTAAGAATCTTAAGGGAAAAAAAAGAATCTCAAGAAACAATTATCATTACAAATATCCACTTACCGTGTGACTTTGTTTCCTTGCTATGTAGATGTGGTAGAATACAATAATGATGCCCCACCCCAAAATGTTCACATCTGAATCCCCAGAATCTGGAAATATGAGCTGTGATCCAAAAATATCTCTGGGCACGGTGGTACATGCTTGTCCTCCTTGGGGGTCTGAGGAAGGGAGATTGCTGTGCGTATGGGGGCCTTGGAGGTAGTAAGCCATGGACTGAGTCCTTTGAAACCATGAGCCAAAGTAAGTTTCCTCTCATTTAAGTTGTGGATGTTGGGTATTTTGTCCTATCAATGAAAAGTGACTAGTATAATACTAATCATCACATACTTATTGTTGAAACATACTGCACCACCAGAGGAAATCCATTTGGTTAAAAATCATTGGTAGTTTCACCAGGGAGTCAGAAGACTAGTATTTGAGACCTGGATCCATGACTAATTTTACTTAGGCTTTCTGGGATAATTCATGACCCATGTGCAGAAGAATCACCTATTACATATTTTTGTAAATGAAAATTCTATTACCCGGCTCAAGATGCTCTGAGGTTGTTCTACAGGGTCCCTCTCCCTCACCCTTCCTCTTCCTCTTTGGACCTTTTCTCCTTATTTTACATTATCTGTTACACATTTTGATCCTTATTTACACTTGCAGCTTCTCACAGAGAAACTATTTGGCATTTACATGTGTTCTAATTATTTCACTTAAGAGTATTGTCTCAATGTGCATCCATTTAGCTATAAATGACCGTGGTTTCTCATTCTTTATGGCTGAGTAGTACTCCATTTTATTTAAAAAACACATTTTCCTTATCCAGTCTCCAGTTGATGGAGTTTCCTTTCTCCGGTCTCCAGTTGACTGGGCTATTTCCAAGTTTTAGCTATTACAAACTGTGCTGCTATAAACATGTGTGCAGATATATCGCTGTGCTATGATTCTTTTCATTCTTTTGGGAAGATACCCAGCAGGGGACGAGCTGGGTCAAATAGGACCTCTAATCTTAGTGTTTTGAGGTATCTCCATACTTATTTCTACAGTGGTTACACCAGTCTACACTCCCACCAACAGTTCCACCTGTATTTGTTATTGGTTGACTTCTTGATAGCAGTCATTCTTATAACTGTAACCACTGTGAAGGTTATTGAACATTGCAATATCTATCTATTCTATACATTGGGCTAGGGCATATTAATCATGTATTCTGAATAATACACCACACTAAAACTCAGTGGCTTAAATCAGAAAGCACTTTCAAATGCTCATGGAACTATGGATCAGCTGGGCAAGCTCTGCTCTTGACTGGTCTTATCGATGCATTAGCAGAAGGGCCCTTAGGAGGCTCTCCTGATCTTGGCTAAACTCTCTCCTGTTTATGACTGGCCTGGCTGCGGGCTGTTCTGCATGCCTCAGCTGCAACCTGTGGACCTCCTGCATCCAGTCTCTCATGTTTTACTTAGCTACATCTAGGACCATTTGCATAGTGGCACCAGTGTACTGAGGGAGAGGAAAAGCATAGGACTCAATATTTGGAACAGGCACGTCATTACTACTGCCACATTCGGTTAGTTGAAGCATTTTACAAGACTAGCCCAGATTCCAAGAGTGGGAATGGAGGACTCTTTCTCTTGAAAGGAGAAAAAGCAAACTCATATAAGAAAAGACATACTCCTTTGCTTAGAGCAAAGTTTAGAGCACTGGTTTACAAATTCTTGCAAGCATCACAATTTCCTAGAAAGTTTTTTAAAGTATAAGATGTTGGGTCAAGCTGAATTTTTGATTTAGTATGTCTAGATTAAGGCTCAATAATGTGCATTTTTACCAATTTCCCAGGTCATAATAGTGCTGACTTTGCATCACACTTTGAAAACCACTGAACTACAATGGTGCCTCTTCTATGTAAGAAAAAATAAAATAAAACTGAATGTATTTGTGTAATCTTACTTCTTAGTAAACTCTATTTCCTGTATAGTATAATATATAAATCATGACATGTTTATCTCCGAGAAAAATATGAAATTTAAAAAACATAAACACTTTTTAGAAAAAGTTCTTTTTTGATCGTACCCTTAAACACATATTAAACTCTAATCAATCAAAAAACCATTGAAAGATTTTATTTTATCTCTTTCTTTGTGTGGCTTGTCTACATTCTATTGTACTCCATACGAAATACAATTAAGTCAATGAGGGGAAGGTATTTTGGAGCCAAACAAGAACATTGTCTTTTATATTTTGTTAAAATTAGCAAGAAACAATCAAATAATTAAAAAGATACATTCCTATTCCACTTATTGTATAAATGAAGTAAGAGACTCAGAGAGTTGTATTACTTGCACCCAACCTCCAATTTTTATTTAATCACTTTTGCTTGACATGTTATGAACACATATGATTTAAATCAATAGTCATCTACTTGATATTTTCATCTCCAAGTAATAAAGTACCTCTGGAAATCTTTTATAAACTCCAAGTTAATTGTGATTTTCTGGTTCTTAGAAAAAAAAAAAAAGGCATCCAGTTTTCTATTTTTTATTAACAGGGAAGACAGAAGTAATTACTAAGTTCTTGCCTATTTTTTTAGAAGATCTCCCTGGAAAGATAGACATTAGTTACATTATACTGTGGACAATGAGACTTAGGCTAAGAAATTTACTTGTAATCACACACTGGATTCTGGAGTGGTTTGTCTTGGACCAAATTTCTTTCTCATATATCAAATAAAATAAATATCCAAGTCAGTTCATGTAAATGAACCACAATTATCTCATAATTAGCTGAATTATTTTTGGAGTCGAGCAGTTCTTGGTAGCAATGCTTATAAAGAGTAAATATTCTTTATATTTATATTTTAAGTATTTCAAAGATCTTACTATCAGGCTATACTGGTAATATTATAAATAATCTTGTTGATTACCTTGTATATTGAAAACATATACACAAATGCTATATTTATCATCCTATTTAATATTCATAACAGCTCTAAGATATGTACTATTTTTGTCTTTACTTCACAGATTAAAAAAACAACAGGCCTAAATGATTAAATAATCACTCAAGTTACACATCTAGTAACTAGTAAGGTTGGAGCTCAAATAAAATTCTGTTTGATTTAAAATCTTACTGTCTTATCCATGGTACTAACCTGTCATGCTACTTGTTCTTTTAAAAAATCAATTATTGTATAATGAAAGTACTACAAAAATGCCTTTGAATCAATTAAACACTCAGCCTATTTCAAAATAAGAAATTTATGGCAGAATGGAAGGGGAAAGGTGAAAAGGAAACATCTGGTTAATTCAAAGAAATTTTAACAGAACGTAACTACAAGACTGACGTGTTTAGCTAAAACGTGTGACTGAGTATGTGGGCCACCAAAGCAGTCACCTTTAGAAGACATACGCTTATCTGGAAAATGCCATCGCTGCTGTAACACATTTTCAGAGCAGCCGTAAGTCTGATTATTCTGAATACATACATAATTGGGGTTGCTGGTTTTTTTTTGGTTTTTTAGTGAAAGAAACAAGAAAACTTTTGCACTATATTCTCTAGTTTTTAAGTGATGATCTTCTTAGATTTGACTTTGAACAGATTTTTAGATATTTATATTTTCTTAAATCAAATGCAATCTTCAGAGGATACATTTGTTAACACTGCTATATTGCTGCCATGCCCTGTAAATGCGATTCAAATTGTGAACATAATTCCCCCCACCCACTGAAATGCAGGGGATAAACTCAGGGGCCTGGTACTTGCTAGTCAAGTACTCTACCACTGAGCTTCTCCTCCAGTCCCCTGAATGTAATTCGTAGAGGGGATATTAGTTAAAATTGTTTGGAGTTATGGCAGAGTCATCAACTAAATAAATATCCTGGAGCCAGCTGACTATGAATTGAAACCTCCTCAAAGTGTGAGCCAAATAAACCTCTGCTTTAAGTTGTGAGTGTTGGCTGTTGTGTCTCAGGGTTGAGAAAGTAACTAAGACACAGGATGAATATTCATCCACTATATTTATTTGAATATGAAGGGGAAAAGAAATTTTATTATGAAAGGAAAGGGAAAGATATTTGGACTATGATATTAGGATTTATCTTTGGACTATTGTGGGATTTATTTTGAAAAATCACTGGTTATAGGACTTCCTTTAAGAAAAAAAAAGGGATGGGGCCGGGGATTTAGCTCAGCGGTTCTATGGCCTGCCTTGCAAGCGCAAGGACCTGAGTTCAATCCCTGGTATCAGAAAAAGAGGGGGGGATAAAACTCAGTCTTGTTTAGGCTGGAATCTCAAAGACTTTTGCCTGGAGTCAGCTATCACTAAGAGTCATACAAAATAATCAAGGCGGATTTCATTTATAAGCAGAAAAACCATAACAGTAGCAAATATGTCAATTAAGAAAGCTTCTTTATTTCACTTAGGAGTATATCCTCAATATGTATCCATTTTCCTATGAATGAATCTAATTTCTCATTCTTTATGGCTGAGTAATATTCCATTTTATAGAAAAACCACATCTTCTTTATCCAATAAATAAGTCACACGTGTATAAATACCGAATAGTTTCTCTGATCTGAATAAAATGTAATAGTACACAAGATCCTAATGAGAGAACTGCCATTGTGAAATGGGAAGAAAAGGGCTAAAGGTGTAGGGAAAGCGGGAAGGATAGGGGAAAGGTGATAAGGGAAAAGAAAAAAATGTGCGAAAATGAAAAGATGGAAATAAAGTGTTTGTAAATGGGGAGGGGAGGAGGGGGTGAAGGGAGGGCAGGGACAAGGGGAAAAAACGAGAACCAAGACCTGTCATGTAAAGGTACAAGATCCCAGTGATGAATGTAACTGTACTGTATAAGTAAAATGTACCAATAAACTCAATTAAAAAAAAAACAACAAAGAAAGAAAGCGTCAAGTTACAGAACATTTAGTTAAATATTAAATGAAGCGCAGCTTTTCATAACAACAGTGAAGTCTAAAGGCATTTAGTCCCAGACTAATAAAATGGCTCAAAAATACCATCAGGAATTTAAATTCTTCCTATCTTTCCTTACCATCTTTTGGAGATTGACCTTCGGTTTTTACAAATTGCTTCGTAATTGCAAGATCGTTGCTCTGCTTCTAGACATCACATAACATCCCAGGTAGGAGAAAGGAAGTAGGGCAAAAGGGCAAGAGGAGGTAGCAGCTATGTCTAGTCCTCTTTCATCAGAAAAACAAAAGTATTTCCAGAAGACTCCTCAGCAAATACATATTTGCCAGAACTGGGTCCAACAGTCACTAGTGGTCATGGTGTGGCCACACCTGGGGGGATTAAATATTCAATTTTCCAGTCTCTAACTCTAAGTAAGTCAAAGAGGAAGGGGGCTGAGAATTCATGCTGAGTAAGCCAAATTACAATGTCTGTGTCAATAGGGCTGACATTTTACTAAGCAATGTGTTTTCACATTTTGTATCATTGAATCATCACAACTGTGAGAGTTGTTGTTTTTTCTTTTAATTTTACTAACAAGGGAAGTATAATCTAGAGTGGTTAAGAAAATTTTCCAAATTGCAAGTATAAGCATTGGAACCAATTTCTATATGGCTCTAGAAATGCTGCTAACATGGGTAAAGAGCTCGCACAGTAGGCGAGATGGTACATTCCTGTAATCCTACCCTTGAGGGAGGCTGGGGGAGGAAGAAGGCAAACTGAGTCCTGCCTGGGCAATGTACAAGACCCTGTATCAAAATAAAAAATTAAATAGTCTGCAGATGCGGATATAGTTCAGTTCTAGAGTTCCGCTGAGTTTGATCCCCACTACCCTTGTTCAAGTAAGAAATCTCAACATTATGCGAACAACTTTCCCAAAGACTGAGTATTCAACTTGCTCTTAAAAGGCAGTATGTAGGAGAATCTATAAAACTCTTTTTTTTTTTTTGGTACCAGGGATCAAACTTGGGTCCTTGTGTTTGCAAGGCAGGCGGCAAGGAGGCAGAACCACTGAGCTAAATTCCAGGCTCTATAAAACTCTTATTGAATTCTTATATAATAATTTATTATTACAAGCGGCAGATTTTGTTGAAAATTTTCTCAAAGGAAAAAGTCATGTTCTTTTGGGATTAATCATTGTTTTCCATTGATCACTGAAGGGCTCACATGATTCCCAACATTCACCCACTGGTGGGAGATTTATATGTGATGAATTATTTAACTAATATCTAACTTAAATGCTGTCTAGACTCAGTTTGCTTTTTCAATTACAATATAGTCCTCAATATGTGCCAAAGAAACTATTTTGCCCTCTCTTTTCCCCTATCACATAAAGCAGGACCTGAATCAGGCCTACAATCATGTTAATAAAAACCAGAAAATAAAACAAATTCTCTGTTCAAGGAGTAAATATCCTCTTTTCAAAGTTGTACTATCATATAGGTTTTTATGGAATGAGCTAGAAACTTTTGGTAGCATTTATGCAGGGCAGTAGTTTTTCTTTTTTTAAAAAAAAATCTATAGTTTTTCTTTGGGCTCAATATAGCTTTACCTCCTAGAAATTTTTCAATTTACATTTAAGCGTATGATTCTTGCAAATTCAGTGCAACTGTGTTCCACAGTAGGCTCGAGTTCTCCTCATTAATACTGAGTGAGTTGATATGTCTTAATAATCTCCAACTGTGACATGTTCCCCTAGGTGCAATTTATGTTACATAAGGTTAATATACTTAATGTATATACTTATTGGAACTGTTTTATCAATTTAAAATTTTTGTTTGTTAAAAGGTCCAATTTCTAAATTCACTGTTCATTTCTTTAGTCGGCTTTTCTAAGTGTCAAGGAAAATGCCTTTCTTCCACTAGTTAGCATTCCCCTTCCATTTTTTCCTCTCTAGTAGTCAAAGTTCTAGGTTGAAGGAGTAGAAAGGTTTATCAGACAAAAACAAACTTAGTAAAGTATTTGCCAGGATGTCTTCAAAATCACTGAAAAGTCAGTTGCAAAATGTACAAATTAAACACTTGCCAAGGTAGCTAAATGAGTATTTTTCCAAAAAAATGTCCTTATAGTTATGAATCAGGAGAATGTGTTCAGATAAAAGTATTTAGTATCTTGCCCAATTAGGTCTTGAAAAGTATGGCCCTCTCTAATAACAAAACTTCACTGTTTCTTATTATGCTTACAATTAATACATACTACAAAATCCATTCCCTATCTCCACTCCCAACTACTGAGAATTATCAGTAAAACAATCCGAGAAAAACTAAAAAGTCTGCTGAGGTCTTAAAAACAGCAATTTACATAGGGACAATTATTTTTGCTAATTATGTAGAATTCTTATGCATTAAGGTATATCTCTAAGGATTTCTTCTAGGCAAGATTCATTAAATTGGTGTTACTGTTAATCAATAAATTAATTAGTTGATTAATTTATAGCTCTGAATAATTCCAACCCATCTTCTTTTCCCCTCCTGCACTCTTACCTTTATACTTAATTCTAGGAAAAGAAGTCTAGCACTACTTTCAAAACAAAGAATTGGGAAAGGTTGTGAAAAGTAGCAGGTTGGACGGGGGGGGGGGGCTGGGTGTCTGGAAGGGTTAGTACCTGAGGGAACCACAGAAGCTGAACGCTATATCCTTTCTTCCCTTTGCTGAAAGTCTTGGCCCTTCCCATCTATTAAAAGGGGTTGCTTATTAGAACCAGTTAAGAGCTGCTGATTCTTTTACCGTCCTGGTGGATCACAGGTTCTTTGAGGAGCAGCGTTAAAATCTTTAGTGCTTTCCCAGGGCCTAGAATAGGCTGCACAAGTGATATACACAACATTTAAATGATCAATAAATAGCTGACATAAAAAGGGAGAGATGCTTCATTAGACATAAATGCCCTGTTTTTTTTCTCTCTGCTTCTTGTTTTCTCTCAGCTGTTATAAGGCATCAGCGATAAAAACATAGACGCCAGTTACATAGTACCAAGAGAAATGGTGCTCCATAAACTGTAATAAACATAAATAAATACCTAAACGGTTCTCGGGATGTTTGGAAGGTGCTTTGTAGCCACACCAAGGCGTGCAACAACATTTAAGTTGGAAATGGAAAACTGAACGTAAAATAACAGGCTGACCACGTAAGGGAATATAAAGTCTCTCGGAGGGCTTCGCTGTAAATGACAAACCGGTGCCTCGGAACTGGGTTCTTAGGACCATTAACAAAGCTGAAACGGGTGGTGAGGGAGGGAGTATCTAGGATGTTTTCTAGGAGTGAGGAAGTGGGGAAGCTGCAAAGCAAAGGTCCGAGATCCCCCTGTAAAGAGGGCGAGGCAAGAGACCTCTTAAGGGTTTTCTGCCTTCGAGGGCAGACAGGCCAGCCCGTGCGAGATTCTGAGCGGCGCCGGGAGCAGAGCCGGACTGGGGCGCACCGGAGGGAGGAGCCGGCAAGTAGCCTCTCCGCGGCGTACCTGGCGGGGCGGGGCGGGGCTCGGAAGCCAGTCGGACGGGCGGTGGGGGAGGGCTAGACAGCTCTCCGCTGACCGCGCCGC
>NW_022900948.1:2748143-2761990 GCF_012274545.1 Fukomys damarensis | reverse complement strand
TGTGCGCTCTGGAGGCCGCCGCAAACTCCTGGCCAGTGACCGCCCCGCTCGCCCTTCTACCATCCGCACCCCGCTCTCCTCGTCCCGCCGCCCCACTCTTCAATTTTACGGTCTTCTCCTTGAGAGTTTGGAGAAATCCGCTGTCCGTAATCTCCGTTGGAAATGATCCGATGGTTTTTCTACTTATTTGAACGCTCACTGCAGCGAATGCCACTCGGGGGTGGGGAAGAGGGAGGAGTGTGCGTGTGTGTAAGGTGAGGGGGGCGTCCCTCTCCTGGAGGACAGACAGAATGATACATACTGTCATTAACAGTTTTGACCCACCCAGACCCCACCCTGTGGTTGCATCCATCACACAGTCATTACAAAGGGGCAGCGCTGTCACACTGCGTGCCTGGTTCCGGGGCTCCCGGGCTGGCTTAATGAGGTGCACCCAGCCGGGGCTATTGTGCGGCGCGAAGGAGGCAGGGACAAGACGGCCGCGGTCGTAGCAGCGATTCGCACAGCCCGGGTTGCAGCAGCCCCGCAGGCGCCGCTAAACCCAGACCTCCAGTGGACGGGCGCCTCTACAGTGTCTTCCTGGAGGAGCACAAGGGCATAGGAAGACTGTGGCAGGGCTGGTGAACTTAGATGGGCTTTCCTCTCCTGCAGCTGAGCTGGCTGGAGGCAGTGCAGTCACTCGGGTAAAACGCGGGGGTGCTGGGGGCGGGGGTGGCAGTGGTCCTTTAAAGCCCTTCCTCGGTCAGAAGGCGGCTTGGGTCAATTTCCCCTCCAACCACTCAACTCTCGCTTTTACCTTTTGTTTTGTTCGCTTGGTTTTTTCCTCCCCCTCCCCCTCCCCGGTTTGGTGTGAACCTCGCGGCTCGCTTTGGGGTTTGATTGTGCATTTAAATGTAATTCTGATTGGTGAATGTTCTCTCCTTTTTGTTGTGATTACTAGAGATACTTTAGTCCTGCCTTCCCAGTACTGCGCCCTGCACAAGCAGTTTTGAAAAATTAAGTGTAAAAAGCATGACAAAGCAATATGAGGTTGCCGTGGTAAGTGAACTTTTAAACCAAAAATTACCATTTCTTCTCGTATGCTCGGTTTTTGGGTGGGTTAAGGGGACTCCTCACACTAAAAGGAGGAGGGGATGATTACAGGAAGAACTGCACTTCTGATTTTGTTTTTCTCTCTATTGTGGTCATTAGGCAAGTTCTGTGCTTATCTATGTGATGCTATTGGTATGGTAATGGGCTTGATGCATTTAAAATGGGTGAGGGCTGGCAGTTCGCTGGAGAGAGGTGCAGGGAGGGAGTCCAGAGAACTAGGTTTTTGTCTGATTTCAAAAGAAGGGTTGCAGCTCTGACTTCTGAACTTCGAACAGAAGCTGGGTCTGGGTCGTTTCTGAGGAAAATCCTAAAGGAGAAAAGGAACAATGGGATCACCCTCAGCCAGTACAGCCATTTCTGTGCCCTCACCTGCACTGTTAACCTGCTCCCTTCTTCCTCACGCTTCCTCATGGAGCAATTTCAGAAGCCTTCCCTTCTCACACAAATGTTAAGTGCTGACTTATGACCAAATGATACATTTGGAAGATTATAGACCTAGAAGGTTTAAAGAAGAATTGCATATTACCCTCCTTATCAATATTTTCTTTCCTCCATCCTTTTTAAAAAGTGTACAGATTAACTTAAGAGTCTTCCTTCAGCAGCCTTTTGAACTTCCTTTCATTTGTTTTAAAATAGGAGCTATATTTCAGGTAAGGATTACTGAGTTCTTTATCCCATTCATTTCCTAAAAACAGCTATCCAGCATAGTATTTCTTGCAAAGTTACTGATTCAAAATTTAGTGAATAAAGGCTTAACTTGTGCTCTGGACTTTGCTAAATTGTTTGACTAGATTTGCAGACACACACGCTCACACACACACACACACACACACACACACACATATACACACACTAGTGGTATTCAGTAGTCCTAAAACTTTTTTTTCTTTTTGTGACTCTGGTTGCTCTTTAACTCATCCAGAGCTGTTGCTATGGAGATGACTGAGTTGCCCTATATTGTTATGGACCTGCACATTCTTAGATGAAAAGACCACATCTAAGTTTTAAAATTTGAACGATGGGAAGGAAACAGAAATGCCCCCTGAGAGGAATTTGTTCTTGTTTTGTTGAGCCCATTCTTACAATGTCTATGCATGGAAATATGATTGCATGTGCCTACATTTCTCAAGACCTATTCTGAAATATTTTTGAGCAATTACAAACTTCCTATGATCAGAGGAAACACAAAAAAATTTATGACTGTACATTTTTGCAATAAAGATTAATGTATTTTACTTGGCATCTATTTTAATAGCTTATTTTAATTGACTTTTTGTCTATTTTACATGAAGTTATTGTCACTCAAAACTGTCATAGCAACTTATCACAGGAAAGTGACACCTTAAAGAGGCAGTTTCTCAAGTCAGCGCTATTACTCTTAGTCTTGCTGTTGTTTGCAGTTATCATCTTTAATGATGTTTTCAGTTTCAGAGCTTCAAAAACAAATGACTATCTAAATTACTAATCTGTTGATACAAGAAGAATTAGTTCAGCAAAATTTGTGAAAAAAACAACTCAGAAAATTTTGGATTAGAATATAATATCATATATATTTTTAGTAGTAACAGTTTCACTAGGGTGCTTTTCTTAGGTGCTGATATTAGATCACAGATAGTCAACAATTATCTTAATTGTATAATTCTCTTTGGGCCGTACTACCAAACAATCATAGCTGTTTAGTTTTATAGTTAATCATGAACATTAGCACTATCTGGAGCTTTAAATAAAAAATCTTAAACTATATCAATATACACAGTATTAAAGGAAGAAATTATTTACTACTGCCTGTATAGAGAATTATAAGTAAATACATGCCTTAGATATATGTAAAATTAGATTAACACTTTGAGAAAAATATCTTTACTCAAAGTTAAGTCATACTCAATATCAAATAAGCACTCTACTGTAGTTTGTACCTACACTTTATAAATACAGTTTCAATTGAAGACACTCATAAAGAGTTGTGATTTGAAATAAGTTGGGTAATTGAAAATTATCTCCTAAATAATAATAATAATGTATTTCGTTTAATTTCTTTTATAGTTCTGATGCTTTCTTTTATTAATATTATAATTATTTACCAATTTTCAGGTTACCCAAATTCTATTCTTTTCTGGAAAGTATAAATATTTTGAATTTATCTTTTTATGCAGAAAATATATCTATTTGTGTCTTATTGGCACATTAGAAATACTGTGCACATGTCCTGATGTGTTCACTGACTCTCAGCCCATTAGAGCAAATATTACAGATAGCAGCAAGATTAAAATGTTCATAAGAACAAAATTTTAAGTGTTCAACAAGATTCTAAGTTTTCGATAAAGTGGTATTCTCATAGAAATATTCATTGCTTCCTATAATACTGAGATGCATTGAGTGAATAGATGATTGTACATAAAGAAGAAAAGTAGGTGAGATGTTCTGATTGGGGCTGAGTTTTGGTCACAATATCTAATATTACATGGCAGACTTGACACATCTAGGGAATAAGTAGTACCCAATAGCAAAGAAGTAAAAAGGAATGGTTGCAGTAATACAAAAAATGTAAAAGTAACCTTCATTTATTACTTTAACTAAAGTAAGTTCCCTTTATTGCTCATTATTAAATAACTATTATTAAATAACTTTCATTACTTTAATGTAAAATTTCTTGTGTATATATTACCTAAAATAGCTTAGAAGTTCACTTTAGTAGATAACATTTGTTGTCTACCTGACAAGCTCTAGTCATGTACAGAGTGCTTCTTTTATGTTATCTTAGTTAATCTTCAAAACACTCTAGGCAGGATGTTTATTTTGCCTAAGAACTAAGTAGCTAAATTTAGATAGCTCATAAACCATTAAGAAAGGATTTGACTCAAAATCTGACTACAAAGTTGGATCTTAAATGAAACACAGTGGGAATCAAATAATAGAAAAATGAGAATTTACTAGATTTTTTAAAAACCTCCCACATAAAACCCACATAATTTCTACAAATTCTAATTACCTGTTAATCTTGGCACCTTGCATAATACAACATTCTTAAAAGCAAAAAATCTTACTGAAACATTCCTAACTCAAATTGAGTCTGGGTTCTTTACCTAGGTTGGCTGATTGTTTTTCTTTTAGGACATTTAATTATGGAGAAGTGTGTTTATGCCACCAAAAAGAGAAAAAAAAAGGAGAGCAAGTTTAAGTCACTTGTAATGATAAAAGTATTTTCAAATACCAACAATGACTACTTAATAAATGGAAATCTAAAATTTAAAGGCAAACCCAGGTTTCCTTAAAATTGACTTAAACTCAAATAAGCAGATTGATTTTATTTTACCAGTTTAATGGGATTTAATTTTCATTTTAAAAACTTCAAAATTTTGATTAAGCTAATATATCCTAATAATAAATTATATGATTATATAGGTAGTAATCATTTCATATTTTTGCCATGATACTTATTTTCTAAGTTAGAGGTTACTTTGATATAACCAATTAGTCTCTGCTCTAATCATTCAGTGATTAAGGGCTCTCCATTTTTTAAATGCCCTCATTTGGTGAACTAAAAGAGGCATAAAGATAAAAAGTGATTCAGAAAGTTTCCAGTGCAGCCCCATTATATGATTCCTTTTTTAAACGTTAAAAATGATAGACTTTAAATATCAGACTGTTCCTTTAAAATGCCCTACTGCTGGTTTTTTTTTTTTTTTAATAAAACCCGACCTGGCAGATTGGGACAAAGATAATAAACTTGCTATCCTTTGTTTTATTTATTAGTTTAGAGTAAAAAAAGTGGAGATGTTAAGATTTTTATCAGGATAGTTCAATCAAGTCCCACCAAGTACCAAAGAAAAAATGTTTAAGGACATCATTTATATTCAAGAGAAAACGGCTCAGTATTACTCTGTGACCTGAGGAAAAATGAAAGCACCCAGAATAATTCTACCTGTGCTCTATGCAATAAATGGTCTTCTAAGTTATTCTGCGTAAATTTTTAAAATTTGAATTACTTTTTTAAAAATGCAGAAAGCTTATGCATCAAAAGAGCATTTGAATTAATAACCATATGAAGAATTTTTTTAAAGCTGGGTTACCCTTTTTGTTTTAGGTTTTTATAAAAGGAAATCATGCAGATCTACCATATTAAAACCACATTACTATGAGTGTTAACAGATTCTTTCAAAGTCAGGTAATTTGGAACTTTTATAAGCAATAATATAAAGGGGAGTATAGGGAAGCTTGAGTGTTAAGTCCCACAGGGACTCACGTGCAACTCAACTTCACTTTGGCCTTGGAACCCCTTTCTTGAAAGACACCAAAAGTTTCTCTTCCAAGATAATAATTTTAAGCCAGGCATGGTGGCACATGTCTGTAACCCCAGCACTCAGGAGGCTGAGGCATCGTGGTGGCTGAAGACCAGCCTATACTATATACTGTAGTGAGAATCTATCTCAACCACCTCCCCGAAAAAGAAAGAGACTAATTTTAGTTGCCGGTTCATTATAGATAAAACTCAGGCTCAGTTTTTTATCATAGTTAATGATATGTTTATATAACTTTCTGTTTTATCCTTATTTGGATATTTATGCTATACAGATAGTTTTTCTAATTCAAATTTATAAAAAATACACAAATTTGTCTATATAGATAATAAATACATACACACATAAATATAAAGTTATTGTAACATCAATATGAAACCAAATGGACAGGTTATTAAAGCAATTTTTCTTAAACTTCTAAGAATATGTTGGGTGTGGTGATGCATGCCTGTATTCCTACCACTCAGGAGGCTGAGGCAGGAGGATCACTATGAGTTCAAGGCCAGCCTGAACTAAATAGTGACATCCTATCTAAAAAAATAAATAAATAAAAAATCAAAACAAAGCCAAAATTTATGAGATGATTAATGAACAAAATTGAGTTGTAGCTAATAAGAATTTTAAATACATTATTATTTTAAAATATAGGTATGTTGTAGGATGTCAGTAGAGTATTTTCTACCTTCCCATTATTGCCTTCTTATAACTTCCTAAAAAATTATCCTGTTACTTGAAAAATTAGTAAGAAAAATATGCACTATATTTGAAGTAGGGGGAAAATCCACCAAAATGACCCTAAGAAAGTCCTATATTGGTTCTGAAATCCTTCAAGCTATGTGCCTCAATTTTCCCTATAAATGCTTTTAAATATGAAATCATTACATTTTGTTTTCACAGTAAAGTTATGTTATGGATTTTCAAAATAAAGAATTACCACCATCCTTTGTTAACTATAATGAGAGCTAAGAAATCTAGATTTGAATTTCTAATGTTTCAGTGCTTAATCTATCACCATTGCAACTGATACTACAGCAGAGACAATATTGAATGTATGATTTTTGCCATGGATACCATAACATTTCGATGTGCCTTGGAATATACATGAATGATATATTTACTCTGCAGACATTCTTGTGTGCTCATTATGTTAGGCACAAGGGTATAAGCCTGGGAATGCTCTTCTGGAAAAGAAGCTGTGTTATCAATTAATTCACGGTCTGTGTATGAGATAGATATATATATGCAGTAAGGTCATTGGTATCAGAAGTATGTACAAAGTGCTTTTATGAACACAGAGTGAGCTATTATCAGTAAGCTTGCGGTTGGCATTAGTATGGTATGCTATTTGGGAAGGCCTCTTAGTGGAGGCAAGGTTTTGTTTGCATGCTGACTTGTTGTTGTTGTTTGTTTGTTTGTTTTCCATTTTGAAAAATATAGTAGTACATCTTCAAACAACATACAGAAATATGAAGTATATGTTTATCTCATCTTTACATATTGGTATGTGCTTATGATGAGAGACTTTTCCACATAGGATGTTAAGTTTTTAAAGATTCTTTAGTGGAATTTTTCAGATACACTGCTTTTGACAAATGTGCACAGCTGGGAAAGCCTTTAATATAGTGATCATTTTATCGTAGGTTCCCCCACCCACCCCGTAACATAATGGATAAAAGGAAAGGCTCCATTTTTATTCTTCTACGCTAAAAAAAAAAAAAAAATATCTTGCAAACTGTGCAAGGCACACAAAAGAAAAAGTAATTAAATAATATAAATGCTGAGAAATATTGCCTATGAACCCAGCTAAAATGAGCAAGGGGTTGTAATGAAGAAGTTGAGAGGTAATGATATGAAAATATTTTAAAATAGAAAAGAGTTCAGCTGCTTACAATGAAGTATCAGGTTTAGCTCTCGCACTTTCCTCTGTTTTGCTTTCACATTTGCAAAGGAGAAAGGAAGTGCTGTTTATCTGAATTCCTTATTTATCATTAATTTTCAACATTGATCAAACTAAAACCACCATGTTTTTCTTCTTAAACTCCCAAATGTACATAGTTTCACTTTGAAAACCCTTCACTTCAAAGTGATCAGAACTTTGTGTGAACTGCATTACGCATTTTGCTCTCTGATACTTTGGCAAATCATTTTAGCTGGTTCCCACTGGGATTCTCTCCTGGCAACAATTTTTCATTTCCCTGTGCTCATTTTTAGGAAAATCCTCTCAGTATTGTTCTATGTATTGTTTTATAGGAAGGAAGTATGTAAAATACTGTTGAACTCATTTTACTTGTGAGTTTGAATAGCATTCAGATTAGAATGATTTCCCCAGAATTTTGTAGGCTTGCCCAATCCAGCTGTATATTTTATATGCTAATGTAAATTCTATTTTTGTTCCCCTTGGGGGTTTAAGTGATTATAATTGTTGCTCTTCAAAAGCCAAACAGATGATGATTGCTGCTTCAGGAGTATACCAAAAGAAACTGGCTTTCATTAAACCTGCTCATCCACTTCATAATTATCTCCATTTTATCTAGCTAAGAAGCAGGAAAAAATGGCAAAGTACAGTTCATTGAAGCCAGTTCAGTTATTTAAACATTGCTTTATTGGACTAGCAGGAGGTGTTAAAGTAGGGGGAATGTTTTCATTCTAACATTGATATGTAGCCAGTGGCCCAACTCAAGAGTTAGTTGAGCATCAAATGCCAGAGGCCACAGGGATTAGAGAAGAGAGCTATTTTGTGCTATTCTGAAAGGAAGTCCTCTAGTGGATACAATAAATAGTACTGCAGTGACAACTATTCTGAAATATTCTTTTTGTTTGTTCTTCTTTGTATAAGTTCAAATTGAGTTATCTATTTAGTATCCACTAATAAAGACTCAGAAACACACTCTAAATGAAAAGGAAGTTTCCTATAGCATATATAGAAAGGGATATTGATAAATTCTAAAAGGTTGCCAAGTCCTGATCCTGATATCAGGTGTCCTTCAAGGGATCCCTATGATCATATGAGCTGTGTGATTGGACTATGGATCAGAAAGCAGATTCTCAAGGTAGTTGGTTTTAAGAGGGAAAGAATCTCCCTTTTGAGTGACACAGCGGCTAGTAAGTTATCTCTTCCCCAATCCTAGGATGGGTTGCCCTGGAATACGTTTCTGACCACATACATCGCTGGCTGTCCTCTCACCCAGGGGAACAGAAAAGTCTCAGTCAACAGCTGTTCAAGCTTTCAGCTGTGATAAAATAAGTCTCTGCTAGTTAAATAAAAACTCTGAAAGGGCTTTCCCCTCCCTAAAATTTCAAAGAAGAATGTTTTAGAAATCAACTATATAAAGCTAGGCTTACATAAAACACTATATTCACAAACAAATAGCAGGAAGATTTTTATTTCCACATTCCATGATAGTCTAGCAAGTTTCAGACAATTTCACTTGAGTTTTAACATAGGGTTATTATCCTATGTCTGGATTTTAAAACTTTTGGAGAATCATATTGAAAAATGGCTCATACAACTAAAAAGTTGTATTACACTAAACAAAACCAATCCTTTCAATTCTTCTGTTACCAAAATAAAAATATTTCCACTGCTCATAGGTGTACTTTTAGTTTAGCTTTATGATGGCTCCATGATGAAAAGCAAATGCTATCACTGATTTTATATACAGAAGCATATGAATTAAAAAAACAGTTTGAAAACCAGAATCTAGGCATATCAACTCTTTCACCAATATCTTGACCGACTCACAGCTTGCTAATACATTATGTTGAACTATATCTAGACTGCAGTCATTTCTAAACCCTGAAGGTAAAATGTCTCCAGGGAATAATTACTTTCCCCCTGAGGTAATTTCTATGATTTGCACTCTTTTAGGTAATCTATGTATTTGCATTCTTAAATGCAGGGGGAGAATATGACCTAGTCTCTAGAAGCTCTAAATTTAAAATTAAAAATTCTATCTTGTGGTTTGGTAGCATTGGAATACCTTTGTACAGATATGTCAGGGTGTATATCACTCTGATTTCCTACTGACAGATCCTATAAAAGCTAGAAGTCTAAGAATATACCAGCTACACCTAGACCTGGTGAAAATCATTTGATTGGTTTCCTAATGTTCTGATCACCTTCTCTTCATACCTCTAGAATCTGACTGTCTTTTATTCACCTGAACCGGTGCCACCCCCACCCCTTACTGATATTACCAAAACCTAAAGTCTCCTGGGAGACACTTCTTTCCCAGAAAGACAGGTTGATAGACAGGTTGTCAATCTAATAAGTAAATTTCTACTAATGGAAAAATATTAAGGAGAGTCTGGCGATAGTTAATTATAAGTGCCTGGGAAAAATACCTTTATTTGTGCTAAACAATCATGGCAAGTAATGTGGGATATTGTTTCAGGCCAACATACATTTTGCTGGAAGTTGCTTTTCTTAACTGGGTGGTAACCCTATCTCTATCACTGAGAAAACTCCTTACTTATCTGGAAGTAAGGCAATAGAAAATTAACTCAAGAAAACATAGCTCAGAAAAAAAAATTATTTGATAGCATTGGCTTATCTGCCATAAGAAGTAAAAGCTACAAATTTAGCAAACACTAAAATATACCTGTGCCAGTAGAATGACTGTTAATTTCCCAGTTACTTCACATATTTGTTCTTTCATCTCACTAACAAGAAATGGTGAAAAATCAAGCTTATTCTGTGACCTCTCAGACCTAGGAATATAAATAAAATCTTAAGATCGTCCAGTTAAAATTCAAACTCACACAAAGTACAAATTTGGCAATTATTCAAATTAATATGCTCAACAGACAGCAGAGTCAAAACAGTTTAAATCAATTTAACTCCACGTTAACTGAGCAACTGAAAATATCTGTACTGTTTTTGAAAAGTCTTTACTGTTTTTTGCTGTAAATCAGTGTTTCTGCACAATAACCTATGAAGCTTTTTATAAAAACTTGTGCTTAGAACTCACCTCAAAATTAATGAGTAGAATCTCCCAGAGGAGAGACCAGGCACCTGTACTTAAAAAGAAAAAACACTTTTATAGGTAGGTAGAGGCATTAATACACAGGCAGTGTGTGAGCCAGTGTGGGACTTTCCCCCATTTCTGTAATTCATTGAAGATTCACTCTGTGGTTGGCATTCTCCTAAGCACTTAACAAATATATACACATATTTGCTTACTGATTATAGCATCCCTAAAAGTTAGTTATTATTCTTAATACCCATTTACTAGTGAGAAAGCTGGGGCTTAGAAAGATTGGACAAGCCTGAAGTGATTTACCAAGGACACCGGAGAGGCAGAACCAGAATTCAGGTCTGTTTCAATAGTCTTAACTGTGACAACCCTGAACTTGAAAAGCCTTTTTAATATACAAATTGAAAATGTATGGCTGTATTTTATAGCTGTAATTTCCCACCTAGAAGCTTCAATTTTGCTGCTTTGATTACCTTAAGAATATCCAGAGCGTGCAGGGATTGTTTCATTTTGTAATCTTAAAAGAGAGCCACTATATTCATGTGAAAGGAGACATGGTCTAATAGGTAAAAGATACTTTAAAATTATAAGCAAAATGTTTTGCTTTCTTTGTGTAAAGGTCACTTTCTACCTCAGTTCTTAATTCATAAACTCAAGAAGCTGCAACAATTTTATTGCAAAAATTATTCACATTTGAAACAATGTTGAAAGTGCATGGTTTTCCTTTCAGGTCACTTTCTTATAAAAACATTAACAATTGTCTTAAATCACTGCTGATAAATGCAGTTTCCAGAGTGCATTACACAATTTTGGGATTTGTTCTTTCTGATTTAGGGCTGACACCAATATTTAGAATAGTGATGACTCACGTCTAGAACTGGAATTTGTTTTTCATGGATTTATACATTTTTCCCCTTGAATTGTACCAAAAATGGTTTTTTAATTGGCTTTAACTCATGCCCAATAAATTGGAAGGAAATTGATTGCTGCAGTCTTGTTTAGTTTAAAATTATTGAAGACTGCACCGTGAGTCAAATGAGTGTGTAAGTGAAGGCAACAACACTTTATGTTCTCTGTTTATGACAAATAAGGCTCTTTTCAAAATGGTCATAATTTATATCTTAAAAACAATATATGTCTGTTCTTCATAAAGCTTAAAAATAGTAATGGCATGTTAAAAATATGCCATATTTTAAAAGTTTCTCTTAACTTGCTATTGTTTCTTAGTGCCTTCTTTTCCAATTCTACAATGCCACATATTTAAACATATTATTTCTTTATGATAAACAATTTCTGTATATAGCTCTTGTTAAACCCCCAGCCATGAGATTAGCAATATTTCTAAAAAGTAAAATGAAATATGTGAGAATGTTCAGAGACTATATTATCCTATGGAGTTGAGGGTCAGTATCCCATTCTCTAAAGTGACTTTAAAGAAAAAAGTTAAGCAATAAAAAATTGAAACTAAGTCAGGTGACTGTTTAGAGCAGTGATATAGCAATTCTCTAAATGGTACCTGTCAGGAAGCCAGCTTTTGTTCAATCTCATTATAATTATTTACTATATTATGGTTTCATTTTTATATGCCATAGAAATATAAGCAAATCACTCTAAGGACTTTGCTTGTTGGGAAGGAAGGTTCATTTTATGAGATTCTTAAGCAACTCTGGGAAAGAATAAAATAGAGGAAAAGACATGATTAATTAAATGAAAAAGAGAACATCCCTTAGTCATAATATAGTTAGGCAGTAAATTAAGAAAATGGTTGATGTTCTTGTATATAGTAAATGTTAGGCAATTCTAATTGAATGGGATAATTATATCTGATGTTTTAGTTTGAGAAAAGGTAGAGCAATTTCTGAGATTTTTATCTCTTTGCCATGATTATTTTTCATATGTATTATTTCAAGATTCATTTTTGAAAATAAATATTATTTTGTTTATAAACTATGAAGCTTCAGGGCGGTTGGTGTGGTCTTTCTCTGGATCTAAGTAATTTTTTAGGAGGTCATTGGTCCTTAGCATGCAATATCTAGCAATTGCTCCTAACTAGTGGCTGTAGAGGGCCTGAAGCTTGAGCAGCAGATGTTTTTTCCTGTAAAAACACAAAACAGTTTCTCAGATTTATATGAAAAAGAATGCATGCTAAGAATTTTTATAGATCCAATAGTGCAGAAAATATGAAGAAAAGAATATCAATCTAACACTTATTACCTCAAAATAGCCACTGTTTAATATTCTAGTGAACATCCTTTTTATGAAGTTTAATAGATTTGATAATATTTCATGAAACATTTTAAAATTTTAATACATATTTATATACTATGCATTATTCTTTTTAATCACATTATAACTTTATTATATGGTTATGGAGCAGACCTCTTAAAATATATAAAAACAAATTAAATTTTCTCACCCCCCTATCATTATTACCTGAAGCTGATAACATCTTAGGACATCTTATATTTCTAAAAGTCCTAGTGTGTTTGATCCGAAGCACATTAAAGAAACAGCTATCAGTCTTATATCACTTCCACTTGTCAGTGATAGCACAACATGACATAGGAATACGGATTATTTCTGACAAAAAGTTGTATCTGTTCACATTAATTGTAATACTTATTTTCCATATGGTTTTTCTCTTTCAAGTGTCATGACATCTCAGCCAGGGATTTAGCTCAGTGGTTCTGCCGCCTGCCTTACAAGTGTCATGACATCTGTAATTTCTGCTGTTTATCTTTAAAATTACTGAGAAATGTAAAACATGCTGAGTGGTATCTAATACATAGTAGTTAAGGACTTAGGCCCTAGAACCAGACTATTTGGAGTCAAATCCCAGACATTAATTTCTAGGTATGTGATTGTAACTTTCTCAATTTCTTCATCTGTAAAATGATGAGTGTTATTAAAATCTAATGCATATTACAATTATTATTATGAATCCAGTGTTCTGGTAATTACGAGATTCAGAGTGACTTGCTGAAGGGAATCAGCTAGTTAGTGGGAGAAATCATTATTGTCTATGTCTAGGAGTCTGCTTAATGCCGTCATTTGTCCTTTCACAGCAGTATTTTTCAGGTTCTCCTTAGGCACAAAGGTGTCTCAGAGGCATCTAGAACTAAGCCTGGCACAAGCCTAATGGGCTCTGCTCTCCCATTTCTCTCCTTCTCAACCCTCTTGGGCTTGTTGGTGCAGGGGTGCTATTTGTTCAGAACTCTCTTTTCCAGTTTCCGGTAAATAATATTTTGACCATCAAAACACTTTCATTATTATTAGCGTCTTGAACCTCCCTGTATACCTGTCAGTCTTTCCCTGATCTCAGTTATTCTCAGACCCAGCCACCTCATTCCAGGTGCTCTTGCATTTTAAAGTGTAAAACTGCACATCCAATCTACAGCATGCAGGCTATTTACTTTCTTCTTTAATGTTATAATACATATTTAAAAATTAAAAAGTTTTGCTGTATATATAAAACATTTAT
>NW_022900948.1:2732571-2748027 GCF_012274545.1 Fukomys damarensis | reverse complement strand
TCCTGGTACCAGAGAATGAATTCAAGACCTTGTGCTTGCAAGGCAGGCACAGTGCCACTGAGCTAAATCCCCGGCCCTATATTATATACTTTATATTTAACCCAAGACAATTTCTATTCCTATACTTCTGAGTTTCTTCCTGCATAGTACTCTGGAAGTCAGATCTCTCAATGGGTATAATGTAGCTGGTAGTTTTATGTTCTTGTTTCTCTCTGCTGACTTTCAAAACCAGCATGATATAACTCAACCATACTCAGGTAACCTCCTTTCACTGCAGTTAGCCTGATCTCTTCCTGCAAAGTCATGCAATTTTTAGATCTAAACTTCCCTTCATTTTTTCTGAACATATTCCCTCCTCTCCAATGGATCAGATTTATATAAATATTTTTTAAATTGAGGACTGAACATTATAATATATATTACTAATTTCCTTTTTAATAGAGACTTTAAAAGAAGCTCAAATTTTCATGTATCCTTTTGATATAACTACCTAATATGAAGACACACCTCTTTCAGTATTCATTTTACATCTAGGATATATTAGTATTCCAGAAAACATCAGTGCTCTATGAGTTAAATAATGAGAACTGACATAGAAGAAAGTCTTTCTTTTTATTGTCTGCACAAGGAATCTAGAAATATCAGCAAGAGAAAAAAAAGAAATTTCACAGTAAATTGTGTCAAAATAATTCAAGGAAATGTCTATTTGTTACTCAAACAGCTTAAACAGTCTGTAACACCATTCATTTATGTTACAACTTTCAACTCATGTTTACAAAAACTGACATTTCAAACACCCATATTCTCTAATTTCTTATGCCAGAATGACAGTGACCAAAGGGATATAATATTTCTATTGCAACAGTATCCTCAGCCTCAGAAGGTATATATGTTAGCTTGATCAGAGAAATAGATTTTCCAGTTAGTCATATCCTCTAAAAGAGTTAAGAGGAATTGGCGTGAAATGACAATAAGCTAGAGTACTGGATATTCGGTGTAATACATATGTGCTTCTTTGTGGTGCTAATTACACTTTCTCACGGATGTCTGGCAGTCACATGACTGGGCTTGACCTTGAATGCATCCATCTGATCAAATTATAAATAATTTTAGGATACAGACAGATGCCTATTGAAGCTTAAAAACATTATATATTTTCTATTGTAACCTACAATGAAGTAAAACTTGAAAAAGCTTAAGAATCATTTTTTTTAATCAGGCTATTAAATTTTCTTTTCTTAAATTTTACTTATTAACTGAAAACCTGAAGCTGCATCTACAGCAACCCATAGCAAAGAAAGCCCAGGAGGAAACTGCAAAACTATAAATCATAAGCCAATTTTAGTATTGTTCTTAGATGCTATGTTTTACAATATCAAATGGACATTAGTGCTCCATTTTGTTTTATTCTAAACTAACAGAAAACTATTATGAAAGCCCTTTGTGTAGTCTATCTTTATATTCCTTTGGATATTTAGTTTGATAGATTTTTCAAGCATAGACAACCTAAGAAACAGAAAACTAGAGCTGAAAGTTCTGTTAGCCTATGGAAATGGAATAAATATAAAAGTCTATAAAAATATATGTGGAAAGAGGAATGAGCCTAGAGAGAGGTGATTGACAAAAACATTGGAACTGATTTCTTTCATTGCAAAGGACAAATAAATTTTAAAGTCTTGATTTAGAATTAACACAGAATGGTAAATAAGAATATATATATATATATGTATTTGAATGAATATATATATATATATATATACATTGAATAAATGTTTCTACATGAAATAAAAATATTTTAATTTGATTAGACAGTAATGGTATACATTTAATTCAACTTGATTTCATCAAATAATTAACTGAATTATAAGCTATACTTAATGCCAAATACTAAAATTTGAGCCTAACTAAAGTAACAATAGCCATAATTAATGCGAAAGAGAGTTAACACTAAAGGAAAACTGACTTTTAGGAAATCTGCTATTTCTATTAACCTTAGAAATGTTACCTAAATTCCAAATGCCTCTGCTATGCCCCTGAAAATGAGAAATAATTTATGTTCTTCCATGCCTCCTGGGGTTACAATGATAAATATGTAAAAGTGCATTGAGCTTTTTGTGATAAAAGGCACTATAAAAATCTAAGGTGTTTTTATTATATCAGTCAAATGGGATCTCAGACTCAGTTCCTTTTTGAAGACCCACAACTTTTTATTGGTGAATCATGAAATTGTATTGGGAAATATATTGCAGTAACATAACAGGGCAGGCAGACAGGAGATTTTATGCCTTCTGGGGCCTTTTAAACTTGGTTACAATTAGGAATATGGGAAGATATCTATCATAGAGTATATCTGCTAGGACATTAATGAGAGCAAATGAAAATATTTAAGAGACATGCAAAGGCAGAAATTTGAGTTCTGGCTTCATCAAATAAATGTGCTAAGTTACCATTTTTGTTTCCATAACTGTAGTCTTCATGAATTGACCACTTCCTCTATGCTAGGGAATTTGATTATTTTATACTCATGATTACATTTAACCTCCTAGTGGTCTTAAATTGATCATCATTTTTATCACTTTATGGATCAGGAAAATAAGGCTTAAAAAAGAATAACTTGGCCAAAGCATCACAGTGACGAAGGGAAGTAAGGTTCAAATGTACATGTGTCTGAAGTCAAGGCCTGATCTCTTAACAGTTTGCAAAGCTCCTATAATGATGATTTTACCATTTTTATTTAAAGGTATAATTATTTGACAAGATAAACTATAAAAAAAATTTTAGAGAGATAGTGTAGAAAATTTTAGAATACATTATAACCACCACAGAACCCAGACACTTTATGAAGATGTTTTATATAACATTTACTGAGCTTTTTAAATATCCTAAATTTTCCTTTTATTAAGATTTTCTAAAAAGTAATTTGATTTCTATTAAGCATTTATTGCCCCTAATCTAATTCTGTTATTTTGGCACATGGTAGGAACTCAAAAGACATTGAATCAAAATGAAATGAGCTTCTTATTAATGGTCAGGAATAAATATTTAGAGATAGGAACCGATTATCACGCAGTTCGTCCTTAGCTGATGATAAATGTTGTATCTGGACAGACACAATTGTTTCTGATTTTTTGGTAAGTGAATTATGATCAGTTATAAACAAAATATGATAACATGAGTATTTCAAAAGCTTCTAATAATTTTGTCTTTATATATCATAGAAATGCTTTGCTTTAATTGTATGCTGTCCCATCTCCTACAAAAATTAATAATAGAAAAAAATTTTATATTTCTGGATACTTTATTATCTTTCATCATTTATAATGAATTGCTGTGCCTTTAGAAACCATCTATAGCATTTATTTATGACAGATATTGATGCATTTTTTAAATTTTTCCAAATCATAGATATTTTATTAACTTTTTCCATGTGATCAAAATATGAGAGAATATTTCCATATACCTAAGTATAAGGGTACATTTTTCTTTTTCTTTTAAATTTTTTTATTAATATACATTTGCGGTACATGATGTTTACATTCAACTTAGGGAACAGGTACATATTTTACATGTTTTAATTATTTTTATTCCCCTTCTCTCCTTCCTCCCTCATCCTTCTCTCAGGAATGATTTTTATATTAATTTTATGCTAAAACACTTTTCTATTCAATAATTTTAAAAACAAAGTTATCTTTTAGTTTTGCAAAACCGTAACAATTTTAGTCTATGAAATATTTTTTCAAATTGTTTCAAAAGTAGAGAACATATTTTAGTTTTTATGCAAATTCACACCTTTAAGTTGTACCTACATAAACAAAAATAATTTCAGTTGTCCACTGTATAATTATATTCAATTTGATTAAGAAAAACAAAAAACAGAGCTTCAGGGACCATTAAAATTGGTAATTCAAACATTTGAGTCTTGTAAGAAGCAGAAAAATATCTTGTTTATCTTACTGTCAAAGACAATGTAATAGTGACTAAATGGCTGGAATTTATTAAAAGAATATTTTTAAAAATGCTTTTATAGTGGCCATTATTTAAACAAATATAACATTAAGGAAAATGATAGTGTGGAAAGGAAAAGTTAGCTCATAGAGCCATAAATTTAAGGATATAGATAGTACTTATTCATACGTACACACCTGGATTTAAAAGAGAAAGAAAACAACCTGTCCGTTATGTTATATTCTATAAAGCATTTTCACATGTGCTTCAACAGAAATGTGAGATTCCCCAACTTATAACATGCTTATTTGCTTACCAATCTATGAGTAACAGGATAACCTCAAAGTTTAGAGGAGTTATTTTTAATATATCAGAATAGTTTAATAATTACTGAAACAGAATTCAAATGTTTTTCTCAAAACTTTTCATAACAAATGTATGTTTAATTGCTCCTTATCACACTGTTCAGCACTTTTTTCCAGCAAATGTATGTTTAATTTTTCTCTCTCCAAAGTGAGTTAAGCAGCTTTTATATTGTCAGTTATATGTACTCTTACAGTGATCTAAATTTTGGGGTTAAAGTAAAAAAATGATTTTCTAAAGCTTTATTAACTATGTATTGTCAGCTTTTTATAAATGTTCCTAAGACAAAAGATAATGCCATGTGGAAAATGTAATGCATCCTCTCATACTTATATATCTCATAAGTGGATACCAGTGTACTTGCAATCAATCCACTTAAGACACAAAGGACACGGTATAGTGTTACGTCTTCTGGGAATGAAGACAGCAAGATTCGTGGCTATGTGTTGGTCATTATATATATTAAATTTGGGGAATAAAATTCAAAAGTTGTAATATGTCAAACCTCATATTTATTAAAGTAGAGAAGTGTAGACATAACATGTGCTATGTAAACCAGGTGATATAAAATATATATACCTGGAATTTTTTGAGTTTCCTAAATTACCCTGTCGTACTGACCTGGGTAAAGAGGAGAAGAAGTTGAAATAACTTTATTCCTGGAAGTAGATAAGGAAATTCTTTTCTGCAGTTGATAACTTTTTAGACAATTCTAAAAATTATTGTGAATCTCTGCTGAGGCCCTATCATTTCAACAAAAAAAAAGCCAGATGAACTTCAGGTCTTACTAACACTCCTGTATCCTGCTGATCTGTGTTTTCTGAAAAGGAAAGGAGAATGTGAGTCCACTTGGGATCTCCTTTCTCTGCCCTTTCTCTTATAAAGATAGAATTCTCTTTTATGCTTGACTGGTTTAAATTGTTCCTTAATCTCTGTCACACTTAACTTCACTTAACTTTAGACTTTGAAATTGTTTATAGGAGCTATGGATGGGAATTGTGATGGGACACTATGTTCCTTTCCCAGCCTTCACAGTTCCCCTCTCCAAATAATTTTTAAGCCAGTGGGCTTTTTCTTCTCACTGCTTCCTACCCCCATATAAACACCACCGCCATCATCACCACCAACAAAAAAAACAATATCCCATTCCAGGCGCCCCCTCTCTGCCTGCCGAAGGCATTTTAATGACAGTTTACTTTAGCGGTCTATCAGCAGGCTGCTGCTTCTGCCACCTGAATTTCAATTTCTTAATTTACAGCCCAGATAAAACAGAATGGAGCAGGATCTGGGCTGCTCTCTACATTGGGTTGGCCTTATCAAGCGTGAAGTTTGGCGCATTGCAAACCTATTCAAGTGATTATCTGTTGAGGACCTCTCAGCCATCTCCATCTCTGCAGCGGGCTGATAAGACAGCTGTTTCTCTAGCCTCTGTGTCTCCCTGGGCCTCAGTCTTCTTCTGATACAAACTCCGCCTTTGTCACCGTACCCCGGTGCCGTCACTTGCTCTGTGGGGCAAGGGTTTGATCTGAACACACGTGGGGGGAAAAGTGTGAGTGTACGAGAGCGCAGAGGAGAGAGGACAGAGGAGGAGAGGGCCGATAGAGCAAGGGGGTGGGGAGTTAAGAGACCAGGGCGTGGGGGCAGGGCGGCGTGCTGAACGCAGTTGATAGCTCTGATTGACTGGTTGCTCAGCCCGGCTTTATTATTTCAAATTAGACGTGCATTGCACACGAGTGGAAACATAAATCTTCAATATAAGAAAGAGCCTCCGAGCATCGGAAGCTGAAAAACCGTTTCTTCCCAGGTCCCGGTAAAAGGGGCCAGCGAAAAGACTGATTGCTACCAGCTGAGACAGATGGTTTCCTTTAACTTTGGAAACTGCTATTTTTAATTACTTGTATTAATTTTGCATGAGATGTATCGGCTGCAAGAGGAAGCTTAGAGAAGACTGTTAGCATCCCTGAGAAAAAACGAACACAAGGCTCTGATTTGCCCTTTCTCACCTCCAGTTTTTCTTAGCTCACCCTCTCCTGGTTGCCTTGAAGCCCCTTTGCAGAATAGCAGAGACGTGAATTTATCCTCCCAAAAGTTGCTACTGAGTAATAGAGGAGAAAAATCTGTGGACAGTTGTGGGAACATTTAGGTAAATGATCGTCGATCTGAGGCTGCAAATATGTTTTTTGAGACATCCTGGGGCATGTGCAAGAAAGTTTGGTTTGAATATGAGCAGGAAATCATTTGCAGGAGAACGAGTGCCATACAAATTTTCCCTAGAATTATAAAAAGGAGGTTATGTGTTGTGTGGACCAGCAGGGACAAAGTAGGCTGCTCTCTTAAAATTTATTGCGACGCAAGTTACATTTATTTAGGTTTATAAACAATGAAATAATTCACATATCTTTCAGTGCGAACACTAATGTCAGGATTTAAGGATTTCTTCTTGAACGTGCCTTTTAACTTTACAGTGTCTCCTCTGGAACAGGAATTTAAAGCCACAACGTAAAAAGAAAGTAAGGGATGTTTGTGATCCTGCTCATTGCTGCCCCTGGCATTGTCCTTAATGGAAGTGTTTGCAATATAAAAGGTTTTTGCAAAATAGTCAGGGAAGTTACTCACCTTCGGATAAAAGACTTTGCCCCTTTGCCAGGAGAGAAAGGAGCCCGGAGAAGAATTAGAGGGAGGGGAGTGCGGATGAGCGGCTAGGTATTTTTGTGGCCATTCTCACTGGGGATTTCGAGGATGAAACACTCTGGAATAGATTCACCTGAATTTTCTGAGATATCCTGGATCTGCAGTTATTTTGCATGGACACTCTGATGAAAGGCGTGCTCATCTAGGTAAGGGAAGTATGTGCAAAGGAGGAGGGCAGTAGAAGGTGCTCTGTGAATTCGGGGCTCTAACTCTCCTGGCGGTTTGTCACAATGGTCGAGTCCTAACAAAAGAGAACCTAATTCAAAACAAATGTCTTTCTATGGAGTAGGACAGTCTCTTTCTCAAAGTCAGTGGAATGAAACGTTCCTAAGAGGAGCAGTTTCCGTGTCTCTCAGAGAGGGACAGAAAACACTGCTTTAGGCTTTGCAAACCTTTTGACTCTGCTGGTCTCTGTCCATGGTGCTAAATCCTGCTCATTCTCGTGCCCTGTTGCTAAGGTCTAAATACATATTGGTGTCAATTTTCTCCATACTTTTTTATTTTGTTAAAGTGTGGAAGAAAAATTGATACTACCTTTAGAAGACTAAACAAAAGAGTAACCATCAGGTTATGTAATATCTATATTTCTCATAGAGACATTATTACATTTCCAACATTATCAACACAACCCCTCTTCTCGAACAAAGTAACACAATGATATTTTAATTTGTCTGAGAAGGTATATTGCTTGGGATTTCCACCCTAAGCCAAACATTGTAAACTTATTTACATAGCTTAACTGTTTTGTTTACTTTTTAAAAAGTCACAAGTAGTTTATAGAGTCCCTTATTGTAAAATACTAACATCACTCTCTTCCCAATCCTAAGAATAACTAAGTGTAAGGAGGGGTTATTTTTCATATACACCATTGTCCATAATAACTTTAAGTATTCCAGTGAGTGGCTATTCTTTTATTTTTTAATAAAGAAACTTATTTAAAATAATCAGCTAAATTCATTATCTTTTCAACTTTTAGAACCATTCTTGTTGCAATTTTATTCATTTGACCACAAAACTTTCTCCAAACTTCAGGAGCTCTCTCACTCTCCTTTCTGCTTCAACTGAAACTGCTGAGGAATTTGAGAATATGTTAGAGATAATATGACTTAACTAGGTCTCAAAAATCTTTTAAGTGTTTTTCTAATGCTGTGGATAATTCTTTTACCTAACTTTGAATCAATGGAGGATGATTACATTATTGCTTAATATAGAGTGATGTCTTTGCACATAGCCTTCATTAATTGCAAAAAGTACAGTGTATGTGAATGTTTCAGACTGAGACACATGGACTTCAAAGTGAAATCAACATCCAGATATTATTCGTGCTAAAGTGATTGTAGCCAGCTTTTATTTATTTTTTTAAAAATTTAATTTATTGGTACATTCTAGGTAGACAGTACAGCTACATTCATTACTGGGATCTTGTATCTTTACATGCAAGGTCTTGGTTCTCATTTTTTCCTCTTGTGCCCAAGCCAGCTTTTATTTATTTTTTTAAAAATTTAATTTATTGGTACATTCTAGGTAGACAGTACAGCTACATTCATTACTGGGATCTTGTATCTTTACATGCAAGGTCTTGGTTCTCATTTTTTCCTCTTGTGCCCAAGCCAGCTTTTATTTTGAAAAGTTGGAAAAAGCACATGTTGCTTATGGTACACCTATACACTTAGAAGTTTTAAACACATCTATTTTGTTTAGGAAGTAAACTAGTATTTTAGGATTTTGAATGTCTTAAAGAATATGAATACATTTACCTACAGAGAAAAGATATTATATTAAAGATGAAAATATTTTGAAAAATATATGCTGGTCTGCCACAACAGAAAAGAGGACATATATGAAATATATAATTTATTATTTTGTACTTGAATGAACAAGTTTGTCATTTTCTATGTAATATCCTGATGTAACAAATATGTTAAGATTTTCATTACTCCATACCACCCCCAGCTTTGTACAATTCCTGTCCTTTTGGAAAATATAGCATTGTAATCTACACATCTTTATTATGGATATATATTATTTGCATCAGAAAGTAAAACAAAGTATTTGTTAGAAGACACATAGTAATGATTTTCTTCAGAGTGGTGAGAAAATTACATGAACACACACAACTAATGCAGTATCAACTTAAGAGCGTGATAATAGGGAAAAAGACAATTCATTTTATAGATAAGTCCGATTAAGCCAAAAAGTATTGCATTTTAATCTAAACTGTATTTACTTAAGAGGGTTTTAGTTTTGTTTTGTTTTTGTACTGAGCTGAGGGGTAAACGTAGAGTTTGAAGGAGGTTGACAACAAACCCAATTTCCTGTTATTCATATATCTGTTGTATATAGAATGCATTCTTTTTTCCCCTAGCTTCTTAACCCCATTTCTTCATTTTTTTTCTTTTCGCTCTGAGTTTCACTTAAGTCTGGAGAATAGATTTAAAATGAAATTAATACCCTAGGGGCTGTTGTTATAAAAAACAGTGGGAGTGGAGGTTAAGGAATAATTGTAAATGCTAATTATAAGATAATGTATATAGTGGGGGCCTTCTTTCCAATCCCCTTGTTATTGTCATGCAAAGTAATAGAACTCATACATTGTTACACAGGTTATAAGAGAGATGAACAGCTTCTCTGTTCTTTGCCCTTATTCAAGTATCAACACTCAAGGACAGAGTCAATGAACACTGAATAACTTTACTCTTCAATTTAAAGTTATTTTACTCTTTTCCCTTCTATAACACCTATACCTACCTGAAATTTTTATTTCCTACTTGAGCCTTCTTTCTCAAATATTCTCAAAGGCAGTGACCAATAGTAAATAAACAGGTAAAGGATTTTTCCCTCAGAAAAGGATGTGGCTCTAGCGAAGACATATAAGTAATGTTAACTACTGTGTAGGAAGTTGGCACTATCTTTCAAGATGGGAAAAAGAAATCCTGGCCGGAGAAGAACATAACATCACATGAATATTGTCTCTTCTTAAACGTCAAGAAAATTCCAAGGACCTCACTTGTACTTAGATGAAGAAATAAATATGAGCAAAACTGCCTAACAGTCTCCTGAATGTTCATAAAATAAGGGTTTTTAATTTAGTAATTTTCATTTATAAAGCAGAAACACTGACACTTGTTTTTTTGGTTAAACTTTTTATTCTAAGAAAAAGCCCTGGTAAGGGTTCAGTTATGTTTACTGTCAGCAATACAGGTGTGGTCCAAGAGCTGTACTGCCAGCAAATGCAAGAGTGGCATGTTCTGATTTTATATACAGTTGATCTTGTTTTGAATCATCAGCCCACACCTGCAAGTGAAGAAGGACCTTATCTCTACTCAGTACCTATTTTCCTGGACAGGATGTTTCTCCTATCCTATTCTATTCTGACATGAAGTGAAAGCTAATTTAAACCGTGTAGCTTTATTTGAAAGAATTTCTGACTTCATTCTTACTCTAAAAAGATGTTTGATTAAAACAAACAAACAAACAAAAATACCCCCCAAACAAGAGATCTGCAATATGCATATATAAAGAGACAATTGCCTAATATTTAATACAGAATACTGGAACACAACTCGAAAAAGGTATGCGGGAAAGTAATGGATGTACATTCATCCTTTTCACTCAGATCAAAGACAAGGGAGCTCTCAGTGATTCATACATACCGGGCAGAGTTTAATGTTATAAAGAAATATACCAAAGAAGCAGCAATAATGGCAATGGAAATGAGTCTTTCGGAAGCAGAAAGATTTGAGAGGATAGCAGATCGTGCCATATCGCAAACTCTGATAGTACAGTTCCAACCCTCCCACGTTGCTCTCTCCCCATCTCTTTTTGCTTCTTGCATTACCCTTCGCCGCCTGTGTTAAGTGTGTACCTCCCCGCACAACTTACCTTGAAAAGGGACTCCATTGAGCTCTCGAGAGTGACACAAGCTTCTATCCAATCGTGTCACGCAGCCTCGCCTGGGCGGTCTCAATGGAAGCGGCTAGACCAATCAGCAATCCGGAGCACTGAGCAAGTTGCGTTGTGGCACGACTCGGCGTATACTTCCGCGCGTGCTGGCCGGGATAGGAGCCTGGCAGAGCAGCTGCACACACGGCAGTGCGGAGGCAGAGAAGGGGTTGGTGATACGGTGCTATAAATCTGTGGTCCAGTCCACCTCCCTTTTAAGACGTCTCCCCCCCCCCATTTCTGTTCTCACTTAGAGATGCAGCAGCTTACTCCTGTAGCGACCTACTAAAAAGCAACAAGGAGAAAGACGTCGTCTTTTTGAAAAAACGTTCTTTCGTCTCTTTCTTTGTTCCTTGGTTTGTTTTTCTTGCCCCTTTTTGTTTAGTTGAACGGCAATAGGAGGATAGTCTCTCCGTCTTTTTAAACTCTCTTTTTTTTAAGTTTCCCCTCCCCTTTCATATTTTCTTTTTCGCCATTTCTTTTAGCGTTGGACTTTGGGGTCGAAAGCATTTCTTTTTATTTGCTTCTTTTAAGCCGAGCACAGTTTAGGTTTCGTGCTGTCTTAAGAGAACTATCCAGCAGCTTCTTGCTCATCCTTATTGGGAGAACTGCACCGTTACTTTAAAAACACACATACACAAAAACCTTAAGGGAGAAAGGTAAGTTTCGGTTTGGTTTCTTTAATCATTAGTTGCAGCGATGTGCTGGCAAACCCAGAAAACCTGTAAGTGAGCGGAATGCAGAATATGAAGTTAATTGCACATGTTTGCCTCATTTCAAACCTACTGCTCTGTTTTTTTTTTTTTTTTTTTTTTTTAATTCTAGAGAGCTAGACTAAAAGACGCATGCTTAACGTACTGAATATCGGAAAGTGTCAGTGATGGAAACTTAAGTGGTAATGTGTCCGGGGTAAAGCAGGGGTGCAGTGGGAGGCTAGATGTTCAACGAGCTTCGGGAATGTGGTTGGAAGTTCATTTCGTCGGAAGAGAGGGATAACTTGGGTGTTGGGGGATGCATGCCTCTACTTTCGCAAAGGAACCGGAGGACCGGAGAGGCTTTAGTATCATAAGGGGAATCAGAAGCCTCGACTTGCAGATTAGACCAACAAAACCTCCCGGCTTAATTGCATTAACCAGATAGCATGTGCTGGAGAGATGTGATTGCCAGATGGAATTTAGATGCTGCACCAGGCAGCGAGTTGTAGTTGACTGAAAAAAGTACATGCCGCCTGAGGGCTGGGGCTGGGCTGGGGCTGGGGTGGTTAGAAGCTGTCAAAACTCATCATTGCCAGGTATAAGGGCTCTAATTCACGGACGCCAATTACCGTAATTCAGATTTAAAAGAAGATAGCCAATTTGGGGCCGAATCCTTAAGCCTGTACCGGATATGAGATTCTCTTTGTTCAGAAAAGCGTAAATAAGCTCGTTGGAGCTGTGTCTGTGAAGTGGCGGCTGCCTGGGAGCCTCGCAGGGCCGGGCGCTGGGACGTGGATTCCAAGCCCTGTCCTTGGTCCTACGCGGCTGAGTTCGCCTTCGGGGAGTGGGGAACCCCCTCGTAGCTGCGGGGCTGCTCCGGCACCCCTGGAGCCAAGCCGGCCACTCCGACCTCGCCCACCCCCCTTACAGCTCCCCTTCCTCGAATAGCTATTGTTAAATCGTCGCTGGGAGCAAGATGGGACGAGAAGCTGGGCAGACAGGCAAACGCTTCATTTTAACTTTTGTGATCTCGGGGTTTAGGAGAAAGTAGCTGGCTTTCTACTGCAAAAGAGCGAATCCAGGGAAGACCTGGGAATGGGGAGGGCGGGAGTGGTGATGGTGGAGCTAGGTGTTGGCTTTGCCCAAGAGAAGTTTCCAATTATCGGCACGAAGGGGTGTGGGTGAATGTGTGCTCGAGAGCTCCCGAGTGTGGTGCCTGAGAGGCAGAGGATGAGCAGAAGGTACAAAGCCGGTTGCGGTGCTTAATTTCTCACATTTCATCACCTCACCCATCCTATGGGTTCGAAAACACAGTGCACTGCTAGCCTGCCGCGGACTTTGTCAAGGGCGATGGGGTACAGGGATGGCAAGGTGGCACTGCCCACTATGGGTGCTCTGCGGTGGGCAGGACCTCGCATGGCCATTGTTGCTTAATTTATGCCCAGCGCGTTGCTACGTACCCATCTATTTCACTCTGTAAAGAAGTAGTCGGAGAGCTATAGAACTGTGGCCAATTGGGGGTTGGAGGATACGTTCCCTATTTTCCATTTATAAGTATCGTTTAACAGCTGATGCGGAGACTGGGTGTTTTCTCTGGTAATTACCAGCTGCAGGTCTGGTTGTATTGTGGCGAGGGTGAGAGTACGTAGTCAACCATTTAATATTTCTTTAACACTGCTGGTCGGGGTGGATGTCTCTGTACTTCTTCCCCGAAATGCACAGGTTCTCTCCCCTCCTCCTCTTATGTACAAACAGTTCCGTTGGTTAAGATTCTAAACCTCAACCCTTTTCCACACCCCTATACTTATCCTCATGGTGGTGTGGATGGGGAGACGAATGTATTTCATATCCTAGGCCTATACTATTAACTGCAACCTATGCGAAGTAGGCTTGAAATATATTTAAAGAAGTACAAAACAATAGGAATTGGAAGAAATCATTTTCCTAATTGAAAGTCAGTTCTGAAAGGTCAGGAAAAGGTGTTTGTGTTCTGGGAGACAGAAGGATAGGCAATATCTGGGCCTGTGAGTTTTCCTTGTAAAATGGCTTCTTAAGTGGGACATTGAAGAAATTTGTTAGAATTTGATCAAGTGCTCAAAAAAAGAAAGAAATTTTATTTCAAAGTCTCCTTTTAGGAGATTAAATTAACAAAACTGCCCTTAGGTTTACACGATGACAGGAATGGCTATCACAGCAGCAGGTCCTATGGTTTCCCCTTTCTCCTTTTAAACAAGGGCACAGGCACCCAGCTTTATAAACCTGACCCATTCTGGAGTTCTTAACAAAAAGCAAGATCGTAGACAGCAGTGATTTAGTTGACTTGGAACTCTCCCTCCCCTAACTTCAAGAAGATAGCTTCAGGAAGTAGGGTGTAGAACATTCTAAGAGTTTTAGGTTTGGAGTGGCAAATTAGATAGGCCTATTTTCGCCTGACATTTGGAAACTGCTCTTCCTTGCAGTCTCACCTGCCTGGGATGGGAATATTATAATTAACTCTTTAGAGGGAGGTCAAAGAGGCGCAGGCGCTTTGAGTGGTTTTCTCTGGAACCTGTACAATGTCAATTAAGGTCATTTAATTGTAAATCCGACTTGGGGTGGCACAGAAATGGTGATACAAAACCAGTGAGCTACTTCTGGTGTCCCCAATATGGGGCTCCAAAATTCAGGGATAGCCTGTCTTCATTTCCACCATGGTTGAGTCCGCTACTTTAGTATGCCTGATTTGACTTCGTTCAAGAGGGTAAATTTGTCTCCCCCCAATTCCGCCCTAGGTTAGAGGAGTCCTCCTCCCTTCTCCCCTGAATGCCCCGCCCGTCGCATGGGGGCGGGGAGCGCTGGGCGCCCTTAGCGGACCTTGCTGCATCAAAACCGCAGCATGCCCTTGAAGCTGTAACCTCGGTCACGTTCTTGCGGCGACTCAGTCGCCCACTGCTCAGTTCCGTTCTCTTACCTCCTGCAATTTCAGGTAGGTATGACAGGTGATATTTTATATGCAGTTTTTTTTTAAGGGGGAAAGGTTAAATCAGAAACCTTTGCAATAAAAAAAAAACAACAAAAAACGACCAAACAACTCAATACGACAGGTGCTCTTGCAATTAAATGGCCAAGCAGGTGTAAAAAACGTGCTCTCTCCGCGTGGCTCGGGGGTCGGCTTTGACTGAGTTACGGGTTTGGGTTGAGGACAGGCGCAGGTTTTTCTAAGGAAAAGGGATTGAACTGGGCGAGGTGGCAGGCCTAGCCTGGGCAGCCGTGGGACGTCCCCTCGGTGAAGAGTTGGCCTTGTGTGGAGTTGGGGCACTGGAAGGAAGGATGCGGCTAGCGGCAGGTGCTACACAGTCCAGCGCAGTACTTCCTACTTTGCCTTTGGAGCAGAGCATAGCACCCGGCACAGGTACTCCAGGCTGATTTAAGAGTTCGATTCTATCTGAAGAGGCAGGGAGGGGCAGTGGGGGACTAAGCCTTTAGTTTTTGTGTGGTGACAGGACCTGTTTTGGTTGTGAAGTAAGGGAAAAAAAGACCTTATCAAGTATATTTGCAACGTATAAGCATAAATGTGTGTGCATATACCAATGGCACACACACGTATATCAAAATAACCCCGTTCGAGCTACTCTGACTCCCCTTGAGGGCTCCGTGCTTCGGGGGTTTGCAAACTTGCACCTGGAATCCGCCGCCTCAGGGCACATGACTCTCCCTATGGTCCTAGGAAACCCGGGGGAGGTGTCTGGTGGGAATCCGAGCCCGAGAGACGGAGCCCAACTGCCGCAGCCCGTGTCACCCTCAGGTCAAGGGAGACTGGCCCTCCGGGAGGCAGTCCGGG
>NW_022900948.1:2704335-2731433 GCF_012274545.1 Fukomys damarensis | reverse complement strand
CGACGACGACGTGAGGCCGTGGGCGCGAGGCAGGAGCAATGGTGACTTCCCTGGCGCAGCCCTGCGAGGTCGCATCCCGGTCCACGCACGAGCCCGCGCTGCGCGGGAAGCGCTGACTCGGCCCAGCCGGGCGGTCTCTGGGATTCAGGTCGCTCCAAGGGGTTGCTGCAGTTCCTCATCTAGCTCGGCCCAGAGGGCCGGCCAGCTGCAGCCGGTGAGTGACGTTTGGGTGAGACTGAAGAGCGGGGTGCACCGGCCACCCCAGTTCACCGGCAGGCGCTCCTCCAGCGGTCGTGACAATGACCAGTAATCCATTTTTACACAGAAAAGCCTACTCGATATCCTTGAGGGCTAGAACAGCATGACTTTAGGTGTGAGCTACGTGCAAGGCTGGAGTTGTAACTTTCCAGATGGTCATTTAAATTTGTGTGTATATTCAAAGACCATCTTTATGAAAATTTCATCTTCTGTCTTCTTTCTACATTTTTTCAAAATGTGGGAAAAGAAAGAGTTGCTACTAGTGATTTACTGTTTTTTATTCCTTTACCGGAAGAACGGTGCTTAGTAATGCCAAGATGCAAGAGTGTACCTCCCGCAAATACAGAAGAGCTTTGTAAAACTTAATATTCTTGTGATCCTACCTCTCATAACTTTGTCTTAATAAACACGTAGCTCAGCCTCAGAACTTAGAGCGAATAAGGTAATTTAAAATCCCTCAAATACTGGTGGGGGTGGATGGATAATTTCCCCTTCTCTTGAGCAATATTGAAATACTGTCTAGGTGCCATTGGAAACTGTTCTCTCAAGAATCAGTTTTCCAGACTCTTCGGAGTTTTGCGTTTGTGTTGGGTCCGCTTCTGGCGGATGCAGGCTCAGAGTCTCCATTTTGGTGAGCAAGTGGAAAAGCCCTCTTGGATCTCCTGTCTCCGCTGGCCCACTGGGTATGCAAAATGGTGACTGTTTTCCTGGGTAGACCAGAATTTGCTGTATTTGTTTTCAGACTGTTCTTTCTAGGAGGGTTGTAGGAATGTTAATTTAACACTGCTCAGATCGAGTGGAGGGTACACTTGTGGGCTAAATTCTCTTAGAAATGGGGGAAGTGAAAGGGAAGAAAACGTGGAAGATAACGTTGGAGCGGGGTATAAAAATTAGATTATGAAGAAACACAGTACATCCAAGAAAAGTATTTGTGTTTGTATGATTAAAGCATACCTATCTGGGTAACTCTGTGCTTCCACATTTTTGGAGATAGGGTTTTTCACCTGCAGTGAGTTTTTCTTTTGCCCTTTGAGCCTTTTCTTCTCCCTGTCTCTAGGTGCTTCGTCCACCATGTAGCTATGCTGTTAGGAAGTCAAGTCAGCTACTTCAGCTGTGAACACTCTTTCCTTAAGGTTCAAGAGATTGGTGATTTTAGTTTGCAATCTTTGTATGGGACAAGTACCCAGAGCCAGTCAGTGTTTGCCAGTCCACCTTTTAATTCGTCACAATGCTTTTTTAGGCCGAAGATGTATTAGTTAATTGGAGTTCCTTTTTGGTTTTGGATTTTTGGTGGTTGGTTGTAGTTAACGCTTCTTCAACAGAGGAACAAGATCCTGTCCCTGTTTTTGCGATTTTAGTGAAGACCTAGCTGCCTAATAAGTGAAGGAGGAACAGTGGTGTGAGTGATCTGCTATCCAACCCCTTAAACCACCCTTTGGGTTCTTTGTACACAGACAGATGTTCCTGGATGAATCCATTGAACCACTCACCTTCAGCTCTTCCAGGCTTCGGAGCTTTTCTTGTGATCATGAATATAATTTTTGAAAAACATTTTCTCTTCTAGAAGCAAGTCTCAACTTCTAAAGGACAGGACAGAGCCATTCAGGATACTTCTAAGCTGGAATCAACTCTTTTCTCTTTGCTGAAAAAAATTATTTTTTAATGTGTGATGCTTTCAGGTATTAGTATGATACAGTTACTACAGTGGTAAATTATTTGTAATTTTTTTCTCCTAACTGAATATTCCAAAAATACCCCATTTGTCTTTTTGATCTGTCTGCATGGGTAGTGTCAATTCTTTTCTCTTATTTGAGCCTTATTAAATCTATCACATAACCTTGTTGTTACCTTTATCATCCACCATGTTTGAAAGTGAGAGAGCCTAGAGAGCTTTGGTACTTAACGTGGTCAGGTTAGGTTTTAGCGGATTTATGGGGGGCTGTAAGTGGGATATAACTGGGCCTGGATGGTGTGCCACCCTGTGGAAAACCTGTCCATAGCAGTTCACCCCAGGTGTTTCTGTTTCCTTGGCTACTCAGCAGGACAGGCCCAATATCACATTTCAGTCTTTTTTTTGTTTTTCCAAAAGTGATTTTAGTATGTATACTTGCTTAGAGGAAGGGGTGCTTTAGAGGCTTGTGAGCTGTGCAGTTGCCTCCCTCACCCCCGCCAGTTTAATTCTTAATAATTTGTATTTTTATTTTGCACTGGGACACAAAATTATGCAGTTTATCCTGGTTAGGTGCTTTGTTGATATAATATAGAAATGTTTGTAGGCTTTGTGGCCTGGTGAAGCCACACCCAGCTCTACAGAGGACACAAAATACATGGAATGTTCACTTCCTTTGGCTGGTTTCTTTTTACTGTTGTGGAAGTTTTCCCTGGTCTGGTTACTTGCAGAACACACAAATTGCAATTTAATGCCAAATCAGCCACATCTACTTCTAATTTAGAAGTATATTCTGTATATTTGTTTTGTTTGCAATACTAGCAGGTTTACAGCACTAGTTTATTATTGGGGGTTTCATGTAATACATATCTATATCACAGATGGTATATTTGCTTTAAGGCTTTTGTGTATTAAAATACATATAAATTAAATTTTATATTAGTTTAAGTGGTAACTTTTGTAGTCTGAATTTAAAGTAGGAATTAGTATAGTAAGATCTTAGGATTTATGGAGTATTTAGAGAAAATTTCACTAACAGGAAATTAACAGATTTGGCTTTTAGCTTTTATGATGTGCATTATAAATTTCATTTTACCAAGGTAACTAGGAGAATTTTAAGGGAAGATCGTTTCCCGTATCTCTAGCCTTGTATTCAGAGGTATAAAACAGAAGGTGAATGTTGTGTGAGCAGTGCTGAACTAGGTATATTCTTGTGTGCATCCTTCCCTTCAATGCTAGTGTTAGGTTTTGGAGACTGATCTTTATTAAAATGTCTATTTTTGGAAAGGGTATTGTTTTCTTATAGATATGGATTAGCTTTTGAGTGCATCAATTTTTTCATACGTTTATGCACATGTTTCCCTTCTGAATATTGCTGAAGAGTTTTTTGAGATGACAAATGCTGTTTTCTTCTTGTAAAAAATCTTCATGCATGGAAGGATAGGGCTTTGGAAATAGCGAAGATGAAACAACCAAGAAGATCAGAAGAATAGGTGACATGGGTTAAAAAACTAAATTGGTTTGCAGGTTGTCTTATTCAGTTAAGTGTACTGGGTTTTTTTAATCCCCCTTTTTTAAAAAAAAACTTGCTATTTCTAATTGTACATTTATATTACTTATTTCTTTTGTGCCACTTTGCAACTTAAAATAAATAACAAATAATATTTCACAAACCCATTTCCCATTTTTAAAGATTTCTTTTAAATGCCATTTTTTCTCACTAGATTTATTTGTGGTGAAACAAAAAAAATTTTTTTTTTGTCCACACTGCAGGTTTTGTTTTAGAACGAGGTACATATTGTTAAGGTAGTTCTATATTATTTTTCCCTTGTGTATTAGTGATAGTTTTTTTTTTTGTTTGTTTGTTTTTTGTTTTGGTACTGGGGATTGAAGTCAGGTCCTTACGCTTGCAAGGCAGGCAGCAGAACCACTGAGCCAAATCCCCAGCCCCCTTGTATATTAGTGTAGATTAATACTAGGCTGTTTTCTTTGATCCAGAAAGTTTGTGTTATAAGAAGGAAATTTATATTTGGAATGATTAGCTTTTCTTCAGAATTTTGTTGTTTTGGGCTGCTCATTATTTCAGCAATTTTAAACACTACCTTAGTGGAATGTGACAAAAATTTTATTTTCATAAATATCAAATTAGTAAACCATTCAAGTGGGATTTAATTTTATTTCATTTTGCTTTTTGTTAGTGATAGTTCAACTCACTTCAGCTTTACTTCTTTACTTCACTTCAGTAGATACTTTCTTGACTAATTTTACCTCTTGGTAAGAATAGAGGCTGAGAGCTGTTTTGGAATTCTTAGCTTTCCTTTATCATCTTACTGTGAAGTTACTGTAAACTTAAATTTGTTAATATTGGGAGTATGTTTGAGTATTTGAAGAAAGCTGTAGGCCTTTTCTCCCTAGAGAAATACACACTTATAGAAATTTCCACAAGTTTGTATTGCCTTATCTGGAGTAAAGATTAAATTGAGGTTCTACTGTGTTTGTACAGGACTTTAGGAATCAAGGGCCTTCCTGCACTGCTGGGAGCTGAGCACAGACATTAGATGGGTTTTTGTCTGCCATTGAGTTAGCAGTGTGGGTCTTCAGTTTTCTTAGAAGGATGACTCGAGCTTACCTGTCTGTACTTTGTTTTAGAATCCATCCTGTTTTTTGTAAACAAAAATGACATGTGTAAGATCTTCTTGTGAGCACAATGCTGCGAGTTTATCTGCTGAGTTGTCTCAGTAGATTTTGTCATTTAATGTGAAATTCTTAATTTATTAGAGACAGGTGGAAAATAATAGGCTGGAAATCTCAAGTTTCTCTTTTCTGGTTTTGGCTCAATCACCTGCATTCTTGATTTCTGTTTTTTTGTTTGTTTGTTTTGTTTTGTTTTTTGTTTTATTAAGACCTCACTTTCCCCATCTCAGGGACCAAATTAAAGATGAGCATGTTGAAGTACAGGATTTTTGGACAGTGTTTCCTGAATTGGAAAGATAGTAATAAGTGATTATTGTAGATTAGGTTTTATACATTTTTGGTTTTCAGTGTATTATTAGAAACTTTTTTTTTTGGTGCTGCAGATAGAGTATATACACTACCACTAAACTATAACTGCAGCCTATAAAATACCATCATATGTTTATTTTTGCCACATGTTTTTTTCTTAAGAAAAAAAAACTGCACCAGATTTTGAGAGTTGTGACTTTGAACATTTCAGTATAGAAATAAAGATATTTATATTTCTGATGGGAATTGGAAAGCTTAAAATGTCTTTTCTTTGAAAATGTAAATAATGCTAAAAGATGACATGTGAATGATGGGAGATTGTGAGAATTTAGCCAGCTAACATTCCAGGAATATAAATTTCTTAATTTAAATTTTTTTGTATTTTTTCAGTGAGAAATCAGATTGTAAAATTTAAGCATTTAAATAATTAGTCCATATTTTCTTGATCTGAATTTCATTTTCTTATCATGGCCTATTCTTAAATATAACAAGATGGAGGTTTTATAGAAATACATTTTCCCTCTGCTTCGTTTCCTTCTTACCACCCCAAGTGAAAAGTCACTGATGGATGCCTTGACAAGTAAGTTATTGGAAATTGGTCACTTGTTCAGTTTTTAAAGGCTGTTTAGCACCTTTTTATTCTTTAGGCATCATTTCTGTACATCAGAAGTACAGAGATACTTCTCAAAGCAAATAAATCACAGTGTATTTGGAATTAAATTCAGTGAATTGGTTAGGTGCGGAAAATATTCCTGGAGCTGATCACATTTGATCTTGCTTCCTCTGAGCTGTTTTTCAAAATAGAAAAAGTGAGATTTTTCTCTTTCGCTGCTGCTGCTGCTGCTGCTGCTGCTGCTGCTGCTGCTGCTGCTGCTGCTTTACAGGAAGTGCCTCTGGTGAAATGGGGGGGTGGTCCCACCTACTTTTATTGCACAGCTATTCAGAATGTATTAAATATACAATGTTTGTAACAGAGTGAACAAGCTTTTATAACTTGTTCCAAGGTAAGGCCTATTTCTGTGTGAGTTTATTCAACACCTTTTTCTCCACCCTAGGTACTGCTTACTGACTGCAGACTTAACTTGGTTTAAACCCTTTGGGGTAGTTTTTGACCTGTGGCTGTGAGTGACTCATAGACTTTTCCCAAGCACATGGTCATCAGTGCTTTTTTTTCCATCTTTTTCTTTCCATTATCTCTGCAAGGAGTTTTAACTCATCCATCCTTTCTCTCTGCTGTGTGAGTCCTCTGTACTAGCCTCTGTCCCTGTTTATATTTTTGAGCCCTAGTCTTGGTAATGCCTGATCAGGTTAAACTTACTCATTGGTCCCTTTCTTTTCTTTTCCCACTCAAACTTTTGCATTGTCTCTGATGCATTTTGCTACATTTTACTCACTGAAGAAAAAGAGTATCTTTTGTGATAAAGTAAGGCCCTGCTGTTGGAGAAATGAGCATCAATGGAAAGTTGCTTGTGCTACAGGTACAAAATGGTGATTTAGGGGTGGCATATGGCCTGGAGCTATTTCCCCTTTCTTTACTGAGGATGAGCTCAGGACTTTGGGCTTGCAAGTTCAGGTGCTGTGCCACTGAGCTAAAATCCTTGGCCCTGGAGCTGTTTGATTTGGCCTGAATTGTATTTTTAAAAGTTGTGAATTACTGATTTAGGGCTGGGAGATATAAAAATTCAGAGCCATATTTTTTAACTCTTTTTAAAAGGAGATGTGGTTAAGTCACTACCTGGTCTTGTAGTTGTTTGAATTTATGACTCTGCTGCTACAGTTTTTAAAGCATTTCTAGTTAACTTTTTGTTTTGCCTGGCAAACATATGAAGATCTTTTTTTTTTAATCAACCCAGCATTAATGTACCTTCTGAGAACAAACAATGCCCATAAAGTTTTTAGAGATCTTATATTTTGATTTTCTTTGTGTTCGCAAAAAATGTTTGAATTTAGATTGTTCATTATGAATTTAGATCTTGTAGTCGCCTTTATTTCAGTGAGGGAAGTCTTGGACATCTCCTTCAACCTTGAGAGCTTGTTTGGAGGTGCTAGCAGGGGAGTGCAGCTACTCATACCCCCACCCCTTTTGTTACCTGGGGTAGAACTCTGGCCCTTGCACTTGTGAGGTGGGTGGTGGAACCACTGAGCTCACCCCCCCCCGCCCCCGGCCCTTGCTCATATACCCTTGACTGAGGAGCGGGTCCTCCTCTCTCAGGGGTGGTTGGCTTCTTCTACCAAGTGCATAGCTTAGGGCAGGACACACATGAAGCAGGGAAGGAGGAAGGGTACACCCACCTAACCAGCCAGATCAGCCGAATCAACACTGGTGATCAGTGGGGTGACAGATGTTGCAGCCAGATCGCACTCACATCCTCCTTTAACCTGATGGCGAAAGTTTCTCCTTTTGTCAGACATGCTTCTATCTTACCCTTTCCCTCCTTCCTTCTGGGATGTCAGACCTGTCCCCATTGAGAGTGGAGATTTTTCTCTGCCAGTTACCTGCTTCTGTTTATTCAGATGTTTTGGGTCCGTGGAAACTTCTTGGTGTTGTGAAAACTAATATGATGTTGTGAGCTGTTGGATAGAGGCTCTGGGTCCACCTGCTAATCTCATTGCTGATGGATCAGCTTAGAAAAGAATTCCTCTGTCAGATGGCTATAAAAAAGAGCTGCTAGGACAGGGTACTAGATGTGAGGTTTGTGTGTGTGTTCCTCTCCATTCGTCCTTTATTCTTTTTAGTCTTCAGCCTTTTCTCCCCGCCTCTAGAAGTAGCAGGGCAGCTTTAGCAAAGCTTTCTCCCCATGTGTGCAGTAGAGCAAGCTGGTGTGCCAGCGAAGTATAAAGAGGTTCCACATGTCATGTTTGGACCAATGCTGTAATTTTATTTTACAATAAGGAAGGTGGATATTATTAATCTACTCCTGAGCATAATAGCATGATTTGAATAGCAGAGAGCAACTTTGGTGTGTGTTAATGTCTACCGAGCTGAATACAGATGAATGCTAAGTAGGTAGAAAATGTCAGTGTAGAGCCTTCCTTTTGGTGACTTTAAGCACTTACATTTCTAGTTAACTTTTTATTCCATCTGGCAAACAGATATGAAGATCTTTGTTATCAACCCAGCATTAATGTAGCTTCTGAGAATGAACAATGCCCATAAAACCTTGCTCTCCTGGCAGCCACTTGAGCTAGGCCAGTTATAATGATGAATCAGAATGTTCCCTGTATTGAACATCTTAGCAAAACTCTCTAGAATAATAGGAGCTTAATGCTGGCAGTTTTAAAAATTGGCACAGTCTAGCACAACTACGTTTTTTATTTTGAGGGTGAGTAGAAGTATATCTTTACTTTAAGAATCAGTTTAGGGTTAGGTGTGGTAGTGCGTGCCTTTAATCCCAGCAAGTAGGGAGGCTGAGGAAGGAGGATGTTTGAGCCTAGTCTGGACAATTTAGTTAGACTTTGTCTCAAAATAAAGAAAGGGGGGTAGCTTTGAGGTAGCTCAGTGTGAAGGCCCTGGGTTCAATCCCACTACTTAAGAAAAATTAGTTTTGAATTACTTTTTAAAAATTACTGTAGATAGAAACATTTTGAACTTTTTTTTTTTATACTGGGTATTGAACTCAGGTCCTTGTGCTTGCCAGGCTGGCATGCTTCCCCTGAGCTACATTCCTGGCCCTCTGAACTGTCTTTCTTTTCTTTCTGTACCAGGGATTGAACTCAGGACCTTGTGCTTGCAAGGCAGGCTCGGTGCCACTGAGCTAAATCCCTGGCTTTCTCTGAGCTTGTTTTCGAGCAGCACTTAAAAATTCTTGGTACCAAGTATTTTCTGTAATTACAAATAATTCTTTTAAGTGAATATATTGCTTATTTTTTTATGTTCTTTGTGGCATGTTGGTTAAGGAGCCTCCAGGGCATATTAATTATTAGTATAGGTGTGGGGAATTGAGTGTTGGTTAAAAAAAATCAAGCATGTTTTATCTCCTTGAAGATTGGGGATCATACTTATGAAGCTTTTACTATGCAATAAAATTGACTGATATCTTTGAGTTGGTTTTTAACCTTGGAGTTTAGACCATTTACAAATTCCTTTAAAGAAAATTTTCATGTTTTTATGTTGTCATTATGCCTAGAAATCAGGAAGTTTGTATAATCATTATTGTTTCATTACACTTTAATAAATACTTGATACTGAGAAAGCTTTGGAGAAGTTGATAGGGTGTCCTTATCTTCAAACAGTATTTCTTAGTCTGTCTGCTTAAGGTGAGGAGGCAGAAAATGGTAATTAAAAAAATCATAATCCAGTCCCCCAACAACAAAGTATTTAATACCACAGACTGAGTTCTTGAGAAATCGAGAAAAGGGTCATATCTTTGTATTCTGGGCATCCGGAAAATAGGTTAGGTTGTTGCAAACTGGCTTTGTTGGTCAGCGTTTTTTAATGTGTTCATTTGCTTTGTTTTTGTCTTCCATTTTTTCCTCTTCTTCTATGTCATTTTTGTTCCTTTTGAGTCTCTGTTTTGTGGTATGAATAACTGTTTCCTGGTTTGTCAAGAGCCTGTCACAGGTAAAAAATATTCATGGAAGACCTCCCAAGTTTTAAGTTGTGGCAGGAGAAAAATACCTCTGCGGCTGTCTTAATTCTGTCATTGTCTCAGAGGAGCACACCCAAGGTGTGTGTGTGTGTGTGTGTTTGTGTGTGTGTGTGTGAAACTACATGAAGCCCAGCCTTGCCTGCAAAGTGTTATTCTCTCAACATTGTTATGTGCCAGCAACTTCCTCTGGGGATAACCTAAGAGGTCATAATGATTTTGTTTCTTGGACTGTTTTCCTCATAGAACTGTAGTTGTTGGAGCAAGAGCCAAGTAACAGGTCAGAAGCTGGGATGCTTTCCAGGGGATGGAGCTACACTTCCTCTGATCTTCCTCACATCTTAGGGCCATGTTCTTCAGGAGCAGGTGTTCTTAGGGTGGCTGTCTATAGCTTTTTCATGTCAGTTCTTGGTGGTCTGTCTGACTGTGTGTGTATGAACATGTGTGTGTGTGTGTGTTTCTGTCTGCCTCTCTCTCTCTGTCTCTCTCTCTCTCTGTCTCTCTCTCTCTCTGTCTCTCTCTGTCTCTCTCTCTCTCTCTCTCTCTCCTTCTGGAAATCAGTTGAACAGCTTGTGTTGCTTTGTCTTTGCTGGAGACTCGGCTTCTTGCCTCAGTTGGAACTGGCTAACTGTTGGGAGATCTGTACTTGTTTTTCTTAATCTTCTTTGCACTTCTTAATTTAGGTAATCTTTAAACATTGTTTTGTGTCCAGTACAATGGGGAAAGTGTTTGATTTCATAATGAATAATATTTGTGATCTAAACAGGAAGAGTGAAGAGCTCTCTTCTGGATTTCCTTTTATACAACATCTATAGTAACTTCTAAATCATGCCTCCTAAGAATGCATGCAAAATAATAAATCTTATATTGGTCAGTCAGGTTGGTTGTGTGTTGGAATGGGGCAGCAGAGAATCTTCTGTTTTTAGTTGCTGAATGACTTAACTATTAGGAAGACAGAAAAATATTACATGGAATGGACAGTAGAAGGTGGTGAGCCACCCGAACCACGTATCCAGGAGATGGCGCATTTCCTCTATTATGGTGCTGTCACAGCGATGTGGAGCCCTCTGCAGCTGCCTGGCATAATCTTTTTATAGCTGAGGGGAATGAGCCTCACTTAGTAGGGACAGGACTCAAGACTGATTCCTAGTTTTGTACCTTTTCCCATGGACTCCAAAGTGAAGATCTCCGTCCTTCTGGCAGTTCTGCTGATGGATTTTTAAGGTTGTTCTACCAGAGAGGCAAGTCTAAGGGGCAGCTCAGCTTTGTTTAGAGAATGTCTTGCTTTTTAAAGGGGTGGTGCTTCATGACATAAGGGGTGACGCCCAGCAACATCTGTGACTCATCTTCATCTTGTTTGGCTCCTCAGTGGTAGGGCTGTTGTGCCAGATTATTTATTTGTGCTTTTAAAGAGATTCAGTCTGGTTCCTGCATCATTTCTTGGAGAATAACTAACACTTGTTTGCAGAACCAGAATTTTACACATGGATTATTTTAAGGCTGTGACTAGGTGACTTCTGGAAGTGATTCCATCCAGGCTGGTATCTTCCTGATGCCAGCTGGCAGTCTTGACTTGCAGGATTACTTTTTGGAACCATATGAAGTTTGGATTGGTTATTTTCTATAAGTGAGGGAATGTCAGACTTTTATTTTAGGACACTGTTAAAATCAAGAAACAAGATTGAAATACTCTGTATTCTATTCTTCAAGTGACATTCAGATAACCCTAGTTCATTGTAGTAGAAAATCTGTATGGGCTATTCTTTTAAATTTGCTAGGTTTTTGAAACAAATGTGACACAGTTCTGATGGGATTTTAGAAATGTCAGTGTGGCTGTTGTGAGGGGCAACCCCCCAAAAAAAACCCCCAAAAACAAACAACCAAAAACAACAACAAAACCCAAGTTAGGTGGTCAGTAGAATATATAGTATTCAAACCTGTACAACAAAATACACATTAGAGACTGCTTTTGATTCATCTTTGTCTAGTAAATTATCAAATTCAACCTTGTAACAGTGAAATTAACTTTGTCAGAAAAAAAATGGTGGTGAATAGGAAAGAATATGGATTCACAATAATCTTTTTTTCTTCCTTAGAAAGGCATAACTGCTTTTTTATTATATTTATCTTATGCTTATTATGTTTGTAGTAGAAATTTAAAAAAATACTTATTTAATTCATATAAACTCAAAGTTTGGAAAACAGATAGTATTATGGAGAAAGATGTAGTACTAGACAGTCATATTGATATTTTTATTTGCATCTGTTAAGCAAACCATGAATAATAACATGATCTTATTAAACTTTCAGTCTACAGGTTCCATGTAACTGCTTAAGGAGACTGAAGTAAAATAAGAGCACTCAGAATTTAATAAGTCCTTGGATCTTTTTTAGTTTTCTGAATTGTTTAGTGTTTTAATACTTTATTTCCTCATATCTTGGATGTGCAGTTTTCACATTTTTGAATTTCATAAGTATATCCACTTAGTGTAGTTTCATGTCCCCCAAAGCTGTGAGGTTGGCAATAATACCTTTCAATCCATGATGTCTTAAAATTGAGAAACTAAGTAGTTGCGTGTTGGTGACAGTCTTTGATTTATAATCTCCCTTATTTTATTATTTAATAACTCCTTCTAGAGTATAAATGCTATCCTAGTACTGTGTGAAGCTGATGTAAACCTAGGAAAATAAGGTCATCAGATTTTCTTTACACATTTCAGGTGGGTGCCTCTGTTATAAAATTGGCTGAATGGGTTATATGCTATAGTAGAATAGAGACTGGTAATCTGGTGGGATCCTGCCATATGGCTGTTCCGCACTGTTCACTTGTAACTCAGGACATCATAAGATGAAGCGGAAGGTAGTTGTCGAGAACTTAAAGTAGAAGAGCATTTTACATCATTCCATTTTATAAGATATTACAGTTCTAAACTTTGACCTAATGCATGTGTACCATTTTGCTTTAATTAAAAAATGAAACCTTGGGGCTGGGGATTTAGCTCAGCGGTTTGGTGGCCTGCCTTGCAAGTGCAAGGACCTAAATTCAATCCCCGGTACCAAAAAAAAAAAAAAAAAAAAAAAGAAACCTACACTACTATAATGGTTGAGATCTAATTTGTTTTTTAAAAGGCTCATTGTGTTGAAGGGTTAGTTGTCAGCCAATGGATTTTTGGGATGCGATTGATCATGAGGGCACTAACATCAGTGGGTTAACCCATTGGTGAGTTCATAGCTGAATGGCTGCTAGGAGGTGGGGCCTATTTATGGTGTCGGGTGTCCTTGGGGACAGTATCTTTTGGAGGGATGTCATCTTGTCCCTGGCCCCTTTCTCCCTCACTCACCCTCTCTTGCTTCCAAGTTGCCTTGAGATCAGTCGCTTTCCTTTCATTTGCTATGCTCTTCTTCTATAATGTCTCTCCTTTAGAACCAGCCTACCATGGACTGAAGCCATGATCCAAAATAAACTGTTCTTCCTTCAAATTGTTTTGTCACAGTGATGGAAAGCTAGCACAACTACCAAAAATTTCACTGAGTAAAATGTTTCCTTGTTCCTTAAACAATTCACACACATAAAGAGACCCAAGGACTTATTAAATTTTGAGTGCTGTCTTATTTTACTTCAGTCTCCTTAAGCAGTTTTGTGGAACTTTATCTATAAGGAATTTTTCTTTATGGCTGGAGTATTAGTCTACTCTATCAACATAAAATATCTGACATTAACTTATAAAGGGAAATGTTTTATTTTGGCTGTGGGTTTGGAAGTTGCAGTCCATGACTAAATTGTTTTAAGGCCTGTGTTTTTAGCACATCATGGTGGGAGTGTGTGGAAAAACGAACTACTTAATCTGTTACTGAAAAGCAAAGAGGAAGAGAGCAAGGTCCTTCTAAAGGTTCCAAGACCTCCCACTAGTGTCAGCTTGGGAACCAAATATTTTAAAACATAGACCTTACCTAAATTATAGCAGCTCTCTCTTTTTCCTTTTACTTGAGCTTATTTACTGTTTGTATTATCTCAAGGAAAGGCAAATTTACTGACATTTTATTAAATTGCTTATGAATATTTGAAAATATTCACAATGCCTTTTTGGCAGAATCTACACATTCTTTTGATAGGATCTTTAAACTTTTAATCTTTTCTCTAGACCTCTTATCTTCATAGATTTAAAATTTTATGAATGTTATTATGTTTGACTTCCTGACCTTAAAGATATTTTGCTTTCCTTTTGATTATTTGGTGATTCATTGTTTTTGATTGTCAATCCAGTCTTTTTTTATTCTGCAGTAGTTTAAAAACAATTATTTTGCCACATTATATATATGAATTTCTAGTTTTTTGTGTGTGCAAAAGGTCATTTACTTGTTAATGTTTATGTTCATACTGTATGCCATATGTATCGAAGAGATAATGATTGCAATAAGCTAGTATCTTCTGACATGAAATTTAGAATTTATTGGAAAAGGCACATGTTAAAGTTCTACAAATTCTTACACATTTTAAGATTTGTGCTCTGAAGTTAAAGTGCCTGTGGGACTTCTAACCTGGTGGGAGAGACGGTTATGGAAGGTCATTTGTTGACCTTATCTTTTCTCCCTGCTTCTCTCACTCCTTTATATAAAGGCATACTTTAATTTTATAGGCTTAGGATATTAGCATACACAGAAATGCAGTTCTTGGTAGATTCATGGTTAACTCTGATGGTCTGTGCCTCCTAGATTTTTAATCCACCATTGATCTGGACATTTTTTTAAATAGCTGCAAAACAAATTTTAATGTTCTTTTAAGGACAACATAATTAGGTTTTACTCTAGAAGCTATATAGTGAATGCCAAATTGAGTAGTAAGATCTGTGTTGCCTGCATTTTGTATTCTCATTACTGATGGCTTTGAAAATGTGCTGTCTATATCTGATTTTAAAATGAAATTCATCAGTAGGTTTTTTAATAACACTTTTCCAGTGTGTGTTGATTAAATCAGTAAGAATGTAAGTATCTATTGGGCTCTTTGCTTAAAGGATTTCAGTGCACCCAAAGTTGTATTTTATCATTGATTGAATTATTTGTTTAGTTTATGAGTAACTTTTAATATAACCCGTATCTTAGCCAGATCTTGGCAACCCATACCATTCCTTTATAATACCGTGTTCCTTCTAGTATTCATTTAAAGTAAAAGAGCGTACTTTATTTATTTAGGTACCAGGAATTGAGCTCAGGTCCTTGCTCTTGCAAGGCCGGCCGTGGAAGCACTGAGCTAAATCCCCGACCCCAAGTGTACCATATTTAGAATTGAAAAGTTTATTGAAGTGTAAGAGGCATAGGCAGTTTTCTTTATAGGAATCTTGAAAGACATTAGGACTATAGAAGAGTACTTTTCCCTTCTTTTTTCGGGGCCACAGATTGAACTTGTGCCTCACACGTCTTACCACCAAAGTATACTCTCAGTTCTCCTTTTTTTTCTTAAGATGAGCTGAAAGGCTTTCTGCAGTTCTAAATCCTAAAGATTCCACGTTTGTAAGATTATTAAGAGTCTTAGGGCTGGGGATTTAGCTCAGGGGCGCAAGGTCCTGAGTTTGATCCCTGGTACCAGAAAAAAAAAAAAGATCAGTAGAGTCTGGGATATTAATCAGAAAAGACAAGGGAGTACCATACAGATCATCAGAACTCTAAATAGTTTGTGAAGGTATGCCATGATATTTTAAAGTAGTATCTTTCTGACTTGGCTTATTATCATTAAACTTCCTTATATAAAGTCTGTTTCCTCAGAGAAGTGGACTGTAGTACCTAAAATAGTTTTCTTTTTAAAAAAGATTTTCTTTTGATTTTAAGACTATGCAGTCTTTTCAGAGACTGAAACCAATATTCAAAACCAATATTTTGAGTGCCTTTTTCTTTATACTGACTAATGAATATAACTTTTTTTTCTAGTTGGGTCTGATTTCATCACTGCTTTTAGATTCCAGGCTTTTTTTTTTTTCCTTCGGTGTACAAAAAAACACACTTGATGGAATTTAGAGAGAAGTAAAGGCAGTTTTAGATCAGGAGCTGAATTCTCATGTTAGTCCTGGAATGGATAGCAGAAATGACAGGGAACTGGCAAGAGAAGAGGGTGCTTGAGTATTAGGTTCTCATCACCTTGGGTGAGTGTGTTCTTAATCACCCTTTAAAATGTGTGTGTGTGTGTGTGTGTATGTGTATGTTTTGGTACCAGGGATTGAACTCTGGTCCTTGTGGTTGCGAGGCAGGTGGCAGAACCACAGTTAAATCCCAGGCCCAAAATGTTTTTTTTTTGCCTAAACTACATTGGAAATGCCGTGATGGAGTCACTGTGTCTTGCAGGTTTGTTTCTTGAACACAGTAGATCCTGTTTCTTTATTAAGTTATGTTCCTTTAAAATAAAGATTAAAGTTATAAAATCAGATATACTGAAGGTGGTAAATAATGTATGCAATATTATTTTTAAACTGGCATATTTAGCTTTGTATTTTGGTTATTATGAAGTTGGCATTATAACCTACATATTGGAGCAATTATTAGTGTTAATAAAATTCTTAATATTTAGACTTTACTGAGCATTTCTTGTATTTTTATAGATACACTTATTATTATGTAATAGTAACTAAGTGCTGGATGCTTAGGTAAGTTAGTATTTTAAGGTGATTTTTGTATTAACAGCAACGTTTCTTTCCGTCCATTCCTGGGAATAATTAAGACTTTATGTATTTGTAGTCTTCTTGCTGGTAACCAGTTTGACTAGGGTGAAACCATGCTTTTACATATATTCATGACCTGTTTATGTAGCTTCAAAAAATACCAACTGCTTCAGGGTTGGATTGATGAGGTTGTGTTTGGCAGGAATAACAAGGTAGGGCTCCAGGGGTGACGACTGGGCCAGTCCTTTAATAGCCTTGTGAAACTTCCTCTGGCTGTTAGAAGAATGGTTGATTTCTGCTCAGCATTGCCTCTGCTTGGAAGCAGAGAGAGAAGTGCAGATCTGAGGTAAAGGCTGTGACCATGTACTGCTAACCTGAAGAAGGGTTATTGGACTGAGGACCTCTGCGGTGCACACTTCGGCATGTGCTCACACTCACATCATCACAATGCAGAGAGCAGCAGCAGCAGCAGCAGCTCCATCTGCTTGTTGTAGTCCTGCCTTGACATAGCACTGCTGGTTCTAAAACTCATTCTAAAGCTGCAGCATGTTCAATGGGCAGCCCTTTATTGAATGCCTCTGGATGTTGGCAGTTTATCAGTAGCAAGGTTGTGATCCTGTCACTTCTTGTTAATAAGGCTTTTATTTAGCATAACAAATTATATCTTCTGTTTACATCCACTTTGAAATGGTAAACTTGAAAGGGATGTGTGTGACTCTTTATTAATTAGTAGCTATCAGTGTGCTTTGAACCTTGCTTGGTATAGCCGTTTAGCTACTTGTATACATCTTCTACTCAGATGTTATCTTAAACTAGGACAACCCCCAAATACCTATAGTCCCTTTTCCCCCAGTTTTGAAATTTTATTTATACTTTTGGTACTGGGGATTGAACCCATTCATTATCTTCACACTAAGCTACATCAACAGCCTTTAAATTAAAAAAAAATTTTTTTTCTGGGCTGGGGATTTTTAGCTCAGTGGTTCTGCTGCCTGCCTCACCAGCACAAGGACCTGAGTTTGATCCCCGGTTAAAAAAAAATTTTTTTTTTTTTTTCTGACGGGGTCTTGCTCAATTGCTAAATGGTCTAGGCAGGGCTTGAGCTTATGACCCTCCTGCCTTAGCCTCTCAGAGTGTTGAAATTAAAGGCATGTGCTACCATGCTTGGCTTTGAAATGGTTTTTTATCTTTCCTATTAGATAGTCATTTTCTCCAGGCTCAGTTTTGTTTCTATTTTCAAATTCCTAGCAGGGATTTTATCAGAACATTTACTGTCCCATTGCAGCAATTTGACTCTCCCAGCATTTTTTTGTCTGTTTCTGAATAGCACACAAGTATGAGCACTTAATCTTCATATTTAAAGTGCATTTTTTTTTTAGATGAATCCTCATGATACTGCTTGGGCTGGCCTTACAAGTAAATGGAATTACAGATGGGCACCATCCCACCTGGCTGCATTTCTCTTCTGTTCTCATCTGTTAGGTCTGTCTATGTAGTCCATGTTGGTTTTAAACTTACTATGTAGCCCAAGCTGGCCCTGCAACTCACTATGATCTTCCTGCCTCAGCCTCCTGCATGCTGGTATTTCAGATGTACACCACAATGCTCAGCTAGGTTTCTTACATATAGCAAATTCAGGGACATCAGAGAATGTTAGAGCTGGAAGGACCCTTACCACAATGTTGAACAACACACAGATTTTATACATTCAGAGGTGATAGTAAAGATGTTTGTTGCCTAACAAATTTGGAATAGTGGTGGTGATTGGTGAATGTAGTAGACTATGGCTGATTTCTGACTTTCGTGCTTTCTCTTAACCTCCTTGTCATAAACTACTGTACTTTAAAAGTACAGGTGATGCTCTGGTGAGATGAGAAATTGATAGTCTATAAAGAGTTTTAGTTTGTTTTTTGACAGCAGCTAGCATAATTAAAAATATCAGAATTGACTAGCAATTTCTATCTTTAAATTTATATTTTTACTCTTCTGTATAAAATATATATTTTGTTGTAGATTGGTTGAATTAATTAGGGTATGTCTTATATAGACATCTATAAAGAAAGATTTCTGTTTGTACTGATATTAAAATGTAAAAAGCAAGGAGCAAAAATCATTGAGAAAGATCTATCTCTAAAAGTATTGTTTTTTTTTTTGGTTCCGGGGATCAAACTCTGGTCCTTGTGCTTGCAAGGAGTATTAAAGCATTTACTTTTCCTTACCTGTGTGTATATTTGCATTAAATATTTTTAATTTCAAAAATACTATTAAAATGGAATGACTACTTGAAAAGACGATCTTTCTTGTATTTTTCAGAGTATTTTAATATATATAATATATATTATATATATATACATATATTATATATATATATGTATATATATATATAAATCTGTGTGAACTTTTCATTAGCATTCGGAATCTGTGTTGAACACTGCTGTAGCTCTCTGAGAGTTCAGAAGTGACAGGATGTGGATGCCACCCTCAAGTGGCTTAACGCCTGTAAACAGCACCTAGGCAGGAAAAGTGAAGAATGATTATGGAGAGGGTTTGGTGAAAGCGGCTACAATAGTTAGGGAAACATTTTGTAAATGAGGTAGAGGTTTTATGTAAGTCAGGGAGACTTTTTTTTTTTCTAAGAGCAGAGGATTAACTGGTGTACTTTGAAAGGCTTTTAAAATTTTTTCTTGTATTTCAAAAAAAGTACCACCCCACCAAAAGTAAAGTGGTGCTGTTGTCAACCTTATATTATCCTTGAATGAGAAGGTAGGGGGCTGGGGGATCAGTTTCCAAAGATAGAGTCACTTTGGGTGTTGCAGCAAGCCTCTTTGCTCATGCTGGTGAGTAGAGCTGCCCTTGGGCTCTGCGTCTCTGGATGTGAAGGGGAGTGAAGTGGTCAGGCCCTTCCTTGAGTTTACAGCCTGGTTACACACAGTATCTGCTAGCGTTAAGCTGGGAATAAGGATAGGAGCTCTTCTCTTATAGAATTTGATAGTTGGCTGGCAGGGGATTAAGACTTCTTGAGTACTTATTCCATTCCTCTTGGCTAATAGTCTCACTTCTTGTCATCCTTTTTAGTTTTCCCTTATTAGAGAGAACATACAACATTTGTCTTTCTAAACTGGCTTATTTTTCTTAAAATGAGGGTTCTAGATTCATAGTTTTTGTGGCAAGTGAGAAAATTTTGTTCTTCCTGTGGGGAATAAGAGGAGGGGTGTAAGGGCAGGTAATAGGAATATGAATATGAGCACAATTATGTTTTACACATTGAAGTACCTCCCACCCCTCACCCTTGCCCAGTGTGTAACTAGGAGGGGGAGGTCAGGACAAGGGGTGTGTGTGTGTGTGTATGTATGTGTGTGTAAATATGTCTGTATACATGATCAAAATATGTTACTACATGTGCACATCTCCCAAAATGAAACATTAATCTGTGTAATGAAAAAATAGGAAAAAATTGAATCTTTGCTCATATTATTCAGCCTCTCTGTTTGAATGGTCTGATCTACCACATGGGCATTTTGATGCCTGACCTGTGAAAGGTTGGGGTGGATATTTCAAAGCGAAGCTCTCGAAAGCAGTACCTACTTTTCCTCAATCTGAATGGGAATTCTTTGGAAGGCTGAAGATAAATTGTGTAAATGAAATTATTGTAAGATAAATTATTAGACTTTAAAGGTTTTGTTTCTGTAATATGTAGAATCTTTGAAACATCACTGAATGAAACTTTCATTCAGTCTTTGCACTTACAGAGCCTTTGGATGACTGTTTTAAAAGCAAGGACTTGGTTTAGATTTGCTGGGGGTACCTCTCCAGCTTGGGGAAGGGAAGAATGCAGAAACTATAGGACTTGGATTTCTCTTTTTAATGATGAGCACTTTCAAGGTTTCTAATTTTTTTTTCCCTCTCATTGAGTTTATTGGTACATTTTAGGTATACACTACAGTTACATTCATCATTGGCATCTTGTACCTTCTTTACATGACAGGTCTTGGTTCTCATTTTTTCCCCATACCACTGCCCTCCCTTCACCCCTCCACCCTTTCCTATTTATGAAAACTTTTTTTTTTCCATTTTTAAATTTTCTCATGTTTTCTTTTCCCTATTTCCTTTCCCCTACCCTTCCCACTTCCCCTACACATTTAGCCCTTTTCTTCCTATTTCACATTGTCAATTATTCCATACTCTTAAGGGTTTCTAATTCTTAATAGATCTTTTGCCCAACTGTGTCTCTCTCCCTATATTAGGCCTGCAAAGAATCTTAGTCTAGCCGGAAGGGACTTGGGTGTGGTAAGGCAATTAGAAGCTTTCAATAGAAGATACACTAATTAGTGATCTGCATTCTTTCAAATGAGGGTGTTGGCTGCTGGGAGTAGCTGGAGTTACTATTAAGGATCAGTGACTAAGGATTAATCTTATTTAGCTGCAAATGGAGATAGATATTGTAATTAGATGTTAGAGAGACAGCTTCAGACTTAAAAATGTAGGCTGTGAAAATTATTCCACTTTCCCCCACCTATAGTGTGGGGTGGAGTTTGAGTACAAAACCTTGTTTTGTATAGAGTGACGCTTAAATTTTAGTTCTAGTTTGACTCCAGTATGTTAGGAGAGTATTGTGCTTCTCACGTTCTCTTGTAAAATGTGGTGGGAAATAGATAATTCATGGGGTCACTTTAAAGGTCTGATTTGGTGATGTTAGAGCCAAAGGTAAAGTTGGTGCTGCTACTCATGACTATTTTCTTGTTTAGAAATTGTAAGTAAAAAATCCCACATTTGCTTTGTTTTTTGGTAGGTAATTATTTGGAGATGGAGGTAAAAAATAAAATTAAAAAAATATACCATGAGCTCATTGGGTTTTGTTAGGCTCTCCATCTGATTATGCTTGTCATAATTGGGTAATAATTAGTATTTAGGAAAGCCATTATGATAACGGATTTAATAGTCTTCCTGCCTTAATTTTACATGACCACCACCTGGGAGGAAATTTTGTGCACCTATCAAGGAAAAAAATGATTGAGTTTTGGATTTAAGAACCTAATTGTTAAATCTTGATTAAATGATGCCTATTAGGTTGTAATTATATCTATCTATAAAAAATGGGTGATAGCAGATTTGATTGCCTGATTTCCTAAAGCAGTCTTTTGCAGTAATGAATTTTAATTATATGTGTGCCTGGGAGCTATTTTAAGCCATTAAGAGGTGAAAAATGGACAAGGCATATTGCAAAATGTGTTCATCTGAGGATGTAACTTTTAGCTTGTAAGTTTGGAAGGATTAGGAACAAAACAGTATGATCTCTCCCTTCCCTCGTTTCTCACACAAGTATCCTCCTACAAAAATTCCTGAATCAACATTCTTAGTTTTGTATGAAATACCATAGTAACAGATCAGATGTCAAAGGTTAGGCTACATATATGTGGTTGTATCTATATTACCTGAACCTTTTTCTTTATACCAGACACTGTCCTAAGCAATATATGCATTTACTCATTTTGTTTCTCATAGAACTCTGAGATGTAGGTAGGATCTGTTTCCCCATTTTACAAATAAGCAAACTATATAGCACATGGTGGTTTAAGTGACTGGTCCAAGACAGAGCTAGAATTAAAACTCACTAAAGCTGTGGATCCAAAATGTGTGATCTTAGTAATGATTCTAGAATAATCTGTGTCAAGATAGTAGATGTGAATTATGAATAGGGGAACAGTTTTTGGTGTTGTAACTTTTTTAGCATTGGTTTTATGAACTGTCTCTTCAGATAAGAATAAATTGCAGATTTTGTCACATTTGTAAGAAACACAAAAAAGGCAACTTTGGCTCTTGTCACCCCTGCCTGAAACCTTCAGTGGCTTTCTGTTGCCTGTAGAACAAATTTTTCAAGCACTCTCTTTCATGCATTCAGAGTTCCCCATTTTTTGCCAACTGCAATATTTATTTTATGAAGAGGCCAAATAAATTATCATTTAATATGCCCAGTGAATTCTTACTCCATGCCTTTTATTCACACATGTATTTCATATGACTCTCTACATGATGCCTCAGCATTTTATAAATTTTGTTGTTTTCATACCCTCCTGACCTTGACCTCTAGCACTGTAATTTTCAGTTTTAAATTTCTAATACTTGGGATCTGAGGGTCATTTAAGTGTGTATTATATGTGATTTACCATATAATGTGAAGATGACTTAGACATTTCTTCACTTGGTTTGTGCTTATCTATATCTATATCTATATCTATATGTACAGCTCCTGTGATCTATTAAGGACTTACTGTGTGAGTTCGCATTTATTTCAGGGTTGCTTATGTTTTGGGAGTTTTAGAGAATAGTTTTACCATGGTAGGGCTTGAAGTTTGCAATATTTGGAAAAGGTTTGTAGATTTTGGGCTTATGTGAAAGTTAGATTTCATTCTGGATTTTGGTTTATTTTTGTCTCTAAATCCTATTGTTAGAGTCTAGCTGGGCAAATGGTGCAGATCAGGACATCAAAGCATAAAGGTCAGGTTAATTCAGCTTGTGTCTACTTTGCTAAATTGGCTACCAAGTCATGCTTGTGAGTTGACTCTACATCAACTAGTTTTGTACTCCGTTATGCCTGGCCTCATTCTTTATAATTAACTCAAATTCACCTATACTACTGCCCATGAGGAAAATGAACATGCAATGAGTAGTTAAGCCCAAATTCATTTTCTTTATTATATTTCACAATCACAATTTTGGATCAATAGGGTAACCTGTACAAAGGACTTAGATAAGTTCATTTGTTCCCAGAATACCTTTTGTATGGAGTGTATATCTGGTAATACTAGTGTCAGGGCTTCCTGTAAGGTTGGTAACCTTGGATATCTTAAAGTCATTGTCCTAGTGAAATGAAGCACACATCTTTGGATCGCAGTGACTGAACAGCACAATTATAATCTGGCAAATTTGAGGGTTTACCGTTAGAGTGTGAAGCTGTTTTCTGCCTTTTGGCAGTATTTTGCTTTCATCAAGATGATCTCAGCTTTCATTAAGTTTTCATCTAATTGAAAAGATTGATTTTTGAGTAGGTGAGAATCCTTTTATGTAATGTCTCAAAGGACAGAGTATGGGTCAAATTACTCCTCAAATGGATGGTAATTGTGAGCAAGAGGTTTTTAAAATGGAGATAGTACCTTACCCAGAGCTTATTGGAACTAAGAGCTTTTATATGTAATAAGGTCCCAACATTTGTAAATAACGAGAACTGTAATAGCTCAATGAAAGCCCAGCGACCAGGACTTGACCCATAGTTTTGCTTTACCATCATCCATCAACATTCTAACACTAACATTTTACAGTAGCACCTAGAATGTTCATCATTTGATATTTGGCTTTTGGATTAATCCTTCCACGGATCACTGAAGTATTGTACTCTAAATTTTTGTCTAAAATAAAATTAAGACTCGGCAGAAAGCCCAGGAACTAAAATGGGTACATGGTCTTTGTTTATTCCAAAGTCTGGCAGGGGAGAAATACTGAGATCAAGAAAGTAATTTAGGGATCCCCTAAACATTTTTTTCCAGTTTATAAGGAGGTGGTGGTGTCATAGAGTAGGCTGCAAAGAGGAGTCAGTATTAAAAATGATCATTAAGCTCTTGGAAATACTTTCCTGGAAGCACTAAACCAACTTTTGGGAGAGAATACTTTGCCATTAAATGTCTTGTTTTTAATCTCAGCTTTGTAATGAATAAAGGGATATTGTTTCTTAAATATGTGGAGTCTTGAGATACTAAAATTTCATTTCACCCCACCACTGGGAGTTGAGTTGAGCTTTCACACTGAGCTACATCTCCAGCCTATGTTGCCCAAGGTGGTTTCACACTTCCAATCCTTCTGCCTCAGCCTTTCACAGTGCTGGGTTACAGGAATGAGCCACCATGCCTGGCTCAGTCTCACGTATATATTTTATATATTGATGACTACAGGTATATTATTTTCCAAGACTTAAAATGCTGTCTTTGCTGTTCTTATCCGTCACTGGTAAAATCTTGGACTCTTAGAGAATCTTTACATAAAGTATAAAAACACTACTCATTTAATCATGATGCAGTCTATGAAAGTAGGGGCTTGTTTTCAGAAGTTATCTTTGGAAGTACTAGTTTTCTGTTAACATATAAGAAACAATAATTTTGTTTTATTATTGTAGTTTCTTTTGATACTTAAACTTTAGGGCACATATGCAAGTGTTTTCTTTGTATGTTTAAGATAAAATGAGGAAGCCGGGCACGGTGGTACAGAGGCAGGAGGATTTGATACTAGCCTGGGCTACACAGTGAATTCCAGGTCAGTCTCAACTGCATAGTGAGACCCTTTCTCAAAAAACCACCACCAACAAAGAAGATAAAATGAGGAAAATTTGGGACAGGACAGGAAAAGTGTTAATCTTTTTACCTTTTGTTGAATTTTATTTTTCTAGGAGCTATGTATATTTCACATGCATGGCTTTCTGCTTATTGAAATGGTAAAGGATGAAAATGTTAATGTCTACTTTGACATGTTTTATCTGCATTACATTGGTCGGGAAATTTTCCCAGACTTTAGGGGGCAAGTGGTTGGTGTCCTGGCTTTGGAAAAATCAGGTTACATTTAACCACATGAATTTTCAAATGATTTTCTTAAGTACTAGGGATTGATTATACAAGCTTTCTGGAATTTTAATAATTTGTTTTACTCATGTGGTTATTTGTAGTGAAAATATTTGATATTTGAGAATTCTGAAACTTCAGGTATTTTAAAAAACTGAAACATACCTTAATTAGCCTTGAATTTGAGTTAGGGGGTTATTTATCAAGGATGGATTAGAATAAATCTCTTTTACCCCTTTAAAAAATTGTCCACGGAAGCTTTTAAGAACTTTGGCAGGATAGCTTGCCTTTGCTCCTGCAAGAGGCCTGCTGTACATGTGTTAACAGTCAATCTGTCAGCTTAAGTGGGTGGTTCTTTTCTCTTCTTGATGGGAAGCTAATGGCCCAGCCCTCTTGGGCACTTGGTGTTCCAGGAAACAGTCACTGAAGTCCCTGAGTGTTATGCTGTTATTTTGCACCTGATTCTGAGATCGGATTGTAGGTCTGCTTGGTATCCTTTCCTTTCACTGTCACACCTAAGTTAAAAGGAGAAAGGGAACCTCATTAGGCAGCTTGAGTCCTCTTACTAGTGACTGACCTTGGAGATCACTGGGAACACTTAACTACAGTGACATACATCATATTAACTTGGTTAGAGTGATGGAAGAGCTAAGGCTCTTCTAGAATTTAAATTTCTACCTTGGTTGGTTCTCTACAACCAAGGTGAAGTATTGGTGGGTTCTTAAAAATCATCTGTTTTATACAGTGCATGCTGTTTTACACAGGAAAGAGCTTCTGGAGAACTGTTTTAAAAATTTTGAATTATTATTTTATTAGCGTGTGTATATTACATAATATTTACATTCCTTGTGGGAAGTTGGTAATATACATAACATATCTCAATTCTTTTTTTAAATTCCCTTTCCCTTGCCTTTCTCTTCCCATCCCTTAACTGCCTCCACCCCTTTTTTGGTACATTTTTGCAGTATGTAATGTTTACATTCCTTGTGTGAATTGGTACATGTACGTAACACATCCTGGTTCCCTTTTTTCATCCCTTATGCCTTCCCTCCTTTTCTCCTACTTCTCCATCTCTTGCTCTCCTTCCCCGCTGAGAACAGTATATCTCTCTACTTCATATTATCTTTTATTTTGGTCTGTTTTTACTTTCGGTTTCTCCTAGAAACAGCATGATATTTAAGGTTGTGTGTATGATTTATTTCACTTAACATTGACTTAAAGACATAATATTACAGAGATACGTGAAGGACTATTTTTAAAGGGCTAAACAAAGTTTGTTATCATGGAAGGCCATGGGTATGGATTGGAACTAGTATGTAGAAGATACCAAGTGGAGAAAATAGCAGTTACGAAAGTATGGAAGTAGAAAGTCTAGTGAATGGGACAGAGGCTGTTTGGGCATATAAAATCAAGAGCAAGGTATTCAGTTTGTTGGAAATCTTGATATATTATTATCAGTTACGCCACCCACATGATAAAAACGAGTAAGGATCCAGTGTTGGTTATAAAAGTCAGTTATGTTCTCATAGTGTTGAAGAGGTTTGTATGATGTTGTTTGGAGAGTTGATAGGGGAAGGGACGTGAAAATTGGGAAAATCTGAGAGACTCCTTAGGAGGTTTGGTTACTGGGATTTTAAATGTTGACTTTGGAGAGAGGGTTTTAGAGCAAACTGGTTGAACTTGGAGATCAAATCTCAAGGATACCCATCATAGCTCCTAAACTTTATGCGGTGCTTAGGATGATATTCAGGGGTGGTTGTGAGCCCCTGAAAACCTTTTGAATTTCATTTGTGTCACATCTACACCATTTCCTGCTCATATGGAGCTGAAATTTTCCTGTGTTATGAAAATTAAACAGCCTTGGCTTTATTTTCACATGCCTGTTTTCAAAGACCAGCCAAAGTCTCATGAGTTTTCTCTTCCTTCATTCCATCCATAATCTGGACATGTTACAGAGTTCATCGGCATATCATAAAATTTGTGATTTTTTAAATCCTAAAATGCTACTTTTATTATTTCTCTCAGTAGATGGTATCATCTTTGGGATCTTGTGTTAGCACCTGGCAGATGATTTGGTGATCCCAGATGCCTATTTGTGTGGCAAAGCAGCATGTTAGGAATCTTATGTCACGGCTACTCATGATTGTGTAATGCTCTTCATTAACTTCTCTCTTACAATGCCACCATTTAGAAAGAGGAGATAATCACAGAGGATTTTCTAAATTAGTGCCATAGTAAGAATAAAAAGAAGAGAGTAGGAAAATGCACAATATACTTACAGAATGGCTGTGGAACATTTTGATCTGGGCAGGGTTTTTTTTTTTTTTTTTTG
>NW_022900948.1:2665246-2704219 GCF_012274545.1 Fukomys damarensis | reverse complement strand
GGGTTTTTTTTTTTTTTTTTTTTGCATGAGAAGTTGAGAGAAAAAAATATTAGGGCAAGGAGGTTAGAAAATTGAAAAGGCTCTTGAATGCAGGTCTCTGTGTATACACTTACTGGGCTTTAAGCAGATAACATGACATGTTCTGGGGGAAGTTGAAGCTAGTTAGTATGTAAAGACTAGCATGAAAGAGTGGGTGGTGGGTAAACAGATTAGAAGCAGTGTACATCATGATAAAGGTCTGCCCTGGTGTCTTGCGAATTGGAGGATGAAGGGTGGATATTGGTAGCAGTGGAAGGATTAACAGTTGTAGATAGCTAACAGTTGGATTCCAGAGCAAGGAGGTATGGTTCTGTGGGTGTTATCCTTTTCAGATTCCAAACATCTTCAAAGATTGTGAGGCATCAGTAGGAAGAAAAAAGGCAACTGAGAAAAGAATTGGCTTGGGGGTTCTGTTAGTCCGCTTGGGCTGTAGTAGTAGAATACCAAACCCTGGGTAGACTAAAAAACAAAAAATTCACTTTCAGTTCTGAAGGTTGGAAGTCCACGATAAGATGCTGCAGGGGTGTTTTCTGGGGAGACATCTCTTTTTGTCTCATAGTGCTATCTTCTCACCATTTCTTCATATGGCCTATGTGGGTGTGTGTGGGTGTGTGTGTGTGTGTGTGTGTGTGTGTGTGTGTGTGTAGAAAGACAAAACCTCTTTTCTCTCTTTTTTTTTCCCCCTGAGTACCAGTGATCAAATTCAGAACTCTGTACTTTCGAGTCAGGCAGCAGCACCACTGAACTAAATCCCCGACCCTTTTCTCTTCTTATTGGACACTAGTCCTATTGGATAGGGTGTTGGCTTATGATCTCCTTTAATCTTCCTTATTTCCTTAAAGTCCTTCTCTCCAATATATAGTCTCATTGAAGATTAGGATTTCAGCACATAAATTTTGGAGATATAATTCAGTCCACAACAGAAGTAAAGGTTTTTAATTTCTCTGGAGATGCTCAGAAATGAGCCTCATTTCTTAGAATTTCTAATCTACAGTTTTTCTTTTTCAGTATAGAAGGAAAATGCTTTCTGATCTTTCCATTTAGTCAAGGCTTCCGTTCCCACCCAGGTGATTCAGTTTCCAACTTGCGCATTTTTCCCCTTTCACCCTGTACAGCATTTTCTGCCTAACTCTAGATTTGGATTTTGATGGTTGATACATAATTGGTTTCTTCTCTAACCTCTTCAATGTTAATAGTCTGACCTTATGTTACAAAGTGCTCTAAAGGCACTGTGTTTAAGCTTTAAAAGCCACTTAAATATGACATGGAGTTAAAAAGTGCAGAGGGTCTTAGCAGTGTTCGCACTGAATATCTGTTGACGTTGGAGCCCTTCTGAGACCTGCAGGTCCCCGTTATCCAAGAACATTAGGAGGTCAAGTGTTCATCATGGAACCTGTGATACTTGTGTTGGAAATGCTAAGAAATATGAGGCTTGGGTGTTTTGTTTGTTTGTGTATTTGTTTTGTGTACCTGTCCAGAGCATACACGCAGCAAATCACAGCTTCTTAAATGAGGTTCTAGTTTTCTAACTACAGTAAAGGGAAAATTAGCTGTACTCTCATATGTAAAATATAAAACCAAAGCTCTGGGAAGAATAGAGAATACCCAGTTCTATTAGTTAGTCAGTTTACAGTTATTGGCCACAACTTGGTTAACTCTTGTTTTTCTGTCTCTTTAGGATAACCCCTGGAGATGTATACCTTTTTTCTTTGGTTTTTTGACACAGGGTCTCACTGTGAAACTGAGACTGATGTGGGAATCACTATGTAGCCCAGGCTGGTCTTGAACTCACAGCGATCCTCCTGCCTCAGCCTCCTGCCTCAGCCTCCTGAGTGCTGAGATTACAGGTGTGCGCCACCTTGCTGGCTTGAGATGTACGCCTTTAACTTTGTCCTTGTGAAGAACTATAGTTGGACTTTTAGCTTTTTTTTTTTCTTTTAGCTTTCTTTATGTTCAGTTTATAGGCATTTTTGAGATGAGATGAAAGATTCCAGTTCCTTCAGTGAGGTCTTTAGTGTGGGCTCATTTTGTTTGAAAATGAATTCCCAAAGCAGCCAGTGTGCCTGTGATTAATCCTAAGTAGAAAACCTCGTCCAAAGCCAAAAACATATTTTTGTTTTACCTGCAGAAAAACAGACACAGAATGGGAATAAGGATGTGTGGGTCTCTGAGAATGTAGATTCAAATGGTTTGGTGAAAACATCCCGGTTTTTTAGTCAGTCAGGTGTTTCAGTATATTTTTCTGCCCTCTCACATTTTTTCAGTCACAAGCATTTATTTCAAGAATCCTTCTCTGACTTCTCACTGGTATTTATTATACCTGATAGATCTATTTTGTTTTCAGTACAAGTGAGCAGCAGTAGCACCTATCACTTTTAAAAAATGGCTTTCCAGCCAAAAAATGATTGAGGAGAAAACTTCTTGCTTGCTGAAAAGCTTTTTAAAATTCTTAACAGCAGCTGCTATTTTGTGTGTGTCATATGGATCATCCAAGAATTATAGCTTATTTTCCTTTGAAAACTTTGGTTTCAGATATTAGAACTGCATTGATTACTTTACCCTAGAAACATAGTTCCTCTGACCTTTGAGTGTAGAGATCTATAAGTTCAAAAGATGGTAAAATGAGCCCTTAGAAAAAACATCAGATGTTCAAATATCTTTTAAAAAAATTTTGTGATATTTGCTAAAGGTATGAATAAGAAGTGAACTATTTCTATAATGAGAGTCTATCCCTCTTCCAGAATGTTTTATTTCCTTTTTTTGAGGGGAATAGGAGAAAGCTATACTAGTCACCAGTTCATGTTTTTATCATAATGATTACAGTGACAGGTAGTACATATAACAAATTATTTAGGAAGCCATTTCTTTTCATTTAGATTGTGGTTCTCAGAATCACTTAGCTAAGGGATTACCTACTGAGTGTGTGAAAGTCATCTTAAAACAGAATGAGATTGGTGAAAATGAAAGTTGAATAGAAAATTCTGTAGGGAACCAAGTTTTATCATTTTATAGGTTTCCGGTTTTAAATTCAGAGGGTTTTTCGAGTAATAATTGAAAGTTTAACCAAATCCTAGTACCAAATTTAACTGTCTCCTAAATAATACTTGCCCCCAAGAATTCAGTTGAGGATATGTAATCATGTATTGTCTATAAATGATATAAGTGTAATATATCATTTAATATATAAAGTAACTATGAAAAAGTTGGATGCCTTTCACTAGTTTCTGATTATTGTTCTTGACAGTGGATAAGTCTACTTGTCTTACTGAAGATTTTTTACAGTGGCTCTCAGTCTTGGCTGTACATTAGAATCAAAATAAAACTATTGGGAAAAGAAGCTTTCAAAGATAACTACAACATCAAAACTTTGGCAAATAAACTGGGTCATGTGGGATCATTTTGAAATTTCAGTGGCTTAGATTTTTTGAAAGTCCTCATTTTCCTCTCACTAGTTTTTTGCTAGTACATTTATTTGTGTGTGTTTGTCTTATAGGCTTCCAGTCTTATTTTCTCTTCGTTGGTAAAGTTAGGGTGAGTTCCATTTTTACCTTGAAGTTTAATTTTCTTCCTCCAAGCTGCTTATAGCTTCAGGGTGACTTTCTGAATGATACATTCTACTTCCAGTGATAAAGTATATAGATCAACACTAGTTGAAATGTGTGACTGTCTTTGTATTTTTAAAAAATGAGTTTTTATTGCACTAAATTTTTTAAGAGTAGGGAATTCTTTCCCTCTAAACTCTCACTTTTATTCTTCTGATAGGTCAGTAATCATCTTTAGGTTGTCAGGTCTGTGACTTAGGGCCTATATGTATTTCTAAATATTTATGTCTTATGAATCTCAGTATGAAGTAAGCATCCACCCAAATGTCTTTACTGGAATAGTGTGGACTATATATAAAATGTCTCAGGATAAATTAGATCTTTACTGCTTGCATTATTTTGATAAAATGAGGTATCATCATTTTAATTTTCTTATATTTCTTCACTTTCTTGGAATATAATTTTGATTTTTAAACTTTTTTCTGTTACTCTTTTACAAACTGCACATAATATGGGCTTTCGTGGCAGTTATTTTGGAAGGTGACTTTTCTTCGGTAACAGAGATGAATGCTCCTGTACAGACACAAATGTTTCTGATGTCCTTGGAAAGATTTAGAATTCTCTCAAGTTCAGCCAGCTTGAGATAGTCAGTGTCCAAAATAGAGTGTAGCATCAGTGAAGACCAGCGGAGCTGTTTTTCCAGTAGATCAGTCAGCATTCTTGGTAACCCCATCTCTTCAAGGGTGACCTCATCCGGTGACTGCCAAGGACATAAAAGTATAGAATTCCTGCCAGGTCACCACCTCTTCTTTGGGATATAAATTAAGTGAGGTGGTTGAGATAAGCCTCCTTGGAGTGGGATCCGGTGTATCTCCTGGAAGAATTTCATAAATTGATGAACTATTTTCTCTAGTTTTTTTTGCGGGGGGGGCGTGGAGCCAGGATCGAGCTCAATTCCTTGCATTTGCGAGGCAGGTGCCGGAACCACAATCCCTGGCCTTTCTCTAGTTTTGATCTGTTATTCTGCTCAGACTGGAGCTGGTCACACACATCTCAAAGGCTGACCCAGACTGTAGGCAGCTGCTAATTAATTGGCAGAATAGGTCCAGTTTTCTGTTTTGTAGCTGATTAATACCTGGAGTGGGGGTTTGGATTAATGTAATGTGATGCAGTAAAGGTTGAGTTATATAATGGCTCCAGGTTGAAGGGGACTTTCCCCTTGTCCCCCCCCCCATTATCCTTTAAAAAAACACAATGAAAACTTTGGAAAATATAGGATTAAATATTAATGTTTAATTTTAATGACATTTGATTTTTAAGGGTGGCTGTAATAACTAAAAATCTGTAAGATCTTTTTTTTTTTATGTCCCAGGACACAGAACTCATGAAAATTTTCAAGTGACAGTATACTTTAATCTGTACCTAGATCCACTTATTTCAAGACTGTTCAGTTACATGAATACAACTTCATAACTTCTGCCCTGTGTGTCTTTCTTGATAAACACTTACTTTCTTGGTCAATGAACAGTGCTGTTATGAACTACCTGTAAACAGCTTTCTACACTTCGCTATTCTTCTAACAGTTCCTTGATGTTCCTTTGTATAAAGCTAAGTGCAATAGAAAATAAAAATGTGAGTCCGATATGGTGAGGTGCTATTGGGTTTGCTAGCCTGGGGTTTTGACAAGGAAGGGCATTTAAAATAATTTGGCAAAAAATAAATACATAAAAATAATTTGGCATATTTTCTATTATCACAATCATTTCTTAGATGCTTCCAAATCCACAGTGGGATGTCTATAATTTTAGAAGAATAACGGAAGACATTTCACTTTATGGAAAACTTACTACATTGCTGTTTGCCCTGAGCTGGCAATATTTTTTTCCCCACAAAGTCCAGTGAAGTTCACTTAGCTCTGCTTATTTTACCTGCAGATGTTCTTTCTTGTACATTGTCGATTCATGGAGTTGTCATTTTTTCCAGGTGAATTTCCTGATTAAAAAGCTCATTGGCAGTGTGATATAATGGGGCTTACAGACTGGTAATCCACCTTTGCCCCATTTGGATCAGAGGCACCTGAGTGAATATCTGGGCTTCATTTCCTTCATTGAAAAAAAGCAGTGGTCGAAAATGGAAAGGGTTCAGGATCTCTCTAGCTTCTAACATTTTCATAGTTGTTACATTCTGCCTGTGTAGCTTCCGTGCCACTGCATGTAGCAGTGTCTCTAGGAAAAGATTCCTCAGGACTGGGGCTAGGTCATAATTTTTCCTTCTACCCTCAATGGCTAGCACGTGGCGTGTCACCATCTTCTGCCCTCTAAAGACAAAATGCATTCAGATATGTTTCTTAGAATTAGTTTTCTGCAGACGTCAGTTTTCTAGAAAGTTTTGTTTTGATCATTCTTTCGATTTTATTCCCATAACATCCTATTTTTCTTTATGGCATATGAATGCAGTGTTAAACTTAGTCTTTTCCTTTGGCTTGTTTAATATCTATCCCTCCCAGTAAGTTCTCCGCATGCTTGTTTTGTTTGTGCTGTGTATTCTCCCCAGCAGTGTCTGATACATAGTAGCCATTTGTTAAATGGTTGAGTCTCTGTGTCTTAATCTCCTCTTGAAATTGGACAACAGATAACCTAGTACACATGCCCTTTGTCTGTTCTGAAACTTTTCCTCTCTGACATCCAGATACTATAATCCCTCTTTCGCACTCATACCAGATTGTGTTCTGTGTTGTAGTTCTACATGTGTTGTTGTTTCCTAGACAGTAAGTGGGAACTGCTTATTTGAGTCATCTAGAGTACCTATCCAGAACCGTGCCCTGCATATAATGGGAGTTACATGGGAGTTAGGATGAATGCAGATGTCTTTGTCTTTCAAGTGTGTTGATGTTTGAGGCAAATCTATTTTTTTCCTGTATCCTTTGAGTTGTGACTAACATCTTATTTGGAAGCTCTGTTTCCAGGATCTTTAGCTCGTTTATTCAGTAACAAACCTTGTTTTCAGGTTAGTACAGTATGTGGCCATTCTGTAGTTATTCAGAGCTGTCCTGGCTTTTCATACTCTCTGAAGTTATGTGTTTCCTCAGTGTTCCTCAGTTATGTGTTCCTCTTTGGTCTTGACTTTCAGTTATTCCATTTAAGTGGTTCCCAGATTGTGAGCTGAAATCTTGCTGTTTTCCATTTTCTGCACTTATTTACCTGCTACTTTCTCTTTGGCTATTTCTATTTTGGGAACTGAAGCGTAAGAGATGAGGCAAGGATAATTTTGTCCAAAGAATCATCTGGAAGTTGAACAACTTTACCACTCCAGAGAGTAGCAGGTGATTACCTTTTACAAGTATTGCAGTAAATTCTTGGTATTTCCTGCCCTTTTAAGGTGTGAGTATATCAGATGCCTAGAAAATAAGTTAGGTAATCCCTGTTCCCAAATATTTTTCATTTAGTATCTTGAGGTATCTGGGGACTAGCTGGAACTAATGGGAGAGGAGATTGTCTAGGAAGAGAGAGGAAACACTATATAGTGAAAGAAATGATTAAGATTAAAAATCAGTCAGTGGTCACTGAGCTACTAAAAAACGGTTGAGGACTGGCAGCCATTATCTTTGGATTTCATGAAAGCTTGTATTACTTTCTTGCCCCTTTTCATGTCTTTGTTAGTTATCTGCTAACATGGGACCTGAGAAAGAGATACAGTATCCTGTTCTCGGAGGCCGCTCCTAAGCCTGACAGTGGTGTGGAATCTCAAGCTCCAAATTTCCTACATGCTATGTAATATTGAGATGCATCCATTCTTGGCTTTTATTTATTTGAAAATCTTAACTCTTTTGAAGAACCAAAGTCTTTGTTTTATTTTATTTTTTGTTTCTATTTGTGTTGGGGACTGGAGCTAGGGTCTTGCACATGCTAAGAGCTCCATGGAGCTGGACACCCTCAGCCCAACCTTTCATGTAATAGAAATCGATGCAGTTAGTTCTCATGTTTAGGTAGAGAAGATAGTAGCTGTATTTGGGAGCTCTAGTTTAGTAGGCATAATTTTCATTTGAGCTTAGACTGATTCATGGCAGTTAATTCTGTAACCTTGGACTTAATGATATCCATAGTGGTGTGTGCTAAGAGCTGTATCTCATATCTGATGTTCACATATTCTAGATTTAACTCTTAGGAGGTCACACAGTAAACTGGCCAAAAAATATCACGGGGAAATGAATATACAAAGACTCATAGGGGGTTAATTCTTAATTTTTTTCCTAATTGGAGGTATTTGATACATGAAAAGTCATTTTCTAAGTTTATTAGATTAAAAATTTATCTTTAAGGGAAGATGACAGGCAGGTGTCAAGGGAGAACTGCAGCACTTACTATTGTCTAAATTTAAGTAAAATTTGAGAACTTCAAAATCTGTTCTGTAGAGTGTAACTAAATCACTGTTTTTGAATCATATACTAGATTAGTAAACAAGTGTAAGACGACTGTTGCAGTGTACTATGCAGTTCCTGTGGAGTTTTGCAAAATAGGTTATATGCTTTGCACATTTAGGAGTCATGCTTTATCTCATGACAGAAATTGGACTGGAAATTCAAGGGACTTTATTGGGAGGAGGAAGGAAATTACCACAGATTCTGAGGGTGAAAAAGGCAATAGCATTAAAATAATATGCTGCAATCTTGAAAATTTCCAGTTGATGGAGAATAATGTGCCATATAAAATCTTCAATTTTGGAGTTCCTCCAGCGATTTAGTTTTGCTGTGCCTTTTTAGTTAAGGAAAAGAGACAAAAAATAGTTTTATCTTGGTCTTTGCCTAAAATTACTTAAATTTTGAACATTAAAAGTTCAGGGGATTCTTGGAGGGCTGTCATTATCCACTTTGTGGTGGTGTCTTCTCTTTGTTCCTGCCTCTTATAGAAAACTCTCTATTTCTAGATAATAGGAAGGGATAGAGAGTTAATTACCTGAGAATTTTAACCAAATTGTAATTGCTCTGATTTTGTGATGAACTTAGAGATAGTCTAATAGTAGTACTTTGAAAACATAATACAGGTAATAAAACAGCAGTTTTGGGGGTATGAAAGTGCATCCATTCTGCTTCTAAAGAAATCAGCTCCTTTTAGTGTATTGCCCCCATCCCCCCTCCAACGGTTCATTTACCTTTCTGTAGTATAAATCAGCCAATCTCTAGTAGGTCTTTGCTTTCTACCTTTCCTGCCTTCAAAGAATTTCTGCAAGCCCTGGAACCTTGTGTTAGTTCCACCACCTGCCTGCCCCCTTTGCTGGTTTGAAACCAGTTTTCATAGAAATCTATCTAGGTACATTGAAGGCACCAGAAAAAGTGTGAAAAAAGATGTCTTTACACCTCTGTACTGTTCCTTCTTACCCTCTGCTCCACCTCCTGAATATAATTTGTGGTATACCATGAAGCAGATTTTAGAGAGTTTAATGTGGAAGTTTGTTTAATGTTAATCAAGGGCTTCTGATGTAATGCAAAGTGATTTTTATCTTTTTGTGTGTGTGCATGGCTTTCGTTCTACCCCCAACCTAGGGACAGAGCACTTAATGTGTGCTTTTTCTCTTTCTGGTATCAGAGTAAGTAAGTCTGAATTAACTTTCTCTTCAGCTGTTCCCCAGGAGGGACAGGATATACTTACTTTTTTTTCTCATTGAGTTTATTGGTACATTTTAGGTATACAGTGCAGTTACATTCATTATTGGGATCTTGTATCTTTACATGACAGGTCTTGGTTCTCATTTTTTCCCCCTTGTCCCTGCCCTCCCTTCACTCCCTCCTTCCCTCCCCATTTACAAACACTTTATTTCCATTTTTTGATTTTCTCCTATTTTTTTCTTTTCCCTTATTACCTTGCCCCTACCCTTCCCACTTTCCCTACACCTTTAGCCCTTTTCTTCCTATTGAACACTGTCACTTATCTCATTAGGATCTTATGTACTATTATAGTTTTTCTCACCAGAGAAGCTATTCAGTATTTACACATGCGACTTATTTATTTCACTTAGGAGTAAGGATATACTTAATTTTAAAAAAATTTTATTTTATTTTTTTGGGGGATAAGATGACTTTCTGCTCTAAATCCAGGGAAATACAATATAGACATACCAAAATGGATCCTATTTTAGAGTGCTTTGAATCTTATATTAGTAACACAGCCTTGATGTTTTCTTTTTGGCCTTATTTGTTGTTATGCTTATTTAGTAACATTTTCATAGAAGACTAGATCTAAAAATTAAAGATCCTTAATTTAGCATGACCAGGCATGTCTGAAGCAGTTAGATTCACTCCCACCCCAACCCATTTTTAGTTGCATCTTTGTGTTACCTGCAGTGAAGTTTCCAAGCACGCTCTGCTATGGATGCTGACCCCTAGCCCCAGTTCTTTGGCCTTCTGCATCTGTACCAGTGTGACAAAACTCTGTCTACTCTTCAGCATGATTGAATAGGAGGCTGTGATATTCTTTTACGTGGGATCTTGTCCTAGCAGGGATCAGGACGTCAAAGCACTAGTGGAAAAACATACCTCATTTATAAAGGCAACTCCATGAACAGTAGCGCCATGCCAATGTGGACTCTGTTGCCACCTTCCATACCAGATTTTAAAAAGGAAATGTAAAATTGTTAAAGTTTTAAATATTGAACATGACTAATAATTAAAAAAACATTGGATAGACAAAATCACATGTTTACAGACTAACTCCATCCTCTGGCTTCTTGTCTTGACTCGTTTTGCAGGTCTTTGTGTTTTCATCTGTCCTTCCATTTGTCTTTCTCACAAGAAGACAGCTTGTGCATGATCATAGGTGGTTTCCCACAACTATTTTTTGTTACCTTTCTTTTTTTTAATTTCAAACATGATCCTGTAACCTCTTTGCATCTTTGTGTATGAATTATTTAAGCAGTCTCGCTTTCATTTTTGAATTTTTTGATTTTACTAGCCATCAACTCTGCCACTTATTTAAATATATAGTGTATTAAGAAGACCTCTGGCTCTTCTACTCCGTATTCTTCTTCCTGTTCAGGACTGCTGTTGGGTCTTGTTCACCATACCATTATGGATATGATGACCTTTTCATCATGAAGAATGTCACAAGTGGCCACCTGGCGGATGGTTCTGTTGGTCTTAGTTCATGTGTAACTAACTTGATAGATAAAAAGATGCACTTGTTTTTTGGTCAGATCTTAATACAAGAAGACTGTTGACTTTATTCTCAGCAACTCAAAATCAGGTCATTTTCAGTTAGAGCAATAAGTTACTTTTGAAAACTGCTGCTGAGATGTGGACTGTGGTAATGATTGTTCTTTCTTAGTCTGATGGGGGTAATATTGAATGCTTTGCTGCAGTGGAAGTTTTCTTTAATTTCGATTTACCATTTTGCTTCTACCTTAGTAATTTTCTTTCCCCTCACCCTTCTTCCTCTTATTGCAATGGATGAAGAATTCTTGTGTCTTGGATTCCAAGGCCTCCAGTCCCTAGGTCTTAGTATGAATCCTGGATGCGAGCTTTATATGAAATGGCTTTAAAAATATATATGTGGGGCTGGGGATTTAGCTCAGTGGTGTCGCCGCCTGCCTTGCAAGTGCAAGATCCTGAGTTTAATCCTGGGTACCAAAAACAGAACAAAATAAAAGCATATGTGGGTGGGGCAGAGAGTATAGATTACATTTCTAAGCATCGTCCTTCCCTAGTAGTGATTCTCAATCAGAGGTTAGCAATCAAAATCAAGTTAAGGAACTCTTTTAAAAATATCTAAGACTACTGCTTCTCGGCCTTTTGTCTAAGATCAAATGTAAAATATCTAAGACTGAGTACATTTGACTGGATCTCCACATTCTTTATAGAAAAAGTGAAAAGATTGGGATTGGGGTCATTTGGACCTTTAGAAAAAAGGTCCTTCGTCCAAATCACCTGAGATTAAGGTAGTGGATGATGGTGATTTTTCTCCTTTCAGGCTGATCTGCCAGAGATTACAGTCATAACGGGTCTAAGCTAGGTAGTGGGTACAAGCCTTGTCAGTGGCAGAAGACTTCTTTTACTGCCAAATATTTTGCCTGTTAAATCTTAGAAACTTTTCATAGCTCAAATTGTAGCAGGAAATGGGTGTTCAGAAACTTTAAATGGGAAAAACTTTAGCCTGCTCTTGGTAATTTCAAACTTTTGTAGGGAGGCATCTAGTTTAATGTTAAATGTATTGTGAATACTATGCATAATCTATTATTTTCTAGCATTTTAAACCCCGGGAAGAAAAATGCTCTCCCTCCCCTCTTCTCTCTCTCACCCCCCATCTTTCTTTTGTTTTTGCTCACATATTTCTCCAAACTCAGATGCTTAAGGTAAGGTAGTAGTTTCCATAGCAGCAGTGACTTTCCCCCTTTGTCTTTCTCTTAGTGAAATATTTAACATAGGTCTGCGTGAGAGATTATTGTTTCTGGTTATGGATTCTTCAAGGTTTCCATGCATGCCTTTGACTTCTTGGAGAAAGATTGTCCAGGAGAGGCTCTATGAAAGGTAGAAAGTGTTTTGGATGCCTTTGTTTTCTTAGTGGTTAGCTTAGTTCCTTGGCACGTCCAGTGAATCAGGGAGGTTACTTTCTGGCCTTGGGTAGTTTCTTCTGTACTCTTCTTCTTGATGATAGTCTGTACAGTAGATCTTACCTGGGCTGGAGGACACGAGTGTTAAACTCGGTTGTGGTCCTGGTTTCACACACTGTTAATGAAATTTGCTTATTTTAAACTGATATGATGAAAATGGACTGTTCCTGTCAACTTGCCCTTTGTCACTAAGGTTTACATTGTTTTAAAAAAGGCTTGTCTGTAGAAATTTTAAAAAATGCTTATTCAGTTTAAAGCTTGAGTTTATACTGTAAGAATTAGTAACTGTATCTGGGCAGGGGGTGTGTATGTGTTACTAGTGGATCATGACTGCCTACTGTAATCAGTGTTCTCTTTTATATACAACCTGAGATGACTTTAACTCCTTCAGGCACATAAGGCTATGATGAAAAGTCTCCCCAAAAGTCTGCTTGGAAGCCAGGTGTGTTGGTGCATGCCTATAATCTTAGCACTTGGCAAGCTGAGTCAGGAGGGTTGCTGCAAGTTTGAGGACAGCCTGAACTACGTAGTGAGACCCTGTGTGCTTGGGAAGGAATGTAAAACCACATGGATAAGTAAGTGAGTAGTTTTTCACTTGCCATCTTGAATTGCCTGTCAGGGTCATCATCTTTCTTTTTGCTTCTCTGCATTTATTACCAAGGAGACAAGGGTAAGTGAGGCTCATGAGGTATGTGCAGGATGTAGCAGCACAGAGGAGTTGTGCGGCCAAGCTCACAGGAGGCTTGCTAAAGGCACTGTGCCCCCTTTTCTTATGCTGAGGATGTTTCTTTTAGTCAGGGGAAGAAAGGTAGTGAGGCTTTTGCAGATTGAGAAAAGAGAGAAAAAAAGAGGTTGAGTAACAGTGGGAAGCAGCCTGGGGTAGGAGGAACTAGAGGAGTTTGTTAGATCTTATTGTGTGTCCGGGGAGCAGTGGGCATGTGGATGGAGAGATAAGTAGGAATGAGGTCAAGTTAGATATCTCATGAGGGAGCTGCAATGTCGCTTTGTAGGCAGTGTGGATTCAGCAAAAGCCTTACAAAGAGAAATAGTTGTGGGTTGCTGATCGTTTTTGGGTAGATCACAGTGCCATGAATGGAAGGTAGACTTTTGAGAAAGCCTAGATGAAGAGAGAGTAGCTAGAAGGCTATAGGTGGAGGCCCAGCCCTGTGATACTCATGTTCTGAAATCTTCATTTGTAAATTGAAGGTAATGTGAATAGCTCATAGTGTGCACAAGAGGATTAAATGAGATTTTATTTGTAAAATCTCTAGCTTGAGGCCTGGGATAGAATAAGGAATCAGTAAATACTAGTTTATTTTTCTTTTTCTCTCCTGCCTTCTTTTAGTCACAGGTATCATTCCATTCTACTGCGGAAGGCAGTCTTTCTGTCTGAACCTCATTTTTGTAGCAAAAACTATTCAAAACTGTGGAGAATTTCAAACAGCACCTTACTATTTTGATTAACCGTAATCTTCAGACCAGTTCCTGCAGGCTTAGACAAATAATGTTTAAATTCAGGTTATTATGAAAATCATGATGGCAGAAAGGTGTTAGATGACTGCATAGTCTTATATGTATATATACTATATTTAGGTCACTGACTTGATTCTTGAATTGTAGACCCTCAGACACCATGTAATAAATCTCATAATGTGCATGTTATCAATCTAGATACTAGACCATAATCATGGATGAGATCTCTAGGTCACGTCTTTGTATTGTAAATAATTCAAATGTAAGTTGAAGATACATAGATCACCCTTAGAGTTCTAATTATCATTTAAATGTTAAAATCCCAAGAGCCTGAGCAGCTGAGCAAGAGAAGACAGAGCTGGGGAGGAGGGAAGTACCAGTACTTTTTTGAGGGGAAGGGCATGTAAGTTTAAAAGTAAGATACATTAAAATAGACAAGCCTGTAATTCAAATATGAAACACTTAAAACTATTGGCACCCTGCATATTTAAATACAGTCTTTGGAGTTCTGAGGTTAAACACTAGCAATTTAAGTAAAAATTGCTATTTTTCGTAGTCACCATTTGTAATTGTGTGTTAAATGTATTTAACGCAGCATCTGCTTCTGAGGCCCAGGACAGGAGGTGATAGTCATGGTGAGAAGTCTGCATATTGTACTTTCTGTACAGCGTTCCCTTTTTATATTAAGAAGCTCCCAGCAGAATCCTGTAACCTTGTTGCGCATTTAAATGTTGGGGAATGGGAAGGGGAACCAAGCCTTGACCTGAAAGACAGATGAACTTGTTTTCTGTGGTAGCATTTCAAAGAGGCATCTTCCTTTGTTCAACAATGATAATAGCCCCTAAGAGTCACTTAGCACTTCAGAGCTATATAGTGCTTTGACTACTGTCAAAATATATGTACATAACAAAAGCTTTTAAAGAGAACATAACCCTTTCTCCCCCTTTCCAGAGTGGAAATAATTCAAAGGCCAAATGTCTTTGTAGCTTGAATTTTAAGAAAAATTTCTAAAAAAGTGGCCTGTGTTTATATCTGTACTCTTTCCCCTCTTAAGCCTATGGGAGTTGCACTACTCTTGAGCAACACTTGGGAATATGCATGTCCATACTTTTGCTGCATAATTCACCTCTAACTCACTCTTATGAACTGTGTGTGTGTGTGGTACCAGGGATCGAACTCAGGTCCTTGCGCTTGCAAGGCAGGCCACTCTTACGAACTTTTTAAAGTCCAAGTCTGCTTCACTTTAGTGATACTAAGGTAAGATGTGAAGTAGGAAGTCTGAAATAGAAGTAAGTAATAGGAGTATATGCCTGCATGAATGTGGATGAGACCTGAGGCTAAGAGGTACCCATTCTTTAGTTAATAGCATTAACTTCTTTTTAAAGCATTAAGTCTTTTACATTCTTAGCAGATTAAAGAAATCTCCTCCCCTTTTTGGAATCACTATAAATAAACCAACACTTCAGTTGAATGAAAATTCTTGTCTTTTACTTGAAATGTAATAACCACAAATTTATTTAACATAAAAAGTCACATACATATACAGGCTTTTTTAGAATATAGTTTTTAAAGAAGTCTCTTTTGGGGAAGAAGAGCTGGACCAAACTAAATGAAATAAAGTACCTTTTTTGGTGTGGGTGTGAATCTTTTTTTTTTTTTTTTTTAAGATGCCCCATCTATCCTTACCAAATAATTCCTATTTATGTGCATAAATCTAATGTATGCATCTCTTGAGCATGTAGGAATGTATATGCATCAACTCAAAATGAAAATATTTCATGGGAATATATGGGTAAGATGATCTGCATTTCTGAGAGGAAGGAAGCTGGCAGTCTGTACTGATCAAGGATTTCAATGGACAGAGGAAGAGTACATTGCTGTCTCTCATCCCCGCCTTGCATTTTTCCTGGGGATAACTTTTCAGTTCTCTAGAGTCCTAAGAAATATTTGTAACCTTCAAGCTTTATGAAGGAGCTACTACTTATACCTTGTTGACCTTTTAGATGCTTTTATTTTGTTACAAGCTTCTTGGGGTTAAACACTAAGTATAGCATTTATTTTTCTTTATAACTCCTGCTAAATGAAAGCAAAGGAAATGTTAGTCTAAATTGCCAGATGGAGGATTATGGCCCATTATAACATTTTTGACTTAAGAAGTTGTATTTGTGTCCATAAACCTTCCCTGTCTTATATTCTCGTTAAAATGAGGCATTCTCATGCTGGAGCTTAAATATGACAGTATTTTAGTGTCTATCCTAGAGTGAACCTATGTTTTCAATCTACCTAATAAAAACACTGAGCTACTGGGATTAATTTGAGGATTTCCAATCAGGCTTTTCCAACTTATACTACACTGAGGGCGTTCTGATAGAAGTGACTTTTGTAGATGAATGCAAAGTTAATCCAATTTCTATATTTATTTCTAAGTTAACTATCGTAATTTTACACTCTGAATCTATCTGCCTATACTCAGCAAAAACTCAGATACAAGAACTGGGGGGAGGGGAAGTAGTGGATTTTATTCTTATTGTACTCATGTCCCTTTCTAAGTTTTATAGCCAAATAGTGGCATGGAAATTAATTATGCCTACAGAGGTTGGAATGATCACCAGAAGGTACCAGTTTAGCATATTTTTATCTATAACCAGAACTGTGTTTTTTTTTTTTTTTTTTTTGGTAATGGGGATTGAAGTTGGTCCTTTCTGCTTGCAATGCTGGCAGCAGAACCATTGAGCCAAATCCCCATCTCTAGGTCTGTGTGAACTCATGGCTTATAACCTGTATTACTCCAGAAGTATATAAATGACTCTATTGAAAAATATAGATTGTGATGGTGCATGCCTGTAATCCCAGCACCCTGGAGTCTGAGGCAGGAAGATTACCATGAGTTTGAGGCCTGCCTGGGCCAACCTGAACTACGTAGTGAGACCCTGTCTCAAGAAAAAAGAAAGAAAAGAAGGAAGGAAGGTAGGGAAGGAAAAGAGAGATATACAAGTTACCTTCACAAAATGTAATTTTTTATTACCTTTTTCCACTTAATTTTTAGAACTTTGAGGGGGAGGTTTGAGAAATTTTCTTATTTTGATCTCTGAGTGGTTTAAGGGAGCTCTCATGGATCAGTTTCTGACATATTGTGTTTAGTAGTTGCACCTTTTAAGTTACTGATTTTTTAATTTTACATTTGCTGTTAAATGAATTGGTTGCTGAATCCTTTTGTGAAGAATCCATACACACAGTGAATAATTTGATGTACTATTTATAAACTGAGGTTTTTGTACATTGAGTTTCCTTAAAGAGGACATTTTCCATTTCCTTTAAGACGGATCTCTATAGAAGTTCTTTCTTTACTTATTGTTCTTTTATCCTTAGTTTCTAGCATATAATAAGTGTTTTCATGGCTTGTTTGAATGTAAGCAGTTGGACTCTAAGCCAACTCTTTATGATGGATTTAAACAGTTTACTGATATAATTAAAGCATAGTACATCACTAATGTGTTTCTTTCTCAGCATATCGAGAATCTGACAGCTTTTTCCCTGACATCACCTTAGGCAAACTTACTGTCACTCTACCTCTGGATTACGGCAGTTGCTGCTTGGCTAGTCCAACTGCTTCCAAATTTGCTGAGTCCTCCTGCACACTGACGACACACAGCTTACTTTCATGGTAGCTGCATGCTACTCTTTTGCTCAAAATCTTTTATGGTTTCCTTTTTTTCTTTTGGTAGCCTTCAAGGCCCTATGTGGTTTGGTCTCATTCCTCTTTGACTCGTCTCCACCTATTCTCCCTGTACCTGTATGCTGTTCTACAAAGCAGGCGAGCTTTATCTTGGCAGGTCTCTCAGCCTGGAGTGTTCCTTTTCTATGTATCTCCATAGAGCTGTATTTGTATCTATTATACCTGTAATGGATTACTGTAAACTTAGTGGCTTAACACAAACTTGTTATCTTAGAGTTATGAAGGTCAGGAGTCTATCCAAAGTGAGTCTCAGGGGACTAAGATGAAGATGTTGGTTGGCATTCCTTCTGGAGGCTCTAGGGAAGAATGTTTCCTTGCCTTTTCTGGCAGTTCGAGTCTGCCAGTCTTCCTTGGCTGGTGGCCCCTTTCACAGTCTTTCTTTCCATGGTGCATTGCTCTGATGCTGACTTTCTCTTCTCTGTGTTTACTCATAAGGACCCATGTAGAACCTTGGTGTAGTCCAGGATGCTCTTCTTTTTTCAACATCAACTGATTAGCAATCTTAAATCTATTTTCAACCTGAATTCCCTCTTGCCATATAGCATGACATATTCATAGATTTTGCTGAGTAGAATATGAACATGGGGTGGGAGGAAGGTGGACATGGTATCTATATTACAACAGCCAGCTCACATCTCTCTTAGATCTTGGCTCAAAGCTTACTTTCTCAATAAATTCTTTTTGCCTTTTTTTTCTGGTACCAGGGATCAAACTCAGGACCTTGAGATTGTGAGGCAGGTGCAGTGCCACTGAGCTAAATCCCTGGACCCTAAAAGGTTCTTTTTAATACCTAAGTATAGCATTCCCCATCTCTGCATTCGCAACCTCGTTTACTGTGCTCTACACTTTCATTTATTCTCCAGCACATTTATTTTTGGCTAGTGTATTATTTCCTTTTGTATGTTCATTCTATGACTGCAGCACACATGTCTGATTACAGATATACATTCTATGATACTTACATCTTCATTGCCATGCCTAAGACTCTTCAATCACCTAAGATTCTTTAGCTGATGAATGTTGCATGCTATCTTACTTACTTTTGTCATTGCTGAGGAAAAATACCTAACACCTAAAGTTAAAGGAGGAAAAGTTTATTTGGCTTTCAGTTTGTAGAGGACTCAGCCCATAATTGGCTTGCTCCAAGGCAGGGTGAATTGACAGAGGAGAGACAGTTTATGGTGGCCAGAAGGTAGCAAAGCAACAAGGGAACCCTAACAGCATCTTTCTGTCTGTTTTATCCAGATTGTTGGAATTAGGGCTGTGCCAAAACAATCTATATATTTGTTTTGTAGCCCCATACCCTTTATCCCAGCATCACACACTTTAGATTTAGTCACCACTGAAAAAGCCACCTATAACTGCATGAGGCTTTGAGGGAACATCTAGACCCAAACCATAATACATGCCAATATTTGCTGAATAAATGAGCAAGCTATGAAGCATAGGCCACCTTTTCCCCACCAAATCTTTACTTTGTCATTGTTCACCATGTGTGGCTATAATAAACCTATAGTAAAAGGAAAGACTTGGGACCCTACATGCGTCATCTTAACTTTGTAGCCTCAAAGTTTTTAATCCCACCAGCTTGGAACTACAAATCCTGAGAAAGCCTGGAGTCAGAGAGTATGTACTTTGTAGGAGCCATAAAGGCCAAGAGACAGTGCTTACTGCCAAAGAATGTTTTTCTGTGACTTCTGCAGCTGTTTAGGGTGCTGTTTGTGGCAGCTCTTGGACTCTTGTTATCCCTATGACCAAAAATCTGAGTTTTATGTTGAAGAATCCATTGAGCTGATGAGACAATTAAAATGGTGTGGGTAGGCTGGGGCATAGGCTGAGATTGAGTGATTGTAGGATTGAGAAAATCTCATGAAGTTTAAAGCCACAAATTATTTTAGGAACCACAAAGCAAAAGGGTTTAAAGAAAGCAATCTAATGGCTCAGCCTTGCCAGTGACATACTAGCCCTGTAATTAAAGTGCTTGTTTGACTGTTTTCTTCCTTATTCAGTAAAGCCAGAAATGAATTGTAAATATACCATTTTAATGATTTGCATGCAAAATGTACTTTTGCTCTAGGAACTGTGTATCGTAGACAGAGGACACTGTTTGCTGCTTACCAAGCTCTCATATATAAGCATATGTTATACATTCTATTTGTTATTCACTGTGTCTTAGTTCCCTGCCTTGAGTTCCTCAGAAGAAGATATTTCTCTCTTTTTTGGTACCGGGGATTGAACTCGGGTCCTTGCACTTGCAAGGCAGGCCACCAAACCGCTGAGCTAAATCCCTGGCCCGAGGAAGATGTTTCTTAGTGAAGATGCAAGTGGTTTTTTTTGCCAGATTTAGCATTTTCTATGTCTTTTTTTTTCAGACAGGGTCATGCTATGTACTTCAGGCTGGCCTTGAATTAACTATGTAGCTCAGGCAGGCCTGGAACTTGGTTGGGCCTCCTGAGTGCTGGGATTACATGTGTACCACCATGCCTAGCCTCGGTTTAGCTTTTAAATTTTAGAGACACATGTATTCTCTTTACCTCATAACTTGGCCTTTTGAGAGAGACTTATGTGGTCAGAGAGAAGGTACTAGACCCATTCTTTCCTGGTGCTGTGCTACTTGAGGTATTAAAAAACTTTCTAGTTGCAGGTAAATCTGGAGGCCAACATCATTTTACCCAAATTGGACCATTTTGTATATGAGAGAAATGCTTGCCCTTGCCTCTTGTCACTCTTTTCAGCAACATTATCATTTGTTTGCCTTCATTCTAATCAGTGTTCAGCCATGTGAGATCCAAAATTTAAGAATGATGGGGTTCTAAAACACTTTTGTGTCAAAATTCAGTTTTTCATTTTTGTTTTTTGCATTTACCTTTACTTCTGTCATTTCCTAAAGTTGTACTCAGTCTCACAGATCATATCTCCATAACCTTGCTGGCCAGTGGCTTGGAACAGACTTATGCCATGTTTTTGGATTTGTCTTGACTTCTATATTTTCATAGTTGGCAAGTCGATGCGAGAGATTTTTGAAATAAAAGTACACCTCTGCTCACTTAAAAGATAAGTGGGTTTCCTTTGTTGTATCCTGTAACAGACATTTGGCTTTCAGTGGGAGAGGGTGGCTGATGCAGTGTGCCAAAGATGGAAAATATGGAGTTGGCATAGAAAAACTACCTTTAGGGAGGTGGTTTGCATTTTCACTCTGCAGTTTTTGAAGAAACTGTTCTTGTCCTTAGCTTATACAAATCTATGAAATAGGGATGGTGGGGTGGATCAGGGTGTGGACTTTGTGTGCAGGTGGAACTGTTAAGGACAAAGAGAGTAAGGCACTGGACTGTGTGGGATAAGGAAATGCTCAGATTTTTTTTTTTGTGGGGGGGTCACCTGAATAAACAGGCCTGGTAAATCATCTCAAATGTTTACACCATTCATACTGAGTAGCTTGCACTTAATTTGATGGGCAATAGGAAGCTGTGGGTGTATGGTTTAGGAAAGTCTTCCTGCAAATACAGTTTGTTAGCGTGGATTAGGTCGAGGAGGGATTTTTGGGAAGCTGTGATTTGGTGAACTAGGGGAAGGAAGAGCCCAGATCAGGACAGTAACCATAGCAATGGAGTGATAGGGATGACTAAATCAGGCTCACCAGGGGCTATGAAGTGGTCATTATAGCAGTCTTGCTGTGACTTCAACCCATGAGGTCTGATTCTCCAATTCCAGAAATTTCTAGGCTGTGGAAACTTTTTTTTTCTTGAAGACATTATATTAAATTAATTTAATGTGAATTCTTGGAATATATTTAGGATGTTTTTGATTAGCAGTCTGTCTTGTAGATGACTGTCTGCAGTTTTGACAAAAGTGAAGAGCTGATTATTATAGTTTGTGGAATTAATTTTTTTTAAACTGGGATGATTGGAAAGAGGCTTTTTATGTTCTCCTATACGAGTAGGAAGCTGTTGGACCATTTGACTTTTTTGGCATGGCGGGGGGGTACCAGGGTTTGAACTCGGGACCCTGCACTTGTGAGGCAGGCCTGGTACCCATTTTGACTTCTTAATGTTTTTGATAGGAGAAATAAATAGCTTGGTCTTACAATTCCACTATTATAAGAAACTGTTGATAATAAAGTATGAAGAAGGTCATTTAAATTAATAAAATTCAGAACCAAGGATTTAGCTCAGTGGTGCTGCCCCTTGCCTTGAAAGTGCAAGGTCCTAAGTTTGTTCCCCAGTACCCCCCAAAAAATTAATAAAATTCAGTTTAAAAATACTTGTGGCCTTTTGGAAGTAAACTTTGTGAGTGAAAAGATAGAGGCCATCTTCCTCTCCGCTTGTAAATAAAATCCATGTTCCTCCCCACTCAACTAACTTCTCTTTATTATCTCTTGGAGGCAATTAAGATGTGGAATATTCTAAATTTATGCTAAAGTGCCTTATTACCTGGCAAATTAACAGGAAGAAAAACAGTCTGAATCAGCACAATTGATGTCTAAATTAAGAGAGAATATTATATTGAAACATTACTTGTAGAACCTTAAAATTAATGGCTTTGATTCACTTGAATATGGCCTTTTTTCCCTTCCAAATAGTTTCAGAGCCAGTGGAATCTATAAATAGTGCACAGCCTGGTTGCCTGTGGTAGATTGAGTAGAGCAGAATCACCTGTCCTTAAGTGAAGGGGAAGTAGCCTTACATTTTTAGTAACTGAATTGTTGGCCAGCATAAAGGTAAGGGCCATGCGAGCAACTTATTTATAACTTTCCATAAAGATGTATGTCTGCCTGAAGCAGAAGAGACTGTCTAGGGTGCCTGAAATGTAAAAGTGCAGTAGCATCATTTTCCATATACAGCCTTCCTAGCTGTTTGGTTCAGTAAAGTGATTGTTCGCTTCCCTGGGGTTTTCAAAAAGAGAGTGTCAGTAGATTAGCTCATTAGTGTCCACTTCCTATGGAATAGAAGGCACTGAGGCCATTACAGTATATTTGAATCTATGGTTTTATGTAGTAAGGAATGTTGAGTTATTAGCTCCTAAGGGTATTCTGGGCATAAATTTAGGCATAGTTTAAACCTGTTGGGTGTGGCCCTCCTGTCCTCATGCAGTCTAGCCACAACTGAGTCTTGTTAAAACTTTTCCTGAAAGCTGGATATGGAGGCCCATGCCTATAATTCCAGAACTTGGGAGGCTGAGGTAGGAAAATTGCTAAGACTTTGAAGCCAACCTGGGCTACATAGTAAGTTGAAAGCCAGCCTAAACTACATCGTGAGATCCTATTTCAAAAACAACAACAATTTTTTTGTGTGGATACAAAGCATTTTCCCTTTTCACAGGTACAGTTTACCTATTTATCTGAAAAGTAAAGAACATAGGGTCAGGATGAATTCTTTGGCTGCAGTGGGAGAGGGAAAAAGTAAAACATTTACATGGCATCCTGTAAAGAGTATGTTAGACCCTTTTGGTAGATGCCAGAAAATAGAATCTATTGTTCATGTCATTGGTATCATTGCTAGCATCCTGAGTAAACCACTTAGCTAGGTTTAAGGATGAAATTTTTAAATCCCGAAAGTATAGGAGAGATTTTAGGCCCTCTTTTATTACTCATTGTTTACAGAGGCTACATTTTCTGATTGTTATGTTGACTATTTAAAGCATCTGCATATAGGGCTAGAAAATAAACTTTGCCTTTTGTGCCAATATTGTGGTTCTGTTTAGAATTCGGGCAAGTTGTAATAAGTGGTGAATGGCCCATTAACCATATTGGAGGCCTCATAGCAGCACTAATTTCAAATCGTGCTGGGTTTACAATTTACATATTAAAAATGTTCACTTGATTTTGTTCAGGGACAAAGCTGATATCCTATACAAGCATTACTCCAAACAATGCTATTTATTGGTTCAATTATTTCAATTGAAAAATGCTGGTTTACTGCCTCTTCGTATATGTGAACAACTCTCGGTGAAATGTTAGCAAGTACTTTGATTATGTGGCAGAATAACCTCACAGGGTTTCGATTCACTTTTAATTTTAAGTCCCAGGATTAAGGATCATTTGTAGTATAATGTAACAGTGTGGGCAAATACAGCTTCTCTTAATGCCCTTTTGATATTTTGGGGAAGGAGTGCTTTTATGCAAAGCAGTCGCTTATGAATTGCATGACCGCTTTTTCTCATTACAAAATTTCATTCACATTTCCTCCCTTCTCCCAAATTCTTAAGAGAAAGGGCAGCATGCAGTATTTTGCTTTATTTTATTTTATTTTATTTTCGAGATGTGGTTCAAGGTAGCTCTTTAGGAGAGATGCCAAGATAACTAGTTAGTATTCTTTTAAAATCAGGCTCTTAATTAAAAATGCTTACATTTGTGCAGGAAAACTACATGTTAAAATGAATTTGGAAAGATTAGATTGGAATTGCCTCAAATTCAATTAAGCCACACTGCATGGACGTGCTGGGAATATCAATACAGTCACTGTAAATTTTGTACGAACTGATTTGTTGCATTATCTTGCTCATCTAACGTACGGTACTTTTTGTGTCCATATTGCAGACGGCAACTCCAAACTAACATGGCAGTCAGACTGTGTGATGTGGCTTCTCTGCTTAGAAGTGGTTCGTGGGCAGCAGAGCCTTGGACCGGGGTCTGTGGGATTTTTCTTAAATTCTGTAGGCTACTTTTTTTAGCATGTTCCAGGGGTGCGGAGGCCATACCAAACACTTGAACCTTTCATTTGGCGTACTAATTATTCTTACATTTAACCTATTATGGTATGGCCATCATTAGGACTTAAAAGCACATTGCAATTTCAACTAGTGGTATTTGCAGATCAGAACCATGTTTTTGTATGTAATGTTTTATAATCTAAATTAGGATTTAGTGCAGACTCAAAAGATGAGCTTTTTTAAAAGACAAAACAAAAAAAGTTTTGGTATGGTCTGATTACTAAGTTACCGTAATTCTTTACATTCTGTTTACTATGTATTTTTTTGGTTACTATATTTTGAAGTTATTTACAATTCCTCATGCTTAAAAAAAAGTTGAAATTGTAAATCTGGCTGAAAATTATTTGCCCAGTAACTGTTGAAAGACTTTGCATTCTGTGAACAGTTGTGTTGAGCCTATCAGTGGAATATGCATTATTTGTAAAATATAGCACATTAGTATCATTTTATTCTGAGCAGATGGTCCTATAGCTGAGAGATGCTGTAATTTTCAGCACACACAGCCTACTGCAGCTGTTCACTTGAATGTTGGCTTAGGAGCTCATTCTTGCCACCTGAACATGGAAATAAATGTGCAATTAAGTGAGAAGTGTTTGTTGTCCTTGGTAAATCCTGCTAATTTCAGTCAATGAACACTTTATATTTCAAATGCCATCCAGTGAGCTTTAGTCCGAATCTCACAATTGGGGTTTTCCTAGTTTCCACACATACCCTAACTCTTGAGTAGTGATTTGTTTTAATTGTCCTTGGCCTCTTTCATATTATAGCTCATTGTTTTCATAACTACTGGGCAAAGGTTAACCCCATACAAATTTTGGTATGGAAAAAGCAATCCACAGCTAACTTTCTACAGACTGAAGTAGAAAATTTGAAAACCTGAAGATTTTGTTAGGAAATCTGAAAGCGCCCTTTTCAATTTCAAATAAATTTTGTTTATTATGATAAAACCCATATCTTAAATTGATTTTTTTAAATGCATATTTTCCAAAGGTTTATTTTCTTTTACCTGCAATGTATTCCCTGAGAATACTTACCTGAGAAAAGCAGTTTGCAGTTTGGGGAATAAATACCCATTTCTTTGAAAAGAAATAAAATCATAGATGGGTTCCAGGTTGGTCAATATTTCCAAGCTACTGTGGATTAGTCTGTTTTTTAAAATCCTGATAACACTCACTTTTGTCCATTCTGACAGTGGACAAGTCTCAGTCCTGTGCTGCCGCCTTTATATAAACATTGCTTGGCAGTAGGGATTTCTTATCTGCTGACGTCCCTTTTTATTTTTCTTAAGCAATTTGATTTTTCAAAGGCATTTTTTTCCTCTTTCCTTGTAACATCTTTCCCTCTACTTTGCTTTTTTTTCTTTTGCCTCCAATTCTTTGCTTTTTCTATGTTAAATTTCCCTAAAACTAGCTTTCCATCAATTTATAGTTGTCAGTTTTGAGCAGTAATTCTTTGTGGAAATGAGAAGTGTATAGGATGAAATACGAAGGATAATTCTTTTAATCATGCTTGGATTTTTGGATTCCCCCACAGTCTTGGGAAAAACTAGATAGTTATTGGAAAATGCTTTTGAAAAATTTGGGGCTGTGGTTTGTGACTCTTTTGTTCAAAGAGCATAAGATTGGTTTTTAGGAAACTGTATCCAAAATTGCTTACTAAGTTATTTTTATAGAGTAGCTTGAAGAATTTGAGGCCATTTTCCCTCAACTCTGCTATTTATCTGGTATTTGGAGTTTGTAGGTACCTTAATACTTGCATTTCCAACAGGCTTATGTGCTCAAATGAAAATTTCATGGGCTGGTCTGTTTGCAAAAGTTGATATATTTACATTATTGTTTTGGTGGACTGAATATGTTTTTTTTTTTTTTTCCCTTAAAATCAGAGCCAGGGAAAAATATACTGAATTGTTTGGGAATTTCATTTTGATGCTGTAGATCTTTTGTCTTGTTGGTAATCTTTACTGCCAAGGTTGACAAGAATGGCTTATCAGATTCTACAAGGTAGACAAAGTATTCATAGTTTTCCTCCAAAGTTATCCTACAAATCTTCACTCCATAACATATAACATCTATTTTTCTTATTTCTTACCAATGGTAGATGTGTAAGATATTGTCAATCAAAAACATTTTCAATATGTAACCAAAACAGTACATGTTGACAAATTTATATTTTTAAAAGTATTCTTGCTTCTTGATTTTAAATTAATGGATGCCTGTCAGTTTTAGAATATTGAATCTCTTAGGCTAAATGAAAATTCTATTTAGAGTTCGTAGGTCACTTTTTGGTTTGTTTTGGCAGCATGTTAAGCATTTTTATTTTCTAATATGATTTGTAGTCAGGCCTTGAATACTTGCTCTTTGGTACTAAATTTCCTTATCTGTGGACCCTGCAGGTGAGTGAGGATATGTAAGTAGACTCAGAATATCATTGAGAAAATTGTTTTAGGGTTTAAATTGTGTTATGTGCATGCATAGTGTGTATGTGAAAGTATAATAGTCTAAAGTTAAAGAGTTTAATAAGTAAACAGTGTAGTTGTTGCACTTCTTTTTGAAGCTTTGTTTTAATTTCAGCAGAATAACATTTAGTGACAAGTGTTTAAACTCTTATATAGACTTTAATTGTGAAATATGAATTTTGACATTTCTTATTTTCTCTCTTTTTAGCAGGTAATTGCTGCCATGGAAACACAACTGTCTAATGGACCAACTTGCAATAACACAGCCAATGGTCCAAGCACCATAAACAACAATTGCTCCTCACCAGTTGACTCTGGGAATACAGAGGACAGCAAGACCAACCTAATAGTCAACTACCTTCCGCAGAACATGACACAGGAGGAGCTAAAGAGTCTTTTTGGGAGCATTGGTGAGATAGAGTCCTGTAAACTTGTAAGAGACAAGATAACAGGTATGTATGTAGTTTTGTGTAGATGACTCATATTTAAAGATGTGCTTATATTTTCATATGTGACTGTGTTTTAAGTATGAGAAAATAGTGTACTTCTTTTAAAGCATTCATTGCTGCAGTTTGATAAATGTAGATTTTCTGTTATCAGCAGAATATAACTGAGTTGTGAGAGTTTTAAGTTTTCCTTAGAAAACATAAAATATATTTTAAGTACACTTTACTCTGAGCTGAATAACATCTTTGGAGAATGTTTTGAGGGACAGAACGAGTATCTGAGGTAGCAAGTGTCATAATAACCTTTCTTATTTAGTTCTTGTAAGCTTGCATGACTGTACATTTGAATAGTGAACTATAAGGAGAATATTGTGTTTTGGAGGCAGATACCCTTTCAAATGCTCTTTCCATCAAATCAGTGTAGTCTTTCTTTTGATACATGATAAAGTAAATGATAATATTTGCATTGTCAATGTATAAACACACGGATCTTTCTTAACGAGGAAAAGAATGAGTATCCCTCTTATCATAAAGATAAGAACAAAATGATGATCACTTTGCCCATGGTGATCACATAATTTGACGCTTTGGTAGTTGAAAATCTACTTAGTAGTTTTAAAAATTTGACTAAATTTTTAGAGTAAGTCAAAGTCTAATTGAGGATCATATTCTTAGGATGGAAGGGCTAAAATTTTTAAAGTAAAATGTTTAAAGCTAAATGTACACAGATCCCATGGATATTTCATTTCATTTTTAATTTAGTTACTTTCCTTGTCTTATTAACTAGAAATACTAAACTATATTTGAAATGAGTTAAAGATACTTAAAGACAAAGAGTGGGACCGGGAGCCTGAACTGTTTAACTAGCATGTGACTATTGAACTAATCAGGTCTTGGCTTCTGGTTTCCCTCAGTAAAATGAGGTAGGATGCAAAAGAGGGGATCAGTCATACTGGAAATCAATTCTAAGATCAAGTTGGATTTCTCTGAGGTACATGTAGCTGTTTTTATAATCAAGACCTCAGAGTTCATTCTCTTCACGCTCTCCAAATAAGTTCAACTTGGGCTTGGCCTGACTTGTTTTCATAAGCTACAGATTTTAATCACTGAGAGAATTAATTCATTGAAATAAAATAAAATACTCACTGTCATGGATCCATACTGATAATTATCTTTTAGGTAATTATGTTGTTTTAGTGTTCACCATAATAGCAACAAGGTACTTATGTTGTTGAACACTGAAAATCAGATGAATAAGATTTCTCATTTTCTTTTCTAAAATGAAGGTGAGCAGCATATGTAAAATTTGTAAAGAAACAGCCTTTGAAGATTTGGAAAAGGTAGAGAACAGAAGGCACTTATGTCTCTCCTGATACTGGATTTTATTTTTAAATTTTTTTTTTAGCAGAACATGAATTTTCTACTCTCTTTTTGTAAATGATAAAGCATAATAGATGGCTTGAAGGCTGTAACATAAATGATGTTATTTCTGGTTGATTGCTTAATAGCCATTTCATTAAAGGATAAAGATACTTGAATAGTACATAAAAATCATATTTTTTTATGATATTGGGAATGGTAAATGAAAATATTAAATTGAATATATTTGGGCAATTGCCATGGTAAATAAATACCTGATAGATCTACATCTCTTACCTGTGGCCAGACTTGTATGATCTTTCTCTTCCATGAACCTTTTACTGGTACTTATGTGGAATAATGGAATAAATTTGAGTTCTGTGTCTTCACCCCCTTTGTTTCTCTGGCTTTAGTGCGGTAATCGTAATATGTAATAGAAATATATGGGTCCCCTGAGATGAACATATGCTGGAAAAACTGCATTAATATTTGTTGTCCGTTTATTTCACCTCCCACATCTCCACCTCATGTTTTTCAGTGAGGAGGCTGTAGTGAAGATTTACACTATGGTACAGTTTATGTTAAAAACATCCAGTAAGCTAGTAGAATACCCAGGAAATTCCACAGTGGGCATCAGAGTTAAAAGATGTTTTCTGAGCTTTGTGAGATTGTCATGATTGTTCCTTACAGTAGTAGGTACCCCACTGACATATAAGTTTGAGAAATGCTACATTCCATAGTTATCTCTTTAAGATTCACACACCAGATCATCTGTCTGCATAAGAAGAACTATGAAAAATTCTGCAGTAAAGAAAACTTATTTGATTTACAGTTTCCAGGTCTTTTTTGATCACAGAATCTCTTTTGTGGCATGTGTCCCTTACACTGGATCACTACTCTGAACTGATAAAAGCTCTTGAAATCACTTACCTGGTTACCAGTGTAATTTGAAATTGTTTTGTATCAATCAGATTAATAAATGTGAGCATGTTTATAAAAAGAATGTCATGAGGGCTGGGTATTTGGCTCAGTGGTTCCACTGCCTGCCTCACAAGCACAAGGGCCTGAGTTCGATCCCTGGCACACCCCCCCCTGCCCCCACCAAAAAGAATGTCATGATAAATATAAATTTAAAGATGAATAGGCATATCTGCATACTGTGCACTCTGCCTATAAACAAACTTGTTTTGATTCAGCCTATGGAAATTATATTTGTTATGAGTTAAAAATAGCTTTCAGAAGCATCTGACTCATTTAGCCACAAGCATAAATTGCCTTAAGACATTTTAAATTCTGAGTGTCTTAGTAAATATCTTAGTTGAACAGAATAATCTATTAAATGGTAGATAATCAAAATCTGAGTCTTGAATGGTTGTACTTTGCAGAGTAGGCATATCTCTTTAAAAAATAATTTGAAATAATCTAGAAAGTATTTGGACCAGGTCCCATAGAGTTCAACAAAAGCCATATTGTGCCATTTTCTCAGTCAATATTTAAGATATAGATCAGAATTCTTTGTCTCTGTCTAATTATCTGACTCGAGTGATTGGACCAGATTTTTGTATTCTAACTTTATAGGAACGTGGGTTATAGGGAAACGGGAATGAATCTTCAGGAAGATTTGAAATCCTTTTATTAAATTTTAATAATGAATTAGAAAATTGTATCTCAAGTACAGACATCTACTTTGGAAAATATATGCCTCTTTCCTAAGTCCTAGAAGAGCATAGATAATTTTTAAACTGTTAATGTTAGCAAAATTAATGTCGATATTTTGATAGATTGAGGATTAGAAAGGTATGTTAAATGCCTTCAGAAGCAAATCCAATAACCTTTTTTCTAGTTTGTGAGACCTTCTCTTTGGGATTGTGCTCAGCTTTATGCTTTAGCCTGTTTTCTGTTTTTAAACATCCATCATGTAAAGCCACTGCTGTTTTCACAGTTTAGCTGACAATGGTCCATCTCTTTGAGTTCTTAAATGCACATTAGAATTGTTGACCCTTCTGATGTTGCATTCTAGAAGAGTGATATGCATTTTTTTGATATGAGGAATGAATAGTAGAGCATTGATTAGAGCCAGAAAAGCCCTAGAGATATCCTTAGCCAACCTCTTCCCTTTTACCTAACAAGTGATTGGAAGGCCAGACTTGTGAAGTGGTAGTCCACACAGCTCTTAAATAGCATAGAACAGTGACCAGAATTCTGATTTTCTGTTTCTTTACTTCTTGTTGGTGGCAAGACCTCTAAAAACTGAGCTCAAAACAAACAGGAATTTATAGTCAGACATTGAAGTATTTCAGAGCTGCCATGGGGACATCTTCTGGTGTCTTCGTTGGAAGGGGAGTGGATGATTTTTGAGGTCAAGGATTTGGAGGATACATCAAATGAACACAAGCATCTCTAGAAACATAATCTGTGCTTGTGAACTTGGTTATTTTAGCCTAGTGATTTGCAAATATGGCAGCACATCTTTACCTAAGGTAGTTAAAAAACAAACAAACAAACCCCCAAAACAGACCCTGGACACCTTGAGAATCTGTTAGCACCACAGATGACTTTGAAACACCTGCAGTTTTTGGGAATCACAGGATGTCTCTCTCTCTCTCTCTTTTTTTTTTGGTCCCGGGGATTGAACTCGGGTCCTTGTGCTTGCAAGGCAGGCCACCAAACCACTGAGCTAAATCCCCGGCCGAGGATGTCTCTTGAAGTGTGGCCACAACCATACCTAAGTTGGAATCACTTATGAAGATAATTATCAGAAATGGCCCTGTCCAGACCTACTGAATGTGAATCTTTGTGAGTCTCAGTGTTCTAGGTTTCTGGAAGTTGCCCGTGACTTTTTTTTTGTGATACTGGGGATTGAACTCAGGACCTGTGCTTGCGAGGCAAGCGCGGAGCCACTGAGTTAAATCCCCAATCCTGCCAAAACTTTTCTGAAATGATTTGCAAGGAGATGAAACCTGAGACTTCCAGATGGAGATGTTTTGGCTTTGGGTGGATGGGAGAGGTGCTATAGCTGCAGTGTCTATGTCTGTAGCAAGCTTGAGTTTCAAGATCTGTCTGCTTTGAAGCATTGGTATCTGATAAGTTAATTTCTGGAGATCAAGACCAGAGATGTTGAGTTTAAAAGTCAACTAGTCTGTGTCTTTACTGACCTCCTGACCTGTCCCTGAGAGAACGTGTTTCTGTGTAATTAGTTTATCACAACTCCAGGATAGATTTTTCTGTCATGGTTGTTTTTCCTTTCTTCTAAAAGAAGGACTAGAGAATTGTTTAATGACCTTGGGTAATGAGTGTTGCTTGTTTTATCTTGGTGTGAGGTTTCACTCTTATTCTCTGAATTGTTTTGAGGCCAGTCTTGTGTTGACCTTGTTAGTTGTCAGATAGAAGTTTTCATATGAAAGAAAAAACAGAAACCAAAGCAGACTGAACATACAAAATATAAACTCCAGGGTCCCTGAGGAAGCTTCACAGATGTTGATTCCCTGTGAACAAGGTAGTGCCTTGCATGGCAACCAAGGCCTCCTTGTGTTTGGTTCTTGAGGGGTAGTGTAGTAAAAATCATTTTTATATAAAGGGCTTAGCTTCCTGGGAATTTTAAAGCTAGTTTTGATCCTTATTGATTGTTTGAATATGGTTTTTAAACATTATTTTAATGGTACAGGATTCTCTCTTTTTTAAATAAATAACAATCTAAGCTGCTTAGGATTGAAGTACATAAATGGTATTTTATTAGTCTAATGGATGCCTTCAAATTTAATAATATTCATTTGCTGTTTGAAGTCAGCACAGGCTGTTTTGATGAACATTAATTTGAAAAATACTTTTCTATATGTCAGTTACAATCTGAAGCCAACCTGTTAGGTATCCATAGTATCAAGAGATCAGGAATTCTGTGTCTTGCAGACAAGTAGTTGAAAACAGCAGGGTGGTTGGGCGAGTGGGCGAACAGGTGGGTGGTAACTTAATAAACACTTTACTCTGCGGAGTCTGTGTGCTATTTAATCAGAAAGACGATGGAAAGGCTGTGTATGTTTCCAGGTCTGTAGGAAATATAATTTGGCTGCTCAGAGTTAAATGCTTTGGTGGTCTCCTGAGTAAGATATGTTTAAATGTATATTTATATTTTAGTGGCTAAAGTGAAATTTGTGTGGAATTTATGGACCCCCTGATGCAAGTTTGAAATATCTCTGAGAGATATGAAGTGCCAGAAAAACTTTATGTGTTATCAGTATATCTTTAGCTAATTATTTTCCATTGTACTATTTTCCAAATGTCATAGTTAATCATTTAAAAATTTAATGTTACCACTATAGAAGATATTCATAAAATTTTGTAAAAAGACTTGAATTCTTCTAGGTTCTTTTTGTAAAATTTGAATGGAGTATTTTAACAGAACAATTTTGGTGTCAGCATCAATTATCCTATAATATTCTATCTAAACTAAACTAGAAATTTATAAAATTTAAGAAATTAAATATATTTTTTTACCATTTTCAGAAGGGAAAACTTCCTCTATTCTTTTAGGTTAAGTTTCAGGGGACCTGCAAATTAAATATAAGCTCAATTAGTTGGAGCAAAGCACAATTTTTATTAATATGTCACATGCTATGGAGTTCACAGAAGTGAAACTCAAGTAGAATTGAGAGCTTATATAACTTATTTTTGTTGTTGTTGTTGTTTTGTTTTGTTTTTTTGAGACAGGGTCTCACTATGTAGTTGAGATTGACCTGGAACTCACTATGTAGTCCAGGCTGGTCTCGAACTTACAGCGATCCTCTTGCCTCAGTCTCCCGAGCACTGGGATTACAGGTGTGCACCACCATGCCCCGGCCTTATATAATATTTTAACAAAGAAAAAGTTGGGACTTTTTAGAACAAGTTAAGGTAAGTGGTCAGGAAATATATGGAGAAAACTAATGAGAGAGATATTTTAGCAAGGTTTGTTTGTGCACATTCATTTTCCATACTTTTTATCTCTAATGATAAGTCATTCTCCCCTTACTGGTAAGGGAGGGGGGACCCCTTCACATGGGCAATTTATGCTCTGTTTTTGGACATAAAAAGGGAAGGAAGAAAACTTTTCTTGGATGTCATGATTCTCATTTGACTTCAGTTTAAAATAATACACCAAAGTGGAATGTATGAAAGGATCATATTCTGGACTACTTGGCCAATAAATAAGTTAACTCCCAATTAGCTAACTCACACAGAGCAGCCACATTCTTTTCTGTGGAAATGAAAGTTTAAGGCTATTTCCTAGGAGTAGAATACATTTATTGTGAGGACACAGAGAAGTTTGAAATACAGCTATTCCTGATTAATTGGTAAATTATTAGTACTTTAATTCCTTCATTTCTTAATGTTCATCTTGCTGTTTGTACAGTTTATTCCTTTGAAAGAAAATATAAAATGAAATATATGCAATTTCCAGTACCAGGCTATGGAGTTTTCCAAGAACTTTTAAGGGATATTATATATTGGGAAAATGAGATTGAGTTGATGAAGTTATTGAGGATTAGCAGTTTTGACTGTGTTCTCTTTGCTGTTGTCTTCTAGGATGAAACTTCTAGAATGATACCTGTCTTATTGATAGTTTAGGAACATAGTCTTTAGTTTAACTTTATTACTTTGTAATTTGATAGAAAGCACTAACTTTATTAATGTGTTTTAACTTACATAAAATAAAAACACAGTTGTCTTGCAAGGATTTATACGTAGGTCAGGAGTGCATGTGTTTCCTATTACAGACCTTTGGCATTTGCTTCTTTGCTTGCTTTTGCTTCAGAAGATTGATTCTAGAGAATTAAATTCATTATCAGTTTATTAAGTGATTGTCAAAGTAGTGATGGAAAATGTAGAAATGAGAAAGATTTGAACTGAACTGAGAAAAGATAAAAGAACAGCTAAATTCTAGTACAAAACTCAAATTATTCTTTTATAATCTGTAGAATGCTAGTCTTCATTTTTCCTCAGGTATGAAATTGAGTTATCTTCATTCCCTCACTTTCATAATGTGTACTTCCAAATCAGTTTTACTCTTGAGCTACTTTATTTTTTCACTGTCTTAGTACTAGTTTTTTTTTTTTTTTTAACTTTCTTTGTAAATTCTAAATAAAGTGGACTATTTTTGTTTGGTACCTATTGGAACTAAGCTGTGCTTTAGAATTTGGCAGATTCTTTTGAACTTGTTTTAAGCTAATTGACTTTCAGTTGAGTACACTGCTGCTACTGAATTTTGAGAGCTGAAGAAACCATTGAAGCATACCTTTCCAACTAAAAAGATCAACTTTTTACTTGTAAGCATCATTTGATTTGTCAGGTATAATGGCATGTTGTACTTTTTATGTTTTTCTCTTTAAAGTTTTAGAATGTCAATATTTTGATACTATTGAACACCCTTTTTATTGAGAATTGTATGTGTAATCAGATATTTTTTGAAAGACTCCAAGCAGAATAGCATTTGGTAGCTCTTCAAGCATCATGTAGAAACAGATCCTCAGGTTGACTTTTTTTGGGGGATCTAAGTATTCACAAATTTATTATATATCATCTTTTGTTACTGATTAAGGGGTGATAATTTGGCATGATTCCAAATTAGAACAAAGATTCACAGTTTGTTCTTAATGCAACCTTTAAGGAAGGAAAAATGTAATATGGCAGTGTTTAATTTAAGTTTTATTTTAGTACTTAATAGTCACAGGAATGGTTATGATGCAATGCTAATATTTATATGTTTTTATCACCCTTCTGTATGCTAGGGTTGTTACTATATGAGATTAACATTGAAACAAAATGTCTAGTTCCTGATGGAACTAGGTGGCCTCATGAGTACTAGTTTTAGCATAGAAAAAATAATTATTATACTTGGGTTCAAGTCTAGCTTTGCCACTTACCAGTACTTGTTTTGTGGTCTTTTTCCCAACTGTTTGACTCTGAACTTCAGTTTCTTCCATGAAGTACTGAGTACACAGGGTAGTCTCCTCTACTAGTCTTTATTAGTTAATATTTGTGAATTCTTGTGACAGTTACAGCTTTTTCTTTTCCTTAGGTAAATCAGTTTGGTGAAATATCTCCAAGAAAATATATTGTCTGGAATTCTTATTTTCTCATGAGGGGAGAATGTAAAGCTGATCTTTATCCTTTGCTAGGCAATTTGACCACTCTGGCTGGTTTTGTAGGGGTGGGACAAAGCAAAAATAGAAAGTAAAAGGGCCGGGGATTTAGCTCAGTGGTTCTGCTGCCTGCCTCACAAGCACAAGGACCGGAGTTCGATCCCCAGTGCCAAAAAAAAAATTCAAAACTTGGGAGTCCAGAAAGATAATTGAGGATGTTACACCGGCCTGTGTGAACTTTTTGCTCTATGTGATGTTATGTGCATGTTTTTCAGAATGAATTTGCTTGATTTAAAACATGAAGGCATTTTTAGCTGAGCTTCCACCATGGGCTATTATTGGCCTTGGAAGTTCAGCAAGTTGTAATTGCCTGGATAAAAAAATTGTGATTTATTTGTACTTTTATTGATATCTTCCTTAAAATGAATATCCCTTTAATATAAATTCTAAATACTGTTGCTAAATATTCCAGTTTCATCAATTACGATGTTTAAGTAGAAGAATACAGAGAATGCTGTGTGTGGATGTTAAGAAGCCCATTATTCTACAGTGTTGTCAGATCAGAAGACTTAGACAAAAACTACTCTTTTTTTTCCTTTTGATATATTCAGTGAAACATATAAAGCATTGCTTCATTTAGTAATCACAGATTTTACAGATTTCAGTTTATGTGGGGGTGGGGGGCCTTTTCCATGAGGGCATTGTTAATTTAGCAGATGCAGTTTTGCATCTTGTTTTCCTTTTTTGTTAAGTCGTTGTGCATATTGTGAATTAGAATTTATTTTTAGCTTGTATTGAGTTCTTTTCTCAGCATTATACTTTTTGTTGGAACTCTTGTTTTCTACATAATGCTTTAATTTTGAGGACAGTGTCTATAGCTTACAAGTCCTGTACCCACTCTGTACCTTCAGTTCAACTAAAATTTGCATTTCTTGGTGTGGGTTAGAATAATAATCAAATAGATTTGATTATCTATTACCTCGTGGAGTAGCTAGAGGGCAGTGATGTCCTTGATCCTTTATGTTGTCTTTGGTCTTGGACTTTGTCCTGAGAAAGTCAAATTCTTCTTTTAAAGTTAAGTTTAAGGGAGTTATAGATGCATGTAAACACGTAATCCATAATTGTTGCCTTATTTTCAAGGCTGTTGGAGCTTGAGGGAGCTGCTTTATTTTCTCACATTTTTTTGCTTTAAATCTAGTCTTATGGAGTTACTGGTCCTTAACATTGTAGTCTCTAGGATATTGTCTTCTGAATCATCTTTTCTGTGGTACTAGTTCATGAAAGCTCTTTTTACACCACTAAAGTGAATTGTAGTTTGCTCTTCACTTTAAAAGCCCTAAATAGGCTGACTACGTTTTTTTCAGATTAGTTGACATCCCTTCACGCATAAAAAAAGGAACACTCATACATGATGTCTCACATCTTTACTCTAAAATTCTGTAACTTTTCTTTGGTGAACCTAAGCACAGTGCCAGGTGATTCTGCCTTCTGTGGCACAGATGGTAATTACCTTCTCAGTCAGAATGACGTGGAATCAAACATCTTGTTGCCAACAGCTTGAATCTCTGCTGGTATGCATACATACATGTCTGTCCTATGAGGGGCTTGTACCACTGGTGGTAGAAATGAATCTAATCACCATTATCAATCTTTTTACTAATAAAATTAGTAAGTATAAATGGACCAAATCTAGTTAGGTACTTAAATTTGAATTACTGCCCAAATATAGATATTAATTCTATTCATACCAATCAAAAAGTATTACAATAATATACACATTTGTTTATTTCATTAAATTAAAAGAAATTTCTATTTATGAATCGCTTATCAGTAATTAATCTCTAAATTTTAACATGGATATCTTACAAGTACCCCATTGCTGGTGTATATAATATGCATTTATAACTGCTGTACCACAAATCAGCTGTATTACAATTTTTTTTTACTATTTTTATTTTTTTCATAAGGAACTGTAATAAGATGATGTCTCATCTGCTAAAGCAATGCTTTTCCTTGCATTATTGTACTCAAAGACCCCCTGAGAACTGGTACAAGCTGCCCAATGGGGCAGTCATACATTTACCACTGGTGGTTCAGGCTGGTGGGAATATTTGAATTCAAATTAGGGACAGCCACCAGTAAGACATAGGAATTACGGCCCCATCATGAATGTATTAAAGCCTCAAGATATTAACTAGGTTTGTTCTTATATCCTTGTGTTCTTACTATTTCTAGGCCTTTATTTCAAGGGTAAATCCCTTCATATTTTAATGAGAGTAAAATATAAAATCAGCAATATCAATTTGTGTTTTATAGCAATGCATTTATTTTAAGTGCTGGAAACCAGATACCTTGGCAAAAAAGGCATTGTAATATTGAAAGTATTGCATGCCCTATTTAGAACATTTAAAGTTGGACTTGATATTCTGTCTAAAAGCAGATAAGGAATCTTCTAGTCTCAACTTTGATATTTTAGTTGTCCGAATGTTTATGGAAAACAGTATATTTGGACATAGCTGTCAGTCCAAGGGGTATGTCTAACGTTTCTTCATGGCTTCTAGAACTAGAACATTCTAACGAGTATCTCCCTTTCTTTACTGAGGAGGGAGAAGATAGTGAGGGGAGGGGGACTTAAGTTTCTGGCTTACAACTCTAGGTAGTTTTAGATACTGTGTAAGCATCAAAAAAAAAAAAAAAGTGAGGCTTAGCTACTCTTCAGGTTGTAACAAAGCAGTGTCAGGCCAAGTTCTGCCACACATACAGACACTTAACAAGCAAGCAGGCCCAAAGCTATCCATATAGCTATTGTGCATGCTTGATAAAAAGTTCCAGTTATCTGTTCTTCTTTAGGTGCTTTGGATGTACCTTGAACATTCACTTGAGGCCAACAACATCCCAAAGTTGGGATTATATGTCCTGTGTTTGCATCATGAAAAAAGGACAATGCTTTAAATAAAGGCTGGAACCCACTTCTGTTTAATAGTTAGAGATTCTAATCCATAAGGATAGAACTTTCTTGAATTAAACCATCATAGATTCTTGTGCCCTATTTATACAAGGGTGAGCAATGTCTGTAATTTAGTCCATCTGCATATCTTAAATACATTTAATTTTACAAATAAGACTCCATTTATAACACTCATTATACTAATTAACAGAACAAAACTCATTTGACATCAAATTTATTTAGTATCATGGAATAGTTAAATGCATGTCAAAATTAGCAGAGAATTGGTTGTTGTTTTAGATGTGGATAGTAGATAGGCTTTTCCTAGTCACTTTTAGGTTTCAGCCCTTTTTGAACCCAGGCTCCAACTTGGGTCCTTGCACTTGCAAGGCAGGCAGTGGAATCACTGAGTCATCCCTTGTTTTATACTCGTATCAATGGGTGAATAAAATATACAGTGAATTAATATTATTTAATATACAATTAAGATTTATTACAGTAGGGCCAGGGATTTAGCTCAGTGGTGCCACTGCCTGCCTTGCAAGTGCAAGGACC
>NW_022900948.1:2656615-2665062 GCF_012274545.1 Fukomys damarensis | reverse complement strand
AAAAAAAAAAAAAAAAAAAAAAAATTATTACAGTAAAAGACACATTGCTATTAATTCCCCTCAAAGTACTCCCCTTGAATCCTGAATTCAAACACATTTATCCCATTGTTTTTGCCATTCAGAAAAAGTTCTGGAAGTCTTCCTTTATGTCTTTATGAGAAAATTAAAAATACATTGAATGAGGTTACTACTAAGTGTCATCCGGTGGAGGGCAGGCTCTTGAAAACATTGTGGTATGTCTTCATCCACCTATTCACCGAATCTGTCACTGTGCAACTTCTTGCTCTTCCTGAAGTCAAAATGACCATGATAAACAAATGTTTTAAATCCATCGAGAACATTGAGGCTGCCATAATTATCCAACTAAAGACATTCATGAAAGAAGACTTCCAGAACTGCTTCAGAAAGTGGAAAGAATGGAGATTAATGGCAATGTGTCTTTTTGTAATATATTTTTTAAAATTTAAGCATTCACCATTTTTTTTGTACTGGGGATTGAACTCAGGACCTTGTGCTTGTGATGCAGGTGGCAGTAACACTGAGCTAAATCCCTGGCCCGTACCATATTTCTTTTAATTGCAACTTACTGTTGCTCCTGGATTGTGCCTTAATGATAGTGTCTCAGATGATTGGTCCTAGAATTAAGGCTTATATACTGTGGGCTTTAAACCAAGGTCCACCCCCAATTTAAGGCTTACATAAAATATTACACTGATTCATAACAAATTCTTAATTTTTTATTGTGATAAAGTACACTTAACATTAGATTTATCATTTTAGAACACACAGTTCAGTGGCATTAAGTACATTTGCATTTGTCTAGCCATCACCATTACTCGTTTTCAGACTCTCATCATTCCAGACTCTACCTGCTAAACAATGATGCCCCACCTCCTTTATCCATCTCTTTGGGCAGCCTTTCTACTTTCTATAAATTTGCTTATTCTAGATCTCATAAAAGTGAATGACTACAACATTTAGCTTACTAAAATAAAGTATTTTAAAAATTAACTATAGTAATTGTTTCAAGACATATTACATTTTTCTTTCGAGGTGTATCATCTTCTGTGTATTTTATTTTCTTTTATCTCCACATGACTGTAGGAACCAACCCTTCCTGTAGAATAAATGACTTCTTTTTCTTCAAACTTATTTATTGTCACTTTGCCCATAGGAAAAAAATACCTCATTAAAATATCAAATTTGTGTGATACTATATTAGATTGCTGGCTATTTTCCAGGGACTCTGTCTTGCCCCTCTGCAATTCTTAAGCAGTTTCTGGTTTATCTGATTGTTTTGGAAGTTGACCCCAGTGTCATCAGTTAACCCAAATGGCAGGTTACCTGGAGGGGGAGGCAGTGGCTTGCACACACAAGATTCAGAAGAACCGAAGTAGTTTTGCTTGACAGCAGTCTCTTTTGCCTTCACATTTTTTCTTAACTTTCTTTTTTTGGAGTGGTAGAGCATTCAGGAGTGTATGAAGTCTTAGGACACAGGGCACAACAGCAGTATCCCCCAGACTTCCTTCTCTCTATGTTGCTTGAGCCCTTCCCTCTGCTGAGAACATGATTAAAAAAAAAAAAAATCCTAGCAGAAAATCCTTCTCAGGAGGAAGAGACAAAGAGGGACATGTAGGAATTCCTTCCTTCAGTGTCAGTTCTCATTTGACCCTATTTTTTCTATATTGCTTCCACTCGTTTCTCAAAAAAAAAAAAAATCCCACCAAAATAACAGTCAGTCAACCAAACCAACCCTCAGAGTGGAACCATTTCTTTTTATAGACCACAGGAATAATTACTGTAGTTAAAGAAAAATTAAATGTCTTCCTCAAGCAACTTTGGAAGGCAGATGCTGATACATGTTAAATTTAGAGGCAGGTGGTCTGTGTCCTATTTCTGCTTTTACATCATTTCATATTGAGTTACTAAACAGAGCAGTTTTTCTTTTAGATTTTAGGTCTTACATCTTGGCCTTCTGCCTTTTCTGTGGGCATCAGCTAAATGCCTGATGCCTAGGTGCATCATTGCACTCTTACTGACTATTATTTTCAAATTTTGGCTATTGACAACTGAAAAGCAGTTGCATGTGTTGGGCTTAACATGAATCCTTCCCTGGCTTGTATGAACTTAAAAACAATATAAAAGTATATTACTCTACATGGTCTTTAAAGTAATTAATTTGTTTGGTTTTGAGGAATGAACTCAGGGCATTTCATACTCTGAGCACATGCTAAACAATGCTCTACCATGGAGCTACACTCCTATGGTTAGGTTCTTCATTCAAGTTTATTGTTGTAGATTTTCTCACTGCCTACTTTGCACTTGTATCTGTGAGAAGCCTCTTAATAGGAGGAGGAAGAGGCTCTATCTGTCCGTGAACTCTAATGTCTTGTCTGGTAGTAGTAGTAAAGATGACTTGAGCTTACTCTGTTGCTTGGCAGCCTGTGTCTTAAGAGTTTTGGGTGTGCTGGAGAACATCAGCCAGTGTTTTGTCCCTGATGTCAAGTGGCTGAGACCAACAGCGACAGTGACTTTCTGAGATAGGGCGAGTGTTTCACCTATATCTTTCAGTCTTCATACCAAAACGTTTGGTGATTTCAATTGTTTATTGTAATGAAAGCCACTATACCTGGTAGAAAAACAAAGCCTTGGCTATGAATGACTGCTGCATTTATTGCTTCTGCATAGACATCATTTTATTACAGTGCTTTGATGCCCAGCCATATGGGGACCAGGAGACATTAAATTTGTGTTTGATGTATTCAGTGGTATATATCATTATTATTCATTTTTGAAGTCTTCAACTCTCTTTGAAGAGATTTAAGTTGAATTCTATTTTTAATTACAGTATATTTATTCCTAACAAGTCACTGATACCAAATCATGATTTTTTGGTGTGTGCAAATGAATACAGTCAACTATTGTTCTTACCTTGCAAGCTGTGAAGTTATTTATATAAACTAAAAGGAGTAGAATAAGATATCTATTTGAGTAGCTGTAAGTGAAAATATGGTCACTGTTAGGGTAAGGGACAATATCACCAGGCTTTAAAACATGATGCAGGAAATTTTTGCAGAAAACCTTAATTAGGTAATAGATTTTTGTATTCACAAAACAGACTTCCTTTGGAAAATGTAAAAGTGTTCCATAACTCCTGGTCATTTGATTTTTTTTTTTTTTTTTTAGACAGGGTCTCACTATGTAGTTGAGACTGACCTGGAACTCACTATGTAACCCAGGCTGGTCTTGAACTCACAATGATCCTCCTGCCTCAGCCTCCCAAGTTCTGGGATTACAGGCATGTGCCACCATGCCTGGCATTTGATGTGTGGCTTTGAAGAAATTTTTTCTTTTTCTTTTCTTTTTTTAATACTAGATGAAAGTGACAGTGCAAATGAAGGAACAAGTTAACTATGGTAGGGAATAATGGGATCAAGAGTCAATCAAGACTAAGAAGCCATTATGACTTAGTGGTAAGATTTAAAATTGGACTAAGGACAGGCAATTTGATAATTGAACTAGTTATATTGTAATTAACCTTTAGGGTTCCCTTCCATACATTCTGCCCAAAGTCTTGAGAAATGCTAAGAAAGAGAAGTTGTTCTGGGTTAATTTCCATGTTGTAAAAGTACAAGGAATAACATTAAAATCATTTAGTTGCATGGAACAGTTAATTGGATCTAATAGATGTTTAATATATTTTTTCATACTATGGAGACTAAAGAAAAAATTTTCCCTCTCTCTCAAAATAATGCTGTTGATAGGCAGTCAATCTTTGAATCTTCACAGATCTTGGAGGTATGTAAGTTTTGTTTTAATACATGTATCAGTCACAGTTGTAGATGTAAGAGCATCTACATGGTATGAGCTCTGCTTCTGTTAGTACTGGATGTAATTTGGGGGGGTATAGTGTAGGTTAAAACACTTCAATATAATGCATTGGGCTTTTGTGTTAAGATCCATATTGTCTTGCTAGAAAATGTCTTGCTTGAGGAAAATAAATTTAGTGCAGCAGTCTAAATACAAATGGATATTTTAATAATGTGTCAATTAGGAAAATATAGAACAAATACTTTACAGGTTTTATTATATTTGAAATAGGACTTGACTAGTAAGGAATCTGGTGGCATACTTCAGTTTTTTCCCATATAAGGAAAATCATTTTACAATATGTATTTGGTTCTCTGTTCCTTTATACATAGCAAGGAAGAAGCTGTCAGCAGCAAAATAGGAAACCTCTTGACACGAAAGGCTGAACTGAATACAGGAATGAACTGAAAGACCAGTATTTAAGAAAGAAAACTTCGTTTCTTTGAGTGGTGTACTTGTAATTGAGTACCTAGCATTCTGTATAACATTGTACAGTGTAGAAAGCTCTTTAACAAGACTGACTGAATTTATTTGTGAAACTTAACAAGCGTAAGGTAGATGATTGTAGAATCAAAGGGGCAAGCATTAGAGAGCACCTTTAGCCAAGCTTTTTTTTCCCCCCTCACAGGTGAGATGTGATTTGACAGACCTAGCCTGAAGATCATAAGGCTATTTATTTAGTAGGAAGCCTTAAATTTCCAGCTCTGTTTGCTTTAGGGGGTATTCTGTGGCAGCAAAATGTACTCTTCAGATCCACCTGTCTTTGCCCTTTTCTTGAAATGTGTTTGCAGAGTTGCCATGTATTGTGCCTCAAGTAGCTGAGAAGCTAGTTTTATGTATAGAAGTTACATACAACATCAGATAGTCCTTAATATGATTTAATGTCATGCCATAAAAGCACAGCACCTTCTACAAGAGAGTAAACACTGTAAATAACTTCAGTAGCACCAAATGGAAGAAAGCCTTTTTTCCATTAAACATTTCATGTTTTCTAATGAATTAAAATTGAGTGGTTTGTAGATTAGACCTTTTTTATCCTCTACCATATCATAGATTCGTGGGTACACTTGAGATGATAAAATGGTAGTAATTTGAAAAGATTATTTTTGTGTTTAGGTTCATACTATTTCATGAAAAAGATATATCCAGAAGTAGAGCAGTGCTTGGGTGCATTTCTAAGCATGCAATTTAAATACTTCACTGTTAATATATTTCTTTTTTTTTTGAAGCAAACATTTATTGATACATTTTAGATATACATAATGTAACATTAATCATAAGGACTTTGTATCTATGCATGATACGTCTTGCTGCTGCTTTTTGCCCATTCCCTTTCCCTCCCTTCAACCTCTTTTTCCCTCATTTATAAAACCTGTTTCCATTTTTTCCTTCTATTCTCTTTTTTGTCCCTTCTTTCCTTCCCCCTACCCCCTTCCTCGTTCCCCTTCTGATTTGAACATTTCCTTCATATTTCTTAATATCTATTACACATTTGGTTCTTATCTCCACTTCCAGTTTCAAAAACAATGTGGTTTTGAAACGTGTATCTGATTTGTCACTTAAGAATATAGTCGCAAAGCATATTCATTTAGCTAGAAATGTCTCAAGCTTACACTTCTTTATAGCAGAGTACTCTCTGTTGTATATATAAAAAAAAACCCAAAAAAACACCCTACATCTTCTTTATCTATTCATTGGTTGATGGCATCTGGGCTGTTCCCAAGATTTAACTATTACAAACTGTCCTGCTATAAACATTGGTACACATATATATAATGTTTTTAATTCTTTCAAGAAGATACCAAGAAAGAGAATAGCGAGTTAAACAGAACCTCTAATTTTAGTTTTTTGAGGAATCTCCACACTAATTTCCACAGTGACTGCACCAGTTTGCATTCCAACAACAGTGGAACAAGGTTCCTTTTTTCCCCACAGCCCCTCCAGGATTTGTTATTGCTTGATTTCTTGGTAATAGCCATTCTTCCTGGAGTGAGATGGAATCTCAGTGTTGTATTAATTTGCATTTCTTGAATGACCAGAGATGTTGAACATTTTTTCATATATTTATTTGCCATTTCTTCTACTTCATCTGAGAAGTGTCTGTTCATTTCAGATGCCCTTTTTGGATTGGGTCTTTAAATTTGGGGGAGGTCCAATTTTTTTGAGTTCTTTGTATTCTAGATATCCTTTGCCTGAGGATCAGCTGGCAAAATATGTTTCCCACGCTATGGGTTGTCTCTTCACTATGTTTGTAATTTATTTTGCTGTGCAAAGCTTTTTAATAAAATGAGATCCCATTGTTGATTCTTAGTGATATTTCCTGTTTGATCAGGATTTTGTTCATGAAGTATTTGCCTACTCCAGTGTCTGCCTACTCCAGTGTCTTCAAGAGTTCAGCCTATTCTAGCTTCTAGCAGAATTTAATGTTTTTGTTTTATATTTGGATCTTTGATCCATTTTAATTTTACTTTAATGCATGTTGAAAAGTATCTTTGGCATATGAAAAGCCAATTTTTCCAGCACCATTTATTAAAGTGGCTATCTTCTGGTGAAGATATTTGGCTCCTTTGTGAAAGATAAGGTGACTATGTGTTTTGAGTTGTTTTTGCATTTTTCTAATCTGTTTCATCGATCCTTGGGTTTTTTTTTTTTCTTTTTTTTTTTTTTTTTTTTTTTTTTTTTTTGCCAGTACCATGCTGATTTTAATCACAGTAGCTTTATAGTATAGGTGCAAGTTAGGAATTGTGATACCCCCTGCCTTGTCTTTGTGCCCAGAATTGCTTTTGCTATTCTAGGTATCTTCTGGTTCCAAATGAATTTTAGTATTGTTTTCTTTAATTCTGTGTGATATGCTATTGGTATTTTCATTGGAATTGTATTAAATCTGTGTAACAGTTTTGGAAGTATGGCCATTGTCTCTATATTCATTCTTCCTATCCAAAAGGATATCTTTTCATTTTCTGATGTTCTTTTCAATCTCCTTTTTCAGAGTACTGTAGTTTTCCATGTAAAGACATTTTATTTCCTTGGTTATATCGATTCCTACGTATTTCATTTTTTGTGATGCTATTGTGAAAGGAGTTGTTTACCTAATTTCTCAGTGAACTTATTTTTTGTTTATAGGAATGCTACTGATATTTTGAGTGTTGATTTTATATCCAGCTATGCTACTGAATTTGGTTATTAAATCTAGATGTCTTTTGGTGGAGTCTTTGGGGTCTTCTATGTAGAGTAGCATGTCATCTGCAAATAATGATAATTTAACTTCCTCCTTTCCTATATATTTCTTTTTCTTGCCTAATTGCTCTGAATGTTTCCAAGACTATATTAAATAAGAGTGGTGACAGTGGACCTCCTTGTTAGAGTCTCAATTGAGAGAAAGCTTTCAGTTTTTGACCATTTAATATGGTGTTAGCTTTTGTTTTGTCATAGATGGCTTTATCAGATTGAGATAAAGTCCATCTATTCCAATTTTCTGTAGTTTTTTTTTCAATGAATGAGTGTTGAACCTTGTCAAATGCATTTTCTGCATCTGTTGAGAGGATCATATATTTTTTTGTCCTTGGCTCAGTTAATATCGTGTATCACATTTATTGATTTACATATGTTGAACTACCGCTGTATCCCTGGGATGAATTCAAATTGGTCATGGTGTATAACCTTCCTGATGATCTTCTACATTCTGTTTGCTGGTTTCTTATTGAGGATTTTTGCATCTGTGTTCATTAGGGAGATTGGCCTGTAATTCTCCTTTCTGGTTGGGTCTTTCTCTTGCTTCCAGAAATGATTTTGGGAATGATTTTTCCTTTTCAATTTCATTAAAGTGTTTGAAGAGTAGTGGCATTAGGTCTTCTCTAAATTTGTTGTAGAATTCAGTAGTGAATCAGTGAGGGCTTGGGCTTTTCTTTCTTAGTAGGTTTTTAATTATATCTCTAATTTCATTGACTGATACAGTTTATTTAGAATTTTTATATCTTCTTGATTCAGCTTAGGTAATTCATATGTATCTAGGAATCTATGTCTTCTGTGTATTCTCCCTTATTAGAATACAGATTCTCAAAGTAGATAGTGATGATTGTCTGGATTTTTGTAGTATCTGTTGTGATTGCACCCTTTTCATTCCTAATGGCATGGATTTTATTTTTATTTATTTATTTATTTATTTTTGTTCAGCTTTAATTGAGTTTATTGGTACCTTTTAGGGATACAGTACAGTTACATTCATTGTTGGGATCTTGTACCTCTACATGACAAGTCTTGATTCTCATTTGTTCCCCTTACCTCGGCCCTCCCTTCACCCCCTTCTCCCCTCCCCATCTACAAACACTTTATTTTCATCTTTTCATTCTCTCACATTTTTTTCTTTTCCCTTTTTACTCTTCCCCTACCCATCCCACCTTCCCTACACCTTTAGCTCCTTTCTTCCCATTTCTAAATGTCAGTAATCTTATTAGAATCTTATGCATTGTTGCAGATTATTTACACCAGGGAAACTATTCGGTATTTACACATGTGTGACTTATTTATTTCACTTAGGAGTATATCTTCAATATGTATCCATTTTCCTATGAATGAAT
>NW_022900948.1:2640839-2656387 GCF_012274545.1 Fukomys damarensis | reverse complement strand
AGAGCACCTGAGAAATTTCATGAACACCAAACCAGCACTGCAAGGAATTCTAAACAATATCTTAGAAAAGGACAATGAAGTTCACAATAACATGAGGCCCAACAGACCAAATCAAATAGGCAAGGCAAGAAACTAAAAGGAGATGGGAGAAAAAGTAAAAAGAATTAACAAAAGGACAATAACATGACAAGAATAAGTCAAAATATATCAGTTATAACCATCAATGTTAATGGCCTCAATTCACCAGTCAAGAGAAACAGATTGGCAGAATGGATTAAGAAGCAAAATCCAACAATATGTTGTATACAAGAAACACACCTAGTGCAAAAGGAAGCCCATAGACTGAAAGTGAAAGGATGGAAAAACAATTCTCCATGCGTCAGGAGCCCAGAAAAAAGCAGGGGTAGCAATCTTATTCTCCCTAATGGCATGGATTTGAATCTTTCCTTTTTTTAACAAAGTCGGCTAAACATTTGTCAATTTTATTTAATCTTTCAAAGGCCCAACTGTTTCATTCATTGATTCTTTATATTGTTAGTCTCCATTGCATTAATTTCTTCTCTGATCTTTATAATTTCTTCCCTTATATGAGCTTTGCCTTGAATTACTCTTCTTATTCTGGAAACTTGAGGTTCAGCATTACATTTACTTGAGTCTACTCTGTTTTGGGGAATTCACCACTCTAAATTTCCCTTGTAGCACTACTTGCATTGCATCCTATCGTTCTGGTATGTTGTATTGGTGTTACCGTTTAATTGGAAAAACTTTCTAGTTTCTTCTTTAATTTAATCTGTGACTCATTAATTGTTCAGGAGGGTATTGTTTAATTTTGATGTGTTTATGAAGTTCTTGTGGTTTCTTTTGCCATTCATTGATTTCCAGTTTCAGTGCAGTATAATATGCAATATTATTGTTTGATAATATTATGAATGGGATAATTTCATATCCTTTGCATGTTCTTAAGCATGTTTTATGAGCCAGTATGTAATCTGTTTTGGAGAATGTAGATTGTGCAGCTGAGAAGAAAGTGTATTCTGATATTGTCAGGTAAAACACTCTGTAGACATCTGTTGAGTTCATTTGTTCATAAGTTTGGTTCAGTTCTGATATTTGTTGATTTTTTTTGGTGCAGTTTATATGCTTATATTTTGGCATAGTTTGTATGTTATATTTGTAACAGTGGGGTATGGAGGCCCCCCATTATAATTGCATTAATACTTGTTTGATTTTTCAAGTCCATTAATATTTGTTATATAGTTGAGTGTGCTGATATTTGGTGTATATATATTTATGATTATTATTTCTTATTCTTAGATTATTCCCTTTATAAGTATGTAATGACCTTCTTTGTCTCTCTTAATCAGTCTTGGCTTGTAATCCACTTTTTCTGCAAATAGAATAGCTACTCTGCTTTTTTGCAGGTTCTTGTAGCATGGAGTATTGTTTTCCATCCTTTGACTTTCAGTCTGTTAAGTTTCATTTTGAATTGAATTTGTTTCGTGTATTTAGCAAATTGTTGGAACTTGTTTCTTGATTCATTCTGGCAATTTCTCTTGATTGGTCAATTGAGACCATTTACATTGATGGTTATATAACAGATATGTATTGACTTCTCCTTGTCAGGTTATTTTCCTGTTGTTGGTTTGCTTTTTTTACCCCTTCTGTTCAATTGCTTGCCTTGCCTTGTGGATTTGTTGTTTGGGTTCATGGAGTTATAGTCCTTGTTATCTTTTTCTAGAATGTCCTTCAAAACATTTTGGAATGATAATTTTGTGGTCATGAATTTTTCAGGTGCTCTTTGTCATGAAGTATCTTGTTTCTTCATCAGTTTGGTAAAGATAGTTTTGCATGGTATATCAATCAGGGTTAGATGTTTTCTTTTAGGACTTGAAATACTTCACTTCAAGCTATCTTTGGCTTGCGGGTTGTGTTGTGAAGTCTGTTGTGATTTTGATGGGCTATCCCTTATAAGTGATTGTTTCTTTTTTCTAACAGATTTTAATATTTTTATTTCTGTATTGAATTTCTGGAATCTTAACTATTATATACCTTGGTGTGGATTTTTTTGATATGGCTAATTGGAATTTGTATGTCAAATTCTTTTTCCCTGTTTGGGAAGTTTGATGCCATTACTTCTGTAAATAAATATTTTATGTCATTTGTGCCATCTCTTGGTTTTTCATTGACTCTGATCAAGCGTATGCTATTCTTTGCACTGTCTACCAGCTGTTAGATTGATTTTTTTTCTTGGTCCCTTGTTACTAATCTTTCTTTTCACAATTGCTAACTGCAATCCTGTCTTCTGTGCCTGACATTCTGTCCTCACATTGGATTATTCTGCTGAATACACTTTGAATGGAATTTTTAATCTTTGATGTCTGTTTGATTTCATTGATTTCTTATGTTAAGCATTCATGGTTTCCATCATTTTCCTAATGTCTCTCTTTTTTAAAAATCTGTATGTGCTCTAGAGTCACCAATTATGTATTTCATTATGGTCACCATCTCTGTGTTTAACTGAGAATTTCTAATTTGAATTTTTTTTAATGCCTCATTCATCTACTTTGTTACATCCACTTTTACCAGTTCAGAGTCCAGGTGAGTGGGTTTCAAATTGTTCCACCTTGTTGCTCCCCGTGTTGCATTTTGACCTGGAAGTTTGGGCTTGCTTCTTCCATAAGTGTCTTCTCATTTTCTATGTATATATTTTTGAGTTTAATTCCTGTGTTTATGCTCATAAATTAGTATGACAAATAGCTTTATTGCTAGTTTTTAGAAAACTTAAAGAATGACTTCTTCTTAGAATTGTCTTTCACGTGTAGCTGGTTTTGGGTTTTCAGTATGTTGCAAGATCCTATCTCTTCAATTTACTGGGAATTACTGCTAGATAGCCCTTGCTTCTTTGGTACTGCCCGATGGCATTTTTTTTTTTTTTATGACCCTTAGGCAGTCTCAGTCTTGGCATTCCAGAAAGTATACCTAACTAGAACAGTTATGTTACCTTGGCTAAAGTAGTGTAATCACCTATAACAGTAACCTCAAACATAGCCCAGAAAATGTCAAACTGTGATAACTCTGAATTTGCCCCTTTACCCATATGAACTATTATTTTTGGTTTTATAAAAAAAACCTAAAACAAACTAGAAAATTATACACAGTAAATATGTCCTTAGTATAGCGATTTTACTTGCAGAGGAGAAAATTCAAAAGGGATTTGGGGAAAAAATAGAGAAATAGAAGAAGAGGAAGACTTTAGAATCAAGGCTTAAGGACAGGATGATTGCACAGATTTTGGGAAACTAAAGAGGACAGGAGGGAAAGAGAAGGAAGAAATAAAAACAACAGAACAACAAAAAGTGGAAACAGTTTTTACACTTATATAAAAACAAGAACAATTGAGAACAAACAAACCAAAACAGGAAAAGGGAAAAAACAGAAGAAGAAAAAAAATTTTTTCCAGCTTTAATTGAGTTTATTGGTACATTTTAGGGATACAGTACAGTTACATTCATTGTTGGGAATTTGCACCTCTACATGACAAGTCTTGGTTCTCATTTTTTCCCTTGTCCCTGCCCTCCCTTCACCCCATCCTCCCCTCCCCATCTACAACCACTTTATTTCCATCTTTTCATTATCTCACATTTCTTTCTTTTCCCTTACTACCCTTCCTCTACCCATCCCACCTTCCCTACACCTTTAGCTCCTTTCTTCCCATTTCTCAGTGTCAGTAATCTTATTAGGATCTTCTGTATTATTGCAGATTATTCACACCAGAGAAACTATTTGGTATTTACACATGTGTGCCTTATTTATTTCACTTAAGAGTATATCTTCAATATATATCCATTTTCCTATAAATGAATCTATTTTCTCATTCTTTATGGCTCAGTAATATTCCATTTTATAGAAAAACCACATTTTCTTTATCCAGTTTCCAACTGATGGGCAAATGGGCTGTTTCCAAGTTTTAGCTATTACAAACTGTGCCGCTATAAACATGGGTGCACATACTTCTCTGTGATATGATTCTTATAGTTCTTTTGGAAAGATACCCAGCAGAGGGATGGCTGGGTCAAATGGAATCTCCAGTCCAAGCTCTTTGAGGTATCTCCATATTGATTTCCATAGTGGTTGCACCAGTCTGCATTCCCACCAACAATGGAGAAGGGTTCCTTTCTCCCCACAACCCCGCCAACATTTGTTATTGTGTGATTTCTTGATAGCTGCCATTCTTTGTGGGGTGTGGTGGAATCTCAGTGTTGTTTTTATCTGCAACTCTCGAATGATCAGTGATGTGGAACATTTTTTCATATATTTACTTGCTGCTTTTACTTCTTTGTCTGGGAAATGTCTGTTCATTTTGGATGCCCATTTTGGAATCGGGTCTTTATATTTGGGGGGCTGATGGTTTTGAGTTCTTTATATATCCTTGATAATAGTCCTTTGTCTGAGGAACAGCTGGTAAAAATTTTTTCCCACATTGTAGGTTGCCTCTTGGTTCTGCTGATGGTTTCTTTGGCAGTACAGAAGCTTTTTAATAAGATGAGATCCCAGTTGTTGATTTTATCTGCTTGTTCCCGTGCTACTGAGGATTTGTTCATAAAGTCTTTTCCTATGCCAATGTCTTCTAGAGTTCTGCCTAACTTACCTGCCAGCAAGTTTAATGTTTCTGTTTTAATATTTAGATCTTTAATCCGTTTGGATTTTAATTTAGTGCATAGTGAAAGATAAGGGTCTAGTTTTAATCTGTGGCAGGTTCACATCCAGTTTTTCCAACACCATTTATTAAAGAGGCTATCTTTCCTCCACTGAGGATGGTCAGCTCCTTTGTCAAAGATGAGGTAGCTGAGTACATCTGGGTTTTTGTGTCTTCCAGTCTGTTCCACTGATCCTCAGGCCTGTTTCTTTGCCAGGACCATGCTGTTTTTATCACAGTAGCTTTGTAGTATAGTTTCAAATTGGGAATTGTTATACCCGGTGCCATGTGTCTGTTGCCTAAGAAGGCTTTTGCTATTCTAGGTCTCTTATGGTTCCAAATGAATTTTTGGATTCTTTTTTCTAGTTCTGTGAAATATAGTGTTGGAATTTCTACTTGGCATTGCATTGAATGTATAAAGCAGTTTTGGTAGTATGGCCATTTTCACTATGTTGATTCTTCCTACCCAGGAGCAGGGGATATCTTTCCATTTTTTAATATCCTCTTCAATTTCTTTTTTCAGAGTGCTTTAGTTTTCAGTGTAGAGATCTATTGCTTCTTTTGTTAGATTGATTCCTAGATACTTCATTTTTTTGGATGCTATTGTAAAAGGAATTTTTTCCCTTAATTCTCTCTCAGTGAGTCTGTTATTTGTGTATAAAGAAGGCTATTGATTTTGGGGTGTTCACCTTGTATCCAGATACTCTACTGAATCTGTCAATTAAGTCTAGAAGTCTTTTGGTAGAGTTTTTTGGGTCTGTGATGTAGAGTATCATATCATCAGCAAATAATGACAGTTTAACTTCTTCCTTTCCTATCTTTATTGCTTTAATTTCTTTCTCTTGTCTAATTGCTGTGGCTGTTGTTTCCAGAACTATATCGAAGAGGAGTGGTGATAATGGGCATCCTTGTCTTGTTCCTGATTTTAACATGAAGGTTTTCAGTTTTTGGCCATTTAATATGATGTTAGCTGTTGGTTTTTCATAGATAGCCTTTATTAAGTTGAGGTATAGACCATCTATTCCAATTTTTGGCAGGGTTTTTATCATGAATGGGTGTTGAATTTTATCAAATGCTTTTTCTGCATCTATTGAGAGGATCATATGGTTTTTGTCCTTGACTTTGTTTATATAATGTATTACATTTATTGACTTTCGTATGTTGAACCACCCTTGCATCTCTGGAATAAATCTGACTTGGTCAGGATGGATGATCTTCTTAATAATCCTCTGTATTCTGTTTGCTAGTATCTTATTAAGGATTTTTGCATCTATATTCATTAAGGAGATTGGTCTGTAGTTCTCCTTTTTGGTTGTATCTTTCTCTGGTTTGGGAATCAGAGTGATACTTGCTTCCAGGAATGAATTTGGAAGTATAGCTTCTCTTTCAATTTCATTGAAAAGTTTGAAGAGTAATGGTAGTAGTTCTTCTCTAAATGTCTTGTAAAATTCAGCAGTGAATCCATCAGGGCCTGGGCTTTTCTTTGTTGGTAAGTTTTTAATTACATTTTCAATTTCACTGATTGTGATTGGGGTGTTTAAAATGTTTTTATCTTCTTCGTTCAACTTTGGTAATTCATAAGTATCTAGAAATCTCTCTATATTTCTTCTGTGTTTTCCATTTTATTGGAGTACAGGTTCTCAAAGTAGGTATTCATGATCTTCTGGATTTCTTTTGGATCTGTTGTTACTTTGCCTTTTTCATTCCTGACTGCATGGATCTCAGCCTTTTCTTTCCTTTTTTTGATAAGATTACCTAAGGGTTTGTTAATTTTATTCATTCTTTCAAAAAATAAGCTCTTTGTTTCATTTATTTTTTGTATCATTTTCTTAGTTTCATTTGCTTTGATTTCTGCTCGGATTTTTATAATTTCCTCTGTTGTTTGAGCTTTGGGTTTTTCTTGCTCTGTTTTTCTAGGAGTCTAAATTTCATCATTAGTTTGTTTATTTGAGCCCACTCTCTTTTCCTAGTGTGGGCATTCAGTGTTATGGATTTTCCCCGTATAACTGCTTTCATTGTATCCCATAGATTCCTGTATGTTATATTGGCATTTTCATTTGTACAAACTGTCCGATTTCTTCTTTAATTTCCTCTGTAATCCACTGATTGTTTAGGAGAGTGTTGTTCCGTTTCCATGTGCTTGTGAAGTTCCTACAGTTTCTTGTGCTATTGATCTCCAGCTTGATTGTACTATGTTCTGATAATATACAGGGGATGACTTCATTTCTTTTGCATTTATTCAGACCTGTTCTGTGAGGCAATATGTGGTCTGTCTTGGAAAATGATCCATGTGCAGCTGAAAAGAATGTATATTCTGATTTTGTTGGGTGGAATACTCTGTAAACATCTATTAAAACCTTGTGTTCCAAAGCTTGATTCAGTTCTATTATTTCATTGCTGATTTTCTGCCTAGATGATCTGTCACTTTGTGATAGTGGGGTATTTAAGTCCCCCACTAAAATTGTATTAGTGCTTATTTGGTTTTTCACATTACTTAATATTTGTTTTATATGGTTAGGGGCATTTACATTTGGTGCATATATGTTTATGATTGTCAACTCTTCCTCTTGAATTGTTCCCTTTACAAGGATGTAGTGTCCTTCTTTGTCTCTCTTAATGAGTTTTGGTTTGAAATTTACTTTATCTGAGAATAAGGTTGCTACCCCTGCTTTTTCCTTGGCTCCTGACACATGGAGAATTGTTTTCCATCCTTTCACTTTCAATCTATGGGCTTCCTTTTGCACTAGGTATGTTTCTTGTATACAACGTATTGTTGGCTTTTGCTTCTTAATCCATTCTGCCAGTCTATTTCTCTTGATTGGTGAATTGAGGCCATTAACATTGATGGTTATAACTGATATATTCTGACTTATTCTTGTCATGTTATTGTCCTTTTGTTGACTCTTTTTACTTTTTCTCCCCTAGAAGAAGAAAATTTTTAAATCCACACTTCAAGGTGTGTCTCTGTTGTCACTGATAGGCAGTTGGGCACACAGAGAGCCCAAGATCTGTGTTGATTACTCCCAACAAGCCAGCTGCATATTTATGTTGGTGTAGTGGGTAATCCCAGCAAGCCTGAACCTTTTGTTTGGAAGCTCAGTTTGGTTTCTGGCTTTAAGGTTGAACCTGATTTGTTCAGCCTGCAGCACTGTGTGCCTCCTGCCAGCTTGAACTTGGCTCCTTGACCTCCTGCTGACTTGAACTGGATTACACCTTACCCTAATGATGCCATCCTGAAGCTGCTCTTAGTTCCGAGATCAGTTGGCCTCTCTCCAAGATGGCTATCAGCTAGTCTCCCTCTCCTGGAGAACATCTGAACCCAAATAACTCACCAGCCACTGCAGTCTGCTGTGTTCACTGTTCCATTTCACTGCTGTGTTTCTCTGTGGAGGCCTCTTGGACACCACTGTTCACCATATGTCTGCAGATTTGACCCACCCGTCCTACACAGTAAGTCAGGGCTCAGGGAGAAAGCGCCATTTGCCACCTCTTTCTTCTTTGTTGTTCTTTCTTTCCTTGCTCTTTCTATGGGCTTCAGTTCTCACTTCTGATTCTGGCTGGGTCAAAGGTACCCACTTCCATCCTTCTTACAGACACTGGAATATAGCAAGTCTGGGAGAGGCTGTTTCTCTCCTGTTCACCACTCCACCATCTTTCCAGAAGTCTCCTAATGTATTTGTTCTTCAGTGGTAAAAATCGAACCTGTGTGCTTCCCTCGGTTAGTGTTGATGGTGCACTTACTGTAGTCATGATGTTTACAGTGCCATGTTATTTCAGCATCCTAATGAATCATTGTCCAAGCAAAGTCTTTTCTGAGCATTTGTTTCTTCATTAAAGTGTCTATGGGAATGTTACATTTGGAGTATTACAATAGCTAATCTTTCCAACTTTTAAGCCAGGTGAGTTTGGAAAAAATGCTTATGTGTGATATGGATATGGCAGTCATAGGAGCTGCAACATTTTTGCATTTTTCTTTAGAAGCCATTTGTTAATTGGTGGGCAAGTTGCCTTGTGGTCTCAGAGTGGTTTGCTGTTACAATCTGGCCCTTAGCAAAAATAAAGTGGATGCTTACTTTTGTAATGATACCTCATTGACTTAATTTGTAGCCATAGTTCACATTGGACCCACAGTTCTTACAACTTGTACTATGTATAAGTTGTGTTCCATTGAGATTTTTTCCCTGTTGCTAGAGAGAGAGAGAGGGAGAGAGAGAGATTGTGATCTTTGATTCTATGTTTGAAGTATTTAAATAGGTTTCTTTTATACTTAGCATTTTACTTCAACCTACCCAAACACAGTTGATCTTTTCAGGGGTTTCTCCTAGGTATATAAAAATCAATGCTTTGTGTGGCTATTTTAAATTTAGGGGGAAGAAAACATTTGTTCCTCATACACTCTTGAAAAATATAACTGTCTTTTTTCATTAAATTTAAGCAAAATGTCCTATATAATGAGAAAGAAAATCAGTTATTTATACCTAAATCTTTGTGTCAAATGGGGACAGTAGATGTTCTTTGGAATTTACTTTCTTGATCTGTGCTAAAAATACCATTAACTTAATTCTGCATTTTTTCTTTTTGAAATAAAAGTAACTAAAGTTGACACTTGTCCCCAGGTAGAAGACTTGTATGTATCACTTTTTAACAGTCTCTTTAAGGTGAAATGGCATGTTTTTACTTTATGGAAACTTCTGATTATGTGATACTATGCACATTTCCCTCTGTAATCATTCAGCATCTTTTTCTTTCTTAGTTTTTTCTTTAACTTGATGTCATCATATTATACACGATGGACTTAAGCATGTCTGAGTTAGAAATTTAGTATAATATTGTGATGTGCAGACAGAAAGTTAAAGCTTATCATGCATAGTAGTTTTCTGCCCATTTACAACAGTCAGTAACCTTCTGTCCAACAATAGCAGCTTGATGGTAGATGAAGGCAGTGAGCATTCATGTTCATATAGTTTTACGGTTAAATAAAGTTAAATAAGGGAAATCTCAGAAAATCATAAGCCTTCCTTGGTCTTTCATTTTGGGCTGTACATTTTGGACTTGTGGGGGTTATCTGTACCTGTTAGGTGTATAATTAATGAATATCTGTAAGGTTTGTGTATAGTCTCTGGATAGTTATTATAGTTCAGAGGTACCTTACCTTCATTTTACTTTTACAAAGGTAAGAAGTTGTCATGCCAGTAAAGTAAAGATCTTCCTGGGACCAAGGGGCTTCCTTAGATTTTGAGTCCTGGTCTTTATTCTGGAAAGTCCACTGAAGTAAAGCTTTTGGAGGAAGGGGAGCTTGTGTTATTTGAGCCAGTTTTGCTCATTATGACCTTGGAGTGTATTTGGCAGAGAACTGTAGCTTGAGCATGTTCTGGAGAGTGGAAGACCTGGGCTTGAATTTTCTGGAAGAGATTGTAGATTTTTAATCCTCTAATCTGTTTTTTTTCTTAGTTCCCTTTGATTCTAGATATGCACCTTTTCAGTGATCTGTGCCAGAATTAGTGTCCTCAGGTCTTTCTTTTGTCTCTCTCTCTACTCACTGCCTTACTGCTTGGTACATTCTACAGGCTGACAATTATAAACCTTCAAATGTGCAGCTCTGCTCTCAGAGTGGGGTATGTTATGATTTAGAATATCCCTGAGGGGATATTCTAGATCTGCTCAAGGGCAGAGCTTTTGGAAGGTGATTGGGCTATGAATTATGAGGACACTCAGACTCATTGTGGATTCATCCACAGCAGCTGAGTATGCTGTTAAGAGGTAGGGACTAGTTAGATGCAGGTCACATGATCTTGGAAGAATTTGTCTTTCCTGCTCCTCTTTTCACTCTCTGCTTCTTGGCTGACATGATGTGAGCAGCTTTTCTCTGTAGACTTTGCTACTATGCTGTTTCTGCCTTGGAGCTGTCTGACCATGCAAGGGCTGAGACCGCTGAAACTGTGAGCCAAAGTAATTCTGTCCTTTAAGTGGTGAGTGTTGGGGTGTTGTGTCCCAGTGCTGAAGTAAGTGACTAAAACAGGGGTCAGCTCACCTTCTTCTCCAAAGACTGCTTACTGTTTAGTGTGCTGTTGGTCTGGCCATCTCCTTGTTACTGCTCCACAAATTCCTTCTCTCCTGTCCATCTCCTTAACTTCTCTGTGAAGAAAAGCTTGAATGTCATCACCTTTGTTGTGAAACACTAAAGACTTCAGTTTTAATTTGATTATGGTTAAGTATGAAATTTCAGTGCTTAACTTTACTTGTTTCAAGTTCATTAGGTACCTTGTTTACTTTGTGCCTTTTCTACCTTGTTCACTGTGGGGCTTTACATTTTTGAGCCTCTTAGAGGGCAGAGGCCATGGAGGATTGACCTCACTTCCTTTTTTCCAGCTAGGAAACCTCACTGTGTATATGAAAGCACTTGAATGCAATCTGCTGAGGAGAGAAGTGTTTTGTGTGGGCGACAGTTTTGGCAGCAGCAAACATGTTTGGCTTTAGCCATAAGAATTGGTTTCTGAGTCTCTGGATAAGGAGTATGTAAATCAAGGCTCATTTTAAATGAATAGTTAAACGCAGAAAGCACTCATCTATCTGTTTTGTAATGATGGATCTGTTTTGAAGGTTTACTGGTTTGTGCACCTGCAGGATGCTATTTTCTGTTTTTTTCCTTTATACTTAGTTTTTTGGATGAATTAAGAAATGTGAAGTTTCAGTCTGTTGAGTACACGACTAAGAACAAAAAATAAAGTGCAGGTATATTTAGAGATAAGTATGCTGGTTGGAAAGTTTTGATCTTGTGGGATGCACAGGATTCTGCCTCAAAGTAATTTCCAGTTTTGACCAAAGATAATGAAATGTACATCGGAAAGACCGAGTTTGGAAAGTTCAGTCCTGACTTTGAAACCTTAGTGCTATTTTTCAGGTAGCTGTGTGCTTTCCAGAAAGTTCATTGGCACCTCAGAAGCTCCAGATTTATATCAGTAAAATGGGTACAGATAGAGCTTTCTTAGGAGAAGTAAATATGATGAAGCAAACAGTATATAATGATCTTTAAGTTGCTTGTTAGAAGTATTAGGTAGTATAATTGTTTGCTTTTAGGCAACTGGAGAGTAGCATTTATGAGACTTTGACAATGGGCTTTTCTCCACAAACTTAATGTCCTTTTCACATTGGGAAATTTGAGTTGGAGGACCTTTAACTTTTGGATGAGAAAGAGCTATAAGGTCCTGAGTTTGATCCCTAGTACTCCCCCCCCCAAAAAAAAAAATTCAAAAAACAAAAAACAAAACCCCAAACCAAAAAATAAGTGTTAAAAATGAAAATTATCTCTAACAATAATATTTTATCACATGGATCTAGTGGGGTTTGTATAATTTAATGTTTCCATTCTTTGGGATAAAATAGACCTCTTGTAGAGTTTTCAAGATTCGTTGACATGAGCTTTTTTCTTATGATATCTGAATAAAAATCTCTTACGGAGAGAAAGAAAAATGCATTAAGAACACTATACTGCTTCTTGATGGACTGCTTACTGGGGTGTGTGTGTGTGTATGTATGTGCACCCATATGAAGACTGACACCAGCTGATGGTGCAAGTTAACAGCAGGTGCCCTTTTTAACTACCACAGTTAGATGCTTTCTCTTCTTAACCACAATACTTTTGAGGAACACAGTCCTTTACCTTCATCCTAAATGATATTTACTAAGGTAAAGCAGATAACAAAAGCCCCTGTGTGGTTTTGTGTGTGTGTGTGTGTGTGTGTGTGTGTGTGTGTGTATCTGCAATCAATTAATTCTAGTTAATAAAGAAATGAGAATATTGTAGTGGGTTAAAATCTTTAACTGAAATTAGGTTGTGCATTAGCTCAGAATTGTTAATGACCTTTCTTTGAACTGTAGGGTCTGACTTTTTGGCTACCTTTCCAGCTTTTTGGCTTTTGCTCATATCACTGTGGCAGCCCTGCTGTTTGAAGGTGTGGAATTGCTGATCTTTCTTTATGAACAACTACTTAAATCAATAAGTAATGAGAACTGCCTTCTGTTTTCATTATGGTGATGAGATGTTATGCTAGACCTTTTTTCAAGGTATAGAATCTGTTCCAAATTAGGCTCTAATCCTAAGATGTGTATGGGAGTAATTGGTTTACTTCTAACTTCAGATAGAGGTAATTTCTCTTTATCTTCTTTGTCTTAGATGTAAGACATCCTAGTACCCAGTGTTGTACTTGGAGAATTCAAAGAATTTAGTATGCTCTTTCTGGTCTCCGTAGTGTAAGACTAAATTGTGTGGGAGTTCTTAATGTTGTCTGGAAATGTGATGTATTGAGAACTTGCATTTTTGCCAAGTTAAGCAAGGTCATGTTGCATTGCCAGCAAGTTCATAATTCCTGCAAGTAGAACTATAGGAAAATAGAGCTTTATGAGTTGCATAATCAGGTAACAGATATGACCATCAAAATGCCCTGGTGTGGAGGACATTAACTATTCCCTTTAGAAATAGGTTGCTTAGGTAATATTTACCAAGTGATCATTATTTACAACCTCAATTTCAGCAGAAAAGTTGCAGTTTAAATTTCTATATATTATCTCTGAAGTTCTGAAAACTTTAAAAATATTAGGGTCTTTCAGTCTCAGACTAGCTTTATTAACATTTGCATGAAAGGACGAATCTTTGTATAAATCATCTGTTTTCTGTATTACATGAGTGTTTAGGTTGAATTCTTTATCCTTGTTATAATCTCTGGTAATGTCCTTTGGGAAGTTGGTAAAACACAATGTGAGCTTTCAGAGAACCCCGTTTGGACTGTAGTAGTAGGAGCTCATCAGTTCCCTACCTCATCATTTGATCTTACTCATTGGAGGTCAGTGAGAAGGAACTGTTCACTGTGACCTGAGTTAGTAGAGTGTTTACGTGGAAGGACCTGCTGGATCTGGTATGATGCATTTGAGGGGACTTGAGTAAATCAAGTGTTAAAATGTGGAGAGAAGCATGATTACATAGGGTTGCATTCCTCTGTTCTGAGCGTTCTAAAATGTTTCCCCTGATGTGCTGTATCCATGTGGTTTTGCTATATTAGCTCTTAGATACTGTATTTGGGGGAGGAGGGTACCAGGGTTCAAACTTGGTACCTTGTGCTTGTGAAACAGACAATGGGACCACCGAGCTACATCCTTGGCCTTCTTAGATACTGTATTTAGAAAGCTCCTTGGTGAAGTCTGGAGCACACGGCTCTGGCACCAGAGTTGCAGTGCACAGCCTGTCTGAACAGACATACAGAATGAATGCCCAAGAACAGGAAGTCCATCTGAAGAAAGACAACACATTTGCAACTTTATTGTGTGTTTGGGGAGGAGAGTAGGGTGTTACAATGAAGAAAATGGATCTTTATTAAAAACAAAGAAATTTTTCTCCTTAGAAATAAAAACTTAGTTTTCTAATCAAATTATTTGATGGTCCCTCCCCTTTTGTTAACATACGCAGTGTTACACAGGGTCTGTGTTTGGAGACAGCAAATCTTTTCGTTTTGTTTTCAAGTGTTACATCATTAGCCTTCAGCTTGCAAGAATCTTGCTTGACGGAGAGGACCATAGGTGACCTATTTGTGATAACTGTGAGGTTTAAAGAGGATTCATGCTACTTGTATTTTTTATTTCATAAAACATTACTACTGCTCTAAATGAAATAATAGGTACACATCAATCAGTGTAGTCACCTTTTATTGTTGATTCACCTACCAGGTTTTTACAGAATTCACTCTGCATTTTGTTTGACTTTAACATGAATAGTCTCGGCAGACTTAATTATATTAGAGAAAAAGCACTTTCAACAAAATTATATGCTGACATTCCATAATTCATACTTACAGATTTGTGAAAGAGATTTATGTAAATCTATCAAATTACTCTAGATGACATTTTTTAAAATTGAGATTTCATTTTAATGATATTTATAGAAAAATTTTATATGAAAATTTTTACATGAATAATTTTTTTAAAAGCTCATATCACTCTGTTAGAGTCAGACAGAATATTGTAATATTTGAGCATCTTGTCTCCACATGTTCTATAATACATCTGGTATAATGTAGGAACATGGGGAGCATGTTTATAAGGGCAGCTCTTTCCTGAACAGGAAGCTCCTAGAAGGCAGATGCTGCTCTTTTTTCTTTGTTCTTCATTTGTTCAGTCAGTCACTGGACATTTACTTAACAATATGTTCTGGACCTTCTTTGTCAGAAACTAAAATCCCTTGTTCTTGTTCAACAGTTTAGTGGGATGGGGGTCATCCAGATTGACTGCCTACATATAATAGGATAAAGGTACAATAAAAGGGGCTGGGGGAGGACTAGCCAGGAGTGTTAACCAATGTGCATTGGGAGTGGAGGAAGCCTTCTATATACAGCCAGTTCTGTACATATGTTCCAGGGACTGGGATATGAAGGTGCATTGGAAGGAATATGTGTAGAAGTAGTGGAAACTGAGCTAAAATGGAAGTAAGCAAGAAGCTAGCAATGAGCTTGTAAACCAGAGCATGGACAAATTATCCCCGCAGTACTGTAGGAGGGGGCTGGTTTTGAAGTTACCAGGAGTCCAAGGAAGGGGTGATGGATTGGTTTTGTTAGGCTAGTGTGACAATAATCTAAGTGAGAATAATACATGAGAATTGATGCTAATGGCAAAGGAGAAGCACATTAAACTGATTGAACTGGCAGGATTAGTACCTGTCTAGTAGACCTTAAGCTGAAATCTACTTGTCTGTCTTACTGGTAAATCTATGAGCTGTTCCTTCAAGTGATGGAACAAATGTTACCTTGGGATGAAGGCCACTCTGACCATTACTTTTTTTTTTTTTTTTTTTTTTTTTTTTTTTTTT
>NW_022900948.1:2565110-2640559 GCF_012274545.1 Fukomys damarensis | reverse complement strand
TTTTTTTTTTTTTTTTTTTTTTTTTTTTTTTTTTTGGTACCAGGCATCAAACTCAGGAACTTGTGCTTACAAGGCAGGCAGCGGCACCACTGAGCTAAATCCCCAGCCCCTGACCATTACTTTTAAACAGCTGCTCTATGCTTCCCTCCACTCTCACTCTCATCCCCCATCTCATTCTTCTCCTTAGTCCTTATTTTTTGTGTTACGCCGTAGGATTTGTTGATTTGTTTCCCTCTCAGAATATAAGCTTTATGAAGAGGAACTTATGTTGTCTTTTTTTTTCTGTATCCGCAGGGCATAGCAAATAGTTACCTTTCCATAATCATGCTTATTATAGGTAAGAAATATGTAGGATGACTCTTTTGTCCCCATTACTTCACATTGTGAGGGTCTAATTTAATATAGGCTGGATAAAATTAATGTGCCAGGTTTATAATAAAAATTATGGCAGTTTGTTGCCTTTAGTGTTAGACCTGAGGGGATAATTTGATATTCTGAACATTGGTAGTAATGTGAAATAGAAAAGACTAAATAAAGTGACCTTTGAATGAAACAGGTCCAGGAGATTGTATATTTTTAATTAAAATGTGCAATTAAATTTTTAATTAAAGTACGCTGTTAAAAGCAATGTAGGTGGCAAGGGAATGGCTGATGCTTTGAATTACACACAGTTTGGGGTAAATTGGCATTTACTGTTTTTCCCACAGTAGCACTTTGTCACTATACAGATTCTCTTCCTGTTTTTGCTTTTCCTGCTTTGACCCCCTTGTAGCTCTCAATGGTCCTTGGTCCCATTCAGAGCCTATGGAGTGTTTCAGCTCTATGGTATATATCACTTGCCAATGGTTCTAAGTAGCTTGTTTAGAACTGTACTCCTTGTGCCAGGGGTATTTTATAAATGATTGTTTTATGTGATATGAAGAAAGCCTCCTTCTTTATGGCAGAGATGTTAGATTAAATTGAAGAATGCAAAATAAAAGGGATCTATATGCAATATATACAGAATATGTGTGCTGAAGTATAGTATTAACCTGAAGACACTGGTACTAGTGTGAAAGTCAGAGGTTGTATAACTGTTTAGAGAGCTTTCTCCTTAAAAAAATTCCAGAGTCCCTACCTTGACTGTTAGTTCTAAGACTTGGTTAATGATTCTAAACCCTTAAGAGCATGTGCCTACAGTCAGCTTGTGAGGACAGCTGGAAGTCGTATGGACTGTGTTCTTTGATGTTCAGTTACCAGGGATAATTTTCTGACGTCTAATGATAAGGTTTACTTTTCTGAATGGCTTTTATTATTGAAGAGAGTTAGCTTTGTCATTTTGGTCAGAATTTTCTTTTAATGAGGTTGCTTTCCATAATGATTATACTTGGGAGTTTAAATGTAGATTTTTTATAACATTTTGAAGAAGTAATTATTTGAGGATTATCAATTTGCACATTCTAAACTCAGAGTGGCTTGAAAAATAGATTTGGATGATATGGATAATGATGCTTGGGTTCCAAGCCTTCCCTGGTGACTCATGATGGTGAATAACTGATAAGTTAGAAAAGTGTGAAATGTGGATCCTAGCTAAGTATTTTTTTCTTGGTATTTGATTTATTTGGTTAAATACATAGTACCATAAGCTTTTTTATTAAGTAATTTAGCAAACATTTGAGTTCCTCAGCATGCTTTTATTTTTTAAAAATATGCACTCATAACCACAAATATGTGCTGAATAAACAAGGTGCGATTTATTTTGCCAAAAGAATAACCACAGAAATTCATTGATTGTGAAACTAATATGTCCACAGAATGTACAGAAACTTGAAATAGAGGGCAATCAAGAAGTACTTTTTGTGATAAAATTGTCAGAAAAGGCCTGGTGACCTTATATATTTCAGGCATATTGGAAACAATCTGAGGGCCTGGGATTTGGCTCAGTGGTTCTGCTGCCTGCCTCAGAAGTGTAAGGGCCCGAGTTGTATCCCCGGTACAAACAAAACAAAAAACCAGCCAGATGTGGTGGCTCATGCCTGTAGTTCTAGCACTTGGGAGGCTGAGGCAGGAAGATCACTGTGAATTCGAGACCATCCTGGATACATAGTGAGTTCCAGGTCAGTCTCAACTACATAGTGAGACCTTGTCTCAAAAAACCAAAATAAAAAAAAAAAATCTGAACTTGGGTGTAAAGTAGTTATGAATTGAGTAGGGAAGAGAGCACAACATTTGAGAGTCCAGGATTCAAGACCTGACTTCACTACTTTGTAATTTCATTTTTGGTTTATAGAATCTGATTGATGTGATCAAGCTCCAGGTTTTTCTTTCTACTTTTAAGAGAAGAATCTTATTATTAAATGTTATTAATGTGAGGTTACAACTAAATAGTAAATTGGTATGAAGCTGAAAGGTGAGAATGGGGAGAGTAGTGTCTATTTGTGATGCCTTTATATATTTAAAGCATCTAATATATATTTTCTGACTTTACAGATTTTCATTGTGTAGCTAACTCACTGCACAATGAAAATCTGTAAAGTTCCCAATTTCATTGTGTTAATAGGACATTTAAACTTAATATCCTAACAACAGCTTTAAAAATACTGCTTTCTATGTTATTTTTCTTAAGATTGCAGCAGAGTTTTGCTTATCAGTTACACATTCTAATTGATGTCTGCCATTCTTCCTATTCATGTCGCTGGTCAAATTAGAAACTTAGAAGGAGAGGTTATTCATGAGTAAATATTTGAATATAATTTATACATGGTATAAATTTAATTGGTTCACTATTACTGAGTCAGATCAAAGACTCATTCAATGGATGGGGGTGTTTATAATACCTTTGGTCAAATAAATAGTAGTACCATAAAGCTTTTTTACTAAGTCATTTAGCAAACATTTGAGTTCCTTAGCATGCTTAGGAGTAAGAGCTAAAGGGCCAGCCTGGAAGGCAGCTAAGCAAAACAGGCTTTTCATTTTTCTACAGAAATCCAACCCAGTATGCACTTTTATGCCTAGACTGACTTCAGGGGGTCCATAAATGGTGTATTGAAGTAATAGTTAACACAGAGGATCCATTTATATAAGCGGTGTGATTGAAAATACTGTGAATCTTTAAATGAAAATTATTTTTATATCAGGAAAAGATACATTGCCAATAATCCCTCTCAAATACTGCACTTCAGCTGGGTGTGGTGGTATATGCCTGAAATCCCAGCACTTGAGAGACTGGGGCAGGAAGATTTCCATGAGTTTGAGACCAGTCTGGGCTACATAGTGAGGTAAAGGCCAGCCTAAACTACATAGCAGACCTTGTCTTAAAAAACCAAAAATAAAATACTCCTCTTCACCTTGAACACACTTAGCACATTGTGCTTGTCACTTTCTGAAACAGTTCTAGAAGTCATCTTTCGCAGGTATCTTTAGTTATGTTATTTACATTCTGAGTCAATTCAAAACATTTACCTTTCAAATGGTCATTCTGACTTGGCAGAAGAGCCAGAAGTCGCATGCTGCCATATCCGGTAAATAAAGTAGGCGAGGACGTACCGTGATGTTTTTATGATCCTGCTTTGCCATTGGATTGCAGTGAACACCGTATTTTTGATTTGACTCATAGAGACACTCCTGAAAGAGGACTTCCAGACCTGCTTCCAAGAGTGGCCATATGATGGGATAAGTATGTTTGAAGCATGTTGGAGGGATTTTGAGGGGGGATAAATTGCAATTTCAGTGTAATGAAATTAAAAAAAATACTTACTGTACAGTTTCATCAACACTTGCATCTTTAACACTTGACTGTAAGAGTCTTTCCCCTAGAGTCATTTCAGATGCCCCGACCATCTTTAGCTCGTGGTCCCTCTGTTGGCTTCCCCAAGCCTCATTCTAGCCTTGGATTATTGCTGCCATTAAAATAGTGATTTCCCAACTAGACTGTACATGTGTGACACTAGGATTTTAAAAAGCTGATGTCTGTGCTTTGTAAGAGACTAATAAAAATGAGTTGTTGACTGTGGGAGCCAGGCATCCACTTTGTTTCTCAAAACTTTGTCGATGATTCCAATGTGTACTGAGGTTGAGACACACAGTGATTAAAAGCTATTAAAATGTGGCTGCCGGGTTAGTGCCAGTAGAACAGTGAATTGGACTTTTTATGATGGTACAATTAATAATCTGATTAAGTTTGTTATTGAATAGCATTGTGACAAAAATGTTTCAATATGTTTGGTTTGTGTTTCCCTTTTCCCAGTATACAGCATGTTTTCATGGTTTAGTGGTAAAATATCCCCCAGAAATCTCCTGTATTTGGAAAATAACTGGATTATGGAGGTACTATACTCACCATTGGATTTATCCATCAGTAAGTTCAGTAGCTGAATGTGCTGTCAAGAAAACTTGATGGAGGTAGAGTGTTTTCTTGTTCCTGGCTCCTGCCCTCTCTCTCTGCTTCCAGGCTGCCATGATGGAAGCAGCTTTTCTTTCCTAGGTCCTTTTGCTGTGCCCTTTTTACCTTGGAGCCAGCCAACTATGGACTGAAGTCTTCAAAAACTTGTGGGCCACTTGTGTTCTTAAAATTGTAGACATCGGGCTGGGGATTTAGCTCAGTGGTTCTGGTGCCTGCCTTGCAAGCCCAAGGGCCTGACTTTGATCCCAGGTACCCCCCCACAAAAAAAATTATTAGCTGTCAGGCATTTTGTCCCAGCAATGAGAAAATTATTTGGACAGATTTTGGTACTAGGAGTGGAGCCATTGCTATAAGCATACCTGACCATGTGGTTAACATGCCTTTAGGGTTGGTTTGGAGAAGTTTGGAAAGCTTTAGAGATGCTAAAGGAGGCTAAAGGAGGCTTACAATACTTCAGCAGAGCAAGTAGAGATTGGTAGCAGATTCTGATTGATGCTCAGAACACAATAATGCTGATAAAATGTAGACAGCAAAATCTAAGCTTAGGTTTTAGCTTGGAGGAAAGACTACTTTGGCAGTTAGACTGAAGGGCATGTGTTTTTACAGCCTGTCAAAAAATTTGTCTTCAATTTGCCTATCCTCTAAGACTTTGTGGGAGACTGAGATGAAAGGCAGTAGACTAATCTAGCAGAGGAAATTTCTTAACATCTCAACACTCAGGCTTTGGTATGGGTACAGTAGGCTTCTCTTATCCAGATCTATAGTGACAACCAGGAACAAAAAGCAGATGCAAAAAATTTTCAGTTTTAGCCTGCAAGGTTGGGACCATGGGGAGAGTGATTGCTGAAAAGATAGGCGCTAAAAAGAAGCCAAGTACTTTTTACAAAAGATGACTTGATGGCTTCAGCAAGACCTCACCCTTTACAGGCTCCAGGGTGTAAAACTGTGAAGCTTTCATTTGAGTAAGGAGTCCCTGGGCCCCCTTCTGAAGAAGGGCCAGAGAAGGACCACCTAGGGAGTTGGCTCCTCATGATTTATTTCACAGTGATTAGCCGTTCAGGCACTCAGAGGCCTCTGCAGGCATGATCCAAGAAGCCCTGGGTACTACTTGACCTGGCATCAGACTTTGGTGTTCTACAAGTGGTGTTGGTTTTACAAACACAAAGAGTGCACAAGATTTAGGGCCATACAGATGTCCACCCAGATTTCAGAAGAAGGCCTAGGAGGCCAGGCAGTGGGCCCCTGAGAGGGCACTGCATGAAGCTGTGAGAGTGAAGAACTCAGGAACTTGGACATGCCAGGAATCTGGATTGTCTGCTGAGGATCAGTTCACTGATGAATATAGCAGCCCCGTAATCTAATAACCTTCCAAACAAATGCAACTTTAGGGGGACATCTTGGATATAAATGAGATTCAAACAGCAGAGCCAACCCAAAAGAGAGACCATATTGGCTGCATCCAGCAAGGCTGTAGGAGTTGGGATACTTAAGCCTTTTGGAGTGTTCATATCTTGTTACAACATTTTCCACATGCTGGACAAGGAACTACAAGATTTAATGTGTGCCTTTCTGAAGTTCAGTCTTGCTTCAGTCCCATTTCTTTCTGTCTCCCCTCTTTTTCCCTTTTTGGATGAGAATGTTTATTCAGTGCCATTGTATACTACAAGTATTTAGCTTCCCTTTTGGTTTCTGCAGAGGCTCACCTGCTAAAAGTTTGCTTTGAGTTTCAAAGGAGACTTTGGATTTAGACTCTTCAACAATGTGGAAACCATTAAGATTTTGGTGACTCTTACTTTTGTATAGTGATGTGAAATGAACATGAAATTTTTGGGGGCTGGGGTGGAATATTGTGGTTTATATCTAAAATGTCCCCCTAAAGTTGCATTTGTTTAGAAGGTGATTGGATTATGGGAATGCTGTACTCATCAGTGACTTGATGTATTGATGAGATTGGGAGCTGAATGTGCTGTTAGGAGGTGGGGCCTGCTTGGTGGAGGGCTCCTGGGATTGTGACCTGGAAGGATGTGTCTTGTTCCTACCTCTACTATCTGCTTCTAAGCTTCTTCCACTAGGCCTTTCTGCCTTTGTGCTCTTCCTCTATGTACTGAATCCTCAATAAAACTTTAGCCAAAATTGACTTCTCCTTTAAGTTGAGGGTGTCAAGGATGGGAAAGTGACTAAGACAGTCTTCACTTGATTTAATTTGAAATGAATACGTTGAAACTCCTTAACATGTATTCGACATGTTATTTTTCTTCACATTTTCTTTTAACTAGTGTGATCCACGTCCATCAGTAATGAGTGTTGTTACTGACCTGGCAACTTTGCTGGGTAGCAGTTACTATCCTTATTTTAGAGATGAGGAAGCTGGTATTCAGAAAGTTTAAATAACTTCTTCAGAGTGACACAATTGGTGAATAGCAGAGCCAGGACTGGAACTCATGCATGCTTTGTCTCCAAAGCCCGTTTCTTTCCATCATATGCTGGTTTCTTGACTTAGACTTTGTTATGTTCTGCCAATTTGAATTTTGCTCATTAACAGTTGAACTGTGACACTTTCGTAAAAGGGCATCCTGTACACAGTAGACACATGATAAAAGTTTGTTGAATTGGTAAAAATCTGAATGGTTGAAAATAATGGTTTGACTCACAACATTTTTATAGAATTGTGAATAAAATAAAGCCTCTGAATTTACGTGAGAGGACAACAAAATGAGCTCAATTAACTTTTAGTTCCCTTTCCTCAGTCTTTTGTTGTGTGTGTGTGTATGTATGTGAACCCAGGGCCTTGCGCCTACTAGGCAGGCTCTCCATCCCTCCCTTTCTGTTTTGTAGTTTGTGCCGAGTGGGTTCTCCTATTTCAGCTTCAAGAGTGCAGAGATTATAGGCATTTACCAACACTCTCAGCCTTTGTTATTTTGTTTTGTCCTTTCTCATATGTTCTCATTGGTTGGAATGTTCTCACCATATATCTCTTTGTGTTCATATTTTTCTGTCTTCCTAATATAGATCATAAAAATCCCTGGAGAAAATTTGATTGAATTTATTTAAGACATCCTCTCTAAGGTCAATGTATAGATAAATTATGCACATATAGAATCATATATCACCTAAGGAAAGGGATACATTCTGAGAGATTCATTGTTACTCAATTTTATCATCCTATGAACATCATAAAAGCATCCTTACACAAACCTAGGTGGCAGAGGTCAATCATGACTTGACCACTTGCTGCAAACTAGAGACATGAAAAACGAGATGTATGAGGTGCTATTGCTACAACCCAGTATCTTGTTTACAGTGAACTGCCTTTGTAATTCATAAGATTATACTCTAAATAATGATAAAAGTAATAGTAAAAAAATACATAAACAGTAACCTAATCATTATTATCAAGCATGATGTACTGCATATAATTGTGTGTGCTATACTTTTATATGATTGGAGGTACAGTAGGTTTATTTACAGCAGCATCACCACAAACATGAGTTTGTGATGTGACATTGCGATGTGGCTATCACATTATCAAGTGATATGAATTTTTCAACTTAATCAAAATCTGAAAGGACCATCACTGTGTATGTGGTCCATCCTTGGCTGGAATGTTTTGTGGGACATCACCATAGATACACATTTTTACCATTTTTGACTTTGAAATAATTGTAGTTGTAAGGCTGTACATGTGTCAGGTACAGTTTACAGAATGCCGACAGATTCTTGGACAGATTCCTGGTTTGCCATATTCCCATTTTATGGGTAAGTAAACAATCTGGAAAGGCCTCGTCCCCTAAGCTCTCTCAGTAGCTGAGTAGAGATTTGCACCTTGTTCTTAAAGCAGGCTTGGCCTTACTGCTGACATACCATCACTCAGGCAGGCCACGTGTGGTAGAACACTTCCGAGGTGTGGGTTTTTTCAAACAGCACTGCTTACTGAGTTCTACTGGATGTTTAGACTTGAAAATATAGTTGAAACTAGATAACAAAAAGATTATATGTGTTTTTCTGGAAGAATTAATTTTCTCTTGAGGAAATATGCTGATGTTATTGACAAGATTCAATGCTGAAATGAAAGTCTATCTCTGTCAGTGGTATAGAACTAATGTATGCCTTTTTACCCTTCCCTTTCATTAGGGCAGAGCTTGGGATATGGCTTTGTGAACTACATTGACCCCAAGGATGCAGAGAAAGCTATCAACACACTGAACGGATTGAGACTCCAAACCAAAACAATAAAAGTATGTTTAAAGATTTAAAAAAATATGTAGAACAAAGGTTAAAAAAATTAAGATTTATATATAGTTTTTTCTTTCTTCATCTGGGTCCATATAAATACTCCTATGAAAAATGCAGTGTAATGTTTTTGTATTTGTTGCACAATGGGGGAAATTATTCATGATTACTATGTGTAGTCTTATATTAAAGTGATGGAACAGCTATGTCTTAGACAAATACTTTTTGAAGGCTTTGAGTTAAAATATCCTTATATAGAGAGAATTATTTGCTGTAGAACTTTAGGGATCCTTAGACTTGTCCTGAGCACAAAGATTGCCCTTAAAAAGGACAAGATAACAAATATGACTTTTTGTAAGCTAGTATAGTCTCTATCGCAGTTTCTCATCTCTGCCCTCACAGTGTGAAAGTAGCTACAACAACTACCTAAATGAATGGATGTCATTGAGAGCTAATAAAACTATTTATGGATGCTAAAATATGAATTTCATGTAATATTTGTGTTTCACAAAACAACCCCCCTTTCCATTTAAAAATATCAAAAACATTCATAGCTCAAAGGCTATGCAAAAACAGGTGGAGGCAGAATTTCATGGTCGGGCTGTGTTTCGTTTCTGTTCTAGTAGATTCAGCTTATAGTATTTTTGAGGAGATTGACTAGAAAGCTTGTGTGAGACACAGGTCATTTTTCCTGTTACATTTTTCTTTTCAAGACCGATAGCAAGTAATTTTATGAAAACTTTCTGCTTTTTTGTATTCTTGAAATTCTTATGTGGCTTCTATCTGGGTAAAAAATTGACCCAGATTACAGTATAGATGTCTTTTCCTTTAGAAAACGAGGGATATTGCCTCTAGCAAATTGTTAGCACCTGTACCATCATTTCACTCTCTCTTGCCCAGTGCAGACATTGCCAATCAATCATTGCGCTCTTTCTCATTGAGTCTAGATGTGGCTCCGAAATATTTTTCAAAACAGTGTTCCTGACAACTTCTATTAATTAACTCAAGTTGGAACCTATTTTCCACTGGTGATTTAAGAAGCCATCTTAGAATATAGCCTGAAGTGGTGAAGGGAAGTTAGTCAAGGTCGACTGTGGTATCCATCTTGCTTTAGAGACTTGTCTAGAAGATTTCTGCTCCTTTTTTCATGTATCTGGAAATGCAGTGTCATCTTTGTGTTTAAAAATTACTTCTCTTGGAATTGTCGGTTAAGGTGATTTGTTGCCCTGGGTAGTTTTGACATCTCATTCTTTATATTTATGGGTCCATAGGAAACATTCCTGTCAGCTCTAATTCATCCAGGGGAAACTGTATGGTGGCTCCTGAATGTGCTTTGATATAAGATGTCCAGAAACTCTGGATGATTTTCAATCAAGAAAACATCCAGTGAAAAGACAGACCTTTCAATACAAAAGTGAACTGGTTGCTATGTTATCAGAATGTGAGGAAAAATTAGATTCTAATTCAGTCTAAGATGATAAAGATAAATTTGTTTTGACCCTTTTTTTCAATTTGAATTACTTTTTTCTCATGGTGCACACATGTCTCCATACTTTGTGTTAAGAGATTAATCTTTTTACAGTACTGATAAACAACAGTTAAATGACTTTAGAAAAAACATTCAATGTCCAGTGACCTTTTGGCTGTTTTATGCATTCTTTGTCCTACCAGAAATTTGTAGCCCGCCCCTTCTTTAACTTAAATTAGCAGCAATCCTGGAAATATCAACTGTGTCTTAGTTCTGGCATCCTGAGTTATGCTTAAGAAGAAAAAGGTTGAGATGGTTTATCCTAGAAAATACACTTTTCTCTGTTCTGGAATTAATCATCGGCTTACTTTGTTCTTAGTGAATCAGTTTTTTTTTTTCTTCTGTGTATCTTGTCTATACTAAGATTTTTTTTTAAAAAAAGGTAGAAATGCAGAGGAAACAACAGATTGACACTGAACGAATATCCACAGCTTTCAAGGAGACCATTGATGGTAACTGTTTTTTTACTCTCCATGATCCAGCTTGCTCTGTTCAGGGTCGAGCTGCTTGGGGTGAATACGTGAAGAAAAGAACAGAAGTGCTGTGTGGTTTTTGTACTATGACATCTGCTACTTCTCCTCTGATTGTCTGAAGGGCAAGTGGGGGTGATGGGTAAGCAGCAGGCTACTTTCTCCCTGCCACCACTTGGTTCCTTCAAAAATATCAGATAAGAGCTGGTATCCTAAATTTGGCCCAGATTTCTTTGCGAGGCATTGTTCAAAAGTGTATGGAACCGTTTTTGTTTGCTTTTTCCGTGTTTTTATTTTCAATTAGGTTTCCTGTTCATTAAGGTCCTGAGCCAGGTTGTACTAAGTTTTCATTGCTTTAAGCACCCCTGGAATCTTATGTTTAGGTCTTTCCATTCCTTAGAATGCTTAGTTTCCTTTTCTGTCTTTCAGTTCATTCTGATGTTGACCATCAGGCTAATCTTATAAGCCAATACTTTCCTCTTGAAACTTCTCACTCAGAATTTTATTGTTTTACCATATCATTTGGCTCAGCTTTGGAGGCTTAAAGCCAGTGCTATTCCTGTTCTCCACTGCAGTCAGTCTGGTTCTTCACTTGGGAGCAGATCTTCTTCCAGCCTCTGTTCATATGCTTTGTGTTCACTTTTCCACTCAGTTTAATTGTAACCACTTCATCTTTTGGAGTTCACACCTTGAGCAGCTGACTTGCTGGTTATCCCAGCTTGTGTTAAGTTAAGTTCTCTTTTATTTGAAGTCTCTGTTCTTTACCTTTGAAGATCCACAGAAGTTTTCTGGTCAGTGAGACCCAGACATAATTTAGCCTTATAAGTACTGCTCTTTGTCCCCAAAGATGAAGCTGGTGGGGTTATACAGGGTAGTCAAATCCTTGTCTTCTTAACACCTGTACAGAACTCTTGCCATGAAACCATGCTTTACTTCAGAAAGCTACAGACTTGTTAGTATGTACTTCTTTATATACAAGTATACAAATGTTTGTATCTTCCTAAACTACCTAGAGTAAAACAAACAAAATCCCTGTTTTTGGAATATGGAAACAGTGAATCACATGAGGTTATTTATTTAACAGTTTCTCTTCAAGTTTCCTAGTTAGCATTAGACCAGTTGGATTTTTTTGTAATAGCATGTAGAATAAATGAGACATATTTGGTGTTTTTGCAGACAGTGAAGCAGAAATCCTTCAGGGACTGTGAAATCCTAAAGCTGTTGTCCCAGACTGAGTTCTTAGTTGTGTCATAATCACAAAGGGAGTAAGTTAGAGACACACATTCTAGGGCCCACTTCAGATCCATTAGATCAGTGTGTCCAGATAAGATTCAGAAATCTTGCCAGATGATTTGTGACACTAAGTCTAAGACTTAGCTCTTAGAAACCACTAATATATACCTTTTTTTGGCGGGGAGTGGTTGGTGGATTCTTTGTATGCTTGATAATTTGTACAGAGAGCTCAGTTTGTTTTCTAGTCTTTACCTTGATAAACTTATTCTGTTAGCTAAAACGTGGTTTTTACTTTTTCAGATGGTAGATTAATATTTGGAGTTTGATGTGGATCAGAAGTATAGTTTAGAAATTAGAATACCACTTACAGATTAAAACTTTAACATAGTTACTGTCGTTTCCTAAAGGTCACTTTTTTTTCTGTTGGGAGATGTCCAAATATCTTTTCTTGTTAGTGACACACAGCCAGCCTTTATCTGCATGAGAGGCAGCTCTGTGGATTAAAGCTTGCTCACACTGTTCTGCACTGACATGGCTGAAAGAAAAGAATGTTGGTTAAATTAGGGAGGGCAGTGAAAAGGTGTAAAATGTACAGTTCAGTCATCCAGAGGATACCCCCCGCCAAAAAAAAAGTTTTCCAGCAGTATCAAAAATTGTATGCTGGTATGGAGGGTATTTCTTATCAATGGCCCTCTGGTTCCCATGGGAAACTCCCTTTTGTGGCCTCTAGAGGATCAGTGGTTGTGACTGTTGTAGTCTGGTCTCTTTACTCATTTTTTTTAGGGAGCCTTAGAATATTGATAAATAGTATCGAAAACATTTATGGTAAAAACAGTGCTTTTCTCTTTTTGTCTAGGTTAATGGTGTCAAATTTAAATTTGTGGTTAGAAGTAAAGTGTTGATTTGCAAAGTAAAATCATTCGTTTCCTAAAATTCATGTAAACTTTCCCCCATCAGTACTCTGGATGACATGTACAAGTGAAATGGATGTCTGACTCTTGCCCTCTCCTGACTACTCCCTCTTCTACACTTGACCTGGGAAGCTTTACTTTTCCTGAATATGGAGCTATTTTATCGGGAAAAATAGCTTTTGTTTCACGGAATACAAGTTTATGGGGCTGGGAGTGTAGCAGCACAGCAATTGGCTAGCACTGATGAGACCCTACATTTGATTGTAGTACTACAAAAACTGAAACCAGACAAACAAAAACTCCTTGAGGAATAAAACATTACTGCACCTAGATATCAAACTCTTCTGTCAAAAAACAAAAACAAAAAAACCCCAAAAAACCCTGTGTGGAAGTACTAATAGCAGAAAAACTGTTTAAATTTGATTTTGATTAAATAGATTTAAAAAATCATTCAGGCATAGAATAGGCTAAAAATTATCTTTACCTAGAAATTATTATTATGCAGTAATGTGAAATTCCTTTATTAAAATAATTAAACTACCACTTAAGCATATAGGGGAAATTCCATTAAAAATTGGAATATTAAAAATTAATAGTTATACCTGCTAATGTGTTCAATTTTAAATCAATTAAACCTTCATTTTTTGTTAAATTTATACCTTTATACTTAAAAAAATTTTTTTTTGTTTGTTTTTTTAAAACGGTCTCTCTCTAGTTCAGGCTGGCCTTGAACTCACTAAGTAGCCCTGGATGGCCTTGAACTTGCAGTGATCTTCCTGTCTTAGCCTCATCTTTATACTGTTTTCTATTTTCTCTATCCTTTTCTCAATAAATAAATATCATACACTTATGTTTAGCTTGAAGTAGGGCCTTAATAGAGGAGGAATACAGAACTATATTTCTTGAAATCTTACTCTCCCAAAGTTACCTTGATAATGTGATTTAACTGGCTGTGTGATCTTGGACAAAAATATCAAACATTTAATTTATCTTGTATGTCTGTAAAACAAATTACAGCTTGAGTATCCCTTTATCAGATAGTCAAACACCTGAAATGGTACATTTGCCATGATTCCACAAGTGGCAGATTTCACATCATAAAACTTTGTGCACAAATTATCAGAAGTATTGTTTAAGATTACCTTTAGGCTATGTGTATAGCTAAAACATAAGTGAATTTTGTATTTAGAATTGTGTCTTTTACCCAAGATATCTCATTACGTGTATGCAAATATTCCAAAATCTGGAAAATATAAGAACCAGAGCACATCTAGACACAAATATTTTGGGTAATAGATAGTTCATCTGTAATTAATTTACTCAGATTATTAATTTATATACATAATGTTTATAGTCTGTGTCTGTGGGGGGATTTATCATGGTCTGTGCCGAATTGCATATTAAGAAAAGATGTAACTTTTTAAAAAAGATCCAGTACTTATCCTCCCTTGTTTAGTGTGAAATAAAACATCTTATCCTGAGGAGGTGACAGTTTTAACTTTCTCCTGTCATCGCTCTTGAAAGTGTAACAGCCATAATAATATTTGTGTTGGGAAACTTTTCTGGCTCAATCTCCTTTTGTTACAGGATTATCGAGATGGGATTTGATTTCATTTATCATTGTAAATTGTTCTGTGAAACTTAATTTTATTGGGAAGTACTAGACATTGTGTAAATCAGTTCTCACTGTGGGGAGCCAGAGGCTTGTGGAAGCTGATATGTGTGTAAAATGGTGCAGTACACCGTTAAAAAACCTGTAACATGTTCTCAGAGCTTTGAGACAGTTGCCATGATGCTGAGAGTTCATATCTGTGTAGGGCATGGAAATCTGAAAACAATTGAATAAAATGATTCCTTTGCCTTTTAAAAAGTATAGAGACTAGATTCATATTTTCCTAACTTCATTTTTTTGTCTTAAATTTATTGGCACATTTTAGGTATACAGTACAGTTACATTCATCATTGGGATCTTGTACTTTTACATGATTTATCTTGATTCTCATTTTTCCCCATTCCCCAGCCTTACCTTCAGCCCCTCCACCTGTCCCCATTTACAAAAACATTGTTTTCATGTTTTTCCTTTTCACATATATCTTCTTTTCCCCTTTACCTTTTCCCTACCATTCCACTTCCTATACAGTTTTAGATCTTTTCTTCCTATTACACAACGTCAATTATACATTTTGATCCCTATTTACACTATTCAGTTTTTCACACCAGAGAAACTATTTGGTATTTACACATGTGACTTAGTAATTTCACTTGAGTATGTCCTCAATGTGTATACACTTAGTTATAAATATCTTAGTTTCTCATTCTTTATGGCTGAATACTACTCCACTTTATTAAAAAAAAAAAACAAACCACATCTATTTATCCAGTCTCCAGTTGATGGGCAAATGGGCTGTTTCCAAATTTTAGCTATTACAAACTCTGCTGCTATAAACATGGGTGAGCATATATCGCTGTGGTATGATTCTTTAATTCTTTTGGGAAGATACCCAAGCAGAGGAATAGCTAAATCAAATGGACTTCTAATCCTAGTTGTTTAAGGTGTCTCCATATTGATTTCCACAGTGGTTTTTTTCCCACCAACAATGGAGAAGGGTTCCTTTCTCCCCACAACCCTGCCAGCATTTGTCTTTGGTTGATTTTATGATAGCAGCCATTCTTACTGGGGTGAGGTGGAATCTCAGTGTTGTTTTCATCTTCATCTCTTGAATGATCAGTGATGTTGAATATTTTTTCATATGTTTACTTGCTGCTTTTACTTGTTTGTCTGAGAAATGTCTGTTCATTTCAAATGCCCATTTTTGAATTAGGTCTTTATATTTGGGGACTCTGATTTTTTTGAGTTCTTTATATGTTCTAGATGGTAGACCTTTGTCTGAGGAACATCTGGTAAAAATTTTTTCCCACATTGTGGGCTATCTCTTAGATTTGCTTGTGATTTTTCTGGCAGTGCGGAAGCTTTTTAAAAAGATGAGAACCCAATTGTTGATTCTTTGTGTTAGTTTCTGTACTACTAAGGATTTGTTCGTATGCCGATATCTTCCAAGAATTCTACCTAACTTATCTTCCAGCACATATAGTGTTTCTGTTTTAATATTTGATCTAATACACTTGGATTTTAGTTTAGTAAATGGAGAAAGATAGAGGTCTAGTTTTAATCTTTGACAAGTTGAAATCCAGTTTTTCCAACACCATTTATTTATTTATTTATTCTTCATTGAGTTTATTGGTACATTTTAGGTATACAATACAGTTACATTCATCATTGGGATCTTGTACCTTTACATGACAGGTCTTGGTTCTCATTTTTTTCCCCTTGTCCCTGCCCTCCCTTTACCCCTTCTCCCCTCCCCCTTTACCAACACTTCATTTCTACTTTTTCATTTTCTCATATCTTTCCCCCTATTAGCTTTCCCCTACCCTTCCCACTTTCCTATACCATTTATTAAAGAGGCTATCTTTCCTCCAGTGAGGGGGTTTGGTTCATTTATCAAAGGTGAGGTAGCTGAGTATATTAGAAGTTGTTTTTGCATCTTCTAAAGTGTTCCACTAATCCTCGGGTCTGTTTCTTTGCCCTGTACCATGCTGTTTTTATCACAGTGGCTTTGTAGTATAATTTCAAGTTGGAGATTGTTATGTTTCATTTTTAACCCATGGTCTGCAATATTCTAGAGCCATGTTTTGAATTTTAACCATCAAGGGGAAATAAAAAAACAGTGACTTTAAATGTTAACAATTTATTACAGTATAAAACACAATGCCATGAATCCCCTTCCATGTACCCCTGGTTCTCACCAAACACACTCATTCCATTATTCTTGCCACTTTGTGAAGCAGTTCATGGAAGTCTTCTTCTGCAAGTATCTTTATGAAGTATGGTGAAAAATAAAAATACCATGAAAGTGCTTCAGAGTACCATACAACAGAAAGGCAGACTTATAAAAACACTAGTGTGTCCTCATCCATCTTATACACTGTATCTGGCACTGTGCTACATCTGGCTCTTCCCAAAGTCAAAATGATCATGCATGGTAGTTTTGTATTGGTTGAGGACATAAGGCAGTCATATCTGAGCAATTAAAGGCACTCAAGAAAGAGCACTTCCATATCTGCTCATGAGAAAGTGGCAAAATGGTGGGATAAATCTGTTGTAAGGGGGGGTATTTTTAAGGGGATTAATAACATGTCTATTACTGTAATAATTTTCTAAAAAAAACTTAATCACACTTTTTATTATACTTTGTTTATGGATACATTTAGTTATCAGAAAGTCTTCAAAAATTTTATAGAGTCTGGGTTATACAATCCTTATTTGAGGCGAGAAATAACAAATGACTTTATGATTGATGTATTTATGTAATGTTCTTTGTGTATCATCGAGCTGTTCATTATCAACTTTGATTTTTTTGTTTCCATATACAAACCTGAGAGATTTCTTCCTGACCTAGTGTGGTGTAGGAATGATCCAGGGCTGGGAGGGTTCACACTTGTTTGTCCTCACTTCAGGCTTCTTGTATTATTTCCTGATACTTCCAGCATGAGAGTTAGACAGGCGTTTGAGATAATAGTTTGCCAGTCTTTGAACAGATGCTGCTTGACATATCTTTCTGCAGTTGCTAGAGCAAAGGCTGAGCCTGAAAAGAGGGAGGAGTAAGAACCACTGCCCCGCCCTGTGGCAGTGTCCCTGGCTTGCTTTCTGCCTGTACCCCTCTGGTGGACCACAGATGGTGCCGATGGTGACTCCCTCCATGGGGTTGTCGCACCCAGGCATCTGAACCAGAAAATTCTGGCTGTTTCTTTTCTGTAACCAGTGTGGAGATTGTTAGGTTTTAAAAATACCTCCATGAAAGTTAAAAGAGTAACTGCTTCTTTGTGTTTGCTTGTGAAGGTAAGGGGAAGGCCACGGAAGGCCATGGCTGTACTACTTCTATGGGGTTTTTGCTGCTTTTACTGGGGAGGGCGGTCTCTTTGAAACTTCATCATTTATAAATTAGCAGAATTTTGAGTCATTTAATATGATCATTATAAAAATCTTAAAAGGAGGAAACTACTGCAAGCCTTGAATGTTAGGTGTAAAATCAGTTTTCTAATAATAGGATAAAAAAGAGACTCAAGCACAACATATGTTGTGTCTTGGTGGAAGACACTAAAAGTAGTAGAACCATGTGTTCAAATCCATTTGGGCTTGGGATCCAAGCTAGGAATGAGAGAGAGTAAACACACTGATGGCCAGAAAACTTTTCTACCCAGATAGTACCCTTCCTTTGCCTATCAGGATTGTTCTATAAATGTGCATGTTTTTGTAAGGCACTGTTAGCAGTTTGCTTTACTTTTCTACTGCTGCAGAGGGGGAAGGAGCGGGAGGGTATGATTTTTGTTTCATTTACGAGCCAGAAAGTTGATATTTGGTTAGTTTGCCTTCAGTCTGTTTTATCACAGCTGTCTTGAGAGAGGTAAGATGAACGTGCTGACTTCAAGAAGGAGGCCTTAGTTTCTTATTGTAATCCTTTCATAGTAGTGTCATAGGACTTTTATCTTTTACTTGTTTGGACTCATGCGGAAGCTAACAGTAGTCTCTGATAGGCAAATACTATGTCTTTGACTGATGAAATGAAACAAGGTACAGGTTAAGGGACTGGTTCAAAATGATACAGCTAATAGGGCTACTGACTGGTGGCTGGCACTCTGTGATGCTGTGTTGCTCTTTTTTTTTCATCTCACTTCCTGTTACTGACTTTTTTTTTTTTTTTTTTTTTTTTTTTTTTTTTTTTGGTGCTTAGAACTAGGTTGTACATTCCACTGCATATAAACTGAGTGTTCTCTTGTGGGCCTGATTTACACCTTTTCAGTGTCTTACAACTCTGAACCAGAACTGTTAGGGACAAGGAAGTTCAACTGTCTGTATTAAGAGTGAAAGTGTATTAAGTGTATTTTAGGTTGAGTGTTTGAGACAGCCAGACTTTCAGTTTGAAAAGAAAACAGATGTCATGTTTAGGTGATGGGTGAGTTAAATATTAATTAAATCATTTCAATTGGAATAGAACACTGAGAGAATTATTATAGCAACTTCCTAAATTTAGTTTATAGACAACTCATTCTTGAAGAATGCTTTTTTTGAGAGTCTAGTTTAAAACTGACAGAAAAGTACATTAAATTGGTTACATGTGTACTGAGTCTAGAAGATGGTTCATTTTCTTTTATTATCACCTCTGCCAGATTTTCCAAACATTGCCATTAGCATTAATTTTCAAGCACAAGTACTACATCAGAATTATTTGAGGAGGTTTTGTGTCCAGAAGTTTCTTGGCATGCTGTTTGTAGTCAAGCAGAGAGGGCTGTATTTGAAAATGAGGCAGGAAATCTAGAACTGGCTTATCTCCTTCCCATTCCGTGAAGGGCTGCTTTGAATGTGTCCAGTAGTTTTGGAGTTCTGGATTTGTCTTCTGTTTTTGCTTTCTCTTGTATCAAATATTGGAGATATTTACTTTGAATATGTTTTGCTTTCACTTGTTACTGTTGACATTCAGAGGCGAAAATACTAGTGTTGTCTCATTATTTATGGAAGGCAAATATCAGAAATATTCAGTTGTTTCAGAGCCTTTGTTTCTGTGTTAAAGTTTAATTTTAGAAATGTGGTTGGGGAGGAATTAATGAAAAGCTAACAGTCACAATAAAGAAATCAGTTTTAATGTTCACTTCTTTAATTTTATTTGGTATTTTTAACATTTTGTGTCATGGAGAAGTGGATTTTTGGAGTAAATTTTATTGGTCTTACTAATTCGTTCTATTTTGGGGGTCCTTAGTGTAAGGAAGGCTGCTTCCCTCAATAAGAATGAGAAGTCTGATCCTTCCTGCTCAGATAACGGGGTTGCTAGAAGTGGTCCTCAGGTAGCCTTAGGAAGGAAAAGTAAAACCAGCACTCTGGTCATCCTGGAACTGATAATGGAAAAAAAATTTAGTTTCTGCTGCTTGCATTAGCCAGATGACCCCATTCACATTCATAGAAAGATTCCTAGAAAGATTTGAGAGTGGCTTCAGCTTTGCACAGTCAGCCTTTGTATAAAGCTGGTTAGGATGATGGACTGTCCAGTCTAGTGGTGCTAGAGCCAAGCAGCCTGAGTTCTTGAAAATAAGTTTCATGGGTTTTGTAGCCTTTGTTTTATTTCTGTACTTTTGCATTTGTTGGTGATTTATGTTCCCCTAAAAATATTTTCAAACATGGGGATTTGTCTGATTTGGAAACATTTGATGGTGTCTGTGATTTTTTTTTATGAGTTCTACAGGAAACTGTAACAGCCTCAGAGTTTACCTATTTTAAATTACCTATTTTAAATCTTACATGAGGAACTCCCACAACTTTTAAGTTCACCAGATTCCCTGGGTGCAGTGGTTGATAATACATATGTCTGGGTCCCAACCAAGACTTAAAAAGCTGATCATTTGGAGAGTGAGGCCAACTGAGTTCTATTTTAATGGCTGCCATACCTAGTCAAGTGATAACTCAATTTGAGGACTACTTTTTAGTGTTCCTTAATGATGCGCACTTGGCTAACCTCTGGTGCTAGATTTAAAAAAAAAAAGCTATGTGTAAATAACAAAATTTTCATTTGTGGGTTGCAACAAAATGTCTAGAATGATTAAGATTAATGTATTTTAAATTAATATAATGCTGGATTTACCTAAGAAATAATACATTTTTCCCTATCTCACAGACAGCTTTCTCATTTTCAGAGCATTTGTAGATCATTAAATACACTTACATTAACATAATTTGTAGATTATTTGGGGAATTTGCAGTATAGTTGTTCAGGACCTATCCATTTAAAATGTGTGTTTCATTGTATAGAGATTGGGGAATGAGTTATGTGGTACAACATGGTTGTCTTTCTTTAGATTACAAAAGTTACTCTTTAATTCAGTAAAAAATGTGTTTCATTTATAGGCTTCATACCACACCTGTGTCTCACCCTAGGTTAGTATCTGGGTATTTGAGCTTTCTATCCAGGGCATGGATAAATAATATTTGCTATATATTACCATAAGAACCCACGTGTCTCATACTATAAATATTTTTTAAGAATACATTTGGTGTACATAGCCTAAATTTAGGAACCTTTTGACCTGTACACTGAATTTACCAAAAGGCTTAGAATATTTTGTTCTGCTCATATTTGAAAAGTGGATTAATGAGAAACTGTCATAATCAAGGATTTGTTGTTGTTGTATGATTTTTTTTTTGTATTCTCCATAAACTCATGTCTCAGGAAAATTGTGAAATTTGCACTGTCTGCAAAGTACTCTGGCCCACAAAGTCAAGTAGGCTGTGAAGGTGGGGGTAAAAACACACCTCTCACCTTTGTTCTGTGTTCTTTGAGTATTAAAGCGCATTGATCCACCAAGTGGTAAAGGGGATACTATTTGGAAGTTTAATTACAGCCACTGAGTGTTATTGATGCTATCAGACTCAGGGAAAGGGCCTGGTGCCAGATCATTCAGTGTAATTAAATACTACCACAGTACAGATTCTCAAGGTAAAGTGAGGCATTCTGCAGATCTGAAGCAAGAGATCACTTTATCTTGGAACAAAGACAAGGGTGATGGTTTCCTTCATCACTGTCCTATTTTAGATTTCTGTGGGAGTCCTATAAATGGCAGTGATATGGTGTCTTTATTGTGTACTATAATGATAGTCATGTTTTTCTTAAAACCCCTCCTTAAAATCTTTACGAGTGTCACACAGAGGATTGTAGGAATACGTAATTATTTTTTTGCTATAACTGTTTGGGGAAATATACAGCTCAGGTGTCTAATAGATATTTGGAGAATGAAGGATAGTCTTTGAATGAGACTATTAGTCTTGCAAATCACTTCATTAAAAAAAGTTTTCCCTGTGGTTATTCTTTAGTGTCTAATGATACTGAAGGAGAAATATCTTGGTAGATTTAAATTCACAAAACAGTAATGTTTCAGGGGTTATCCCTTATGTGATGAATACGTTTTTTATAGTTGTATAATTTATATCCTCTACAAAGTACCTGTAGGTAGAACTTCCTTTGGCACTGTGAAGAAGGCTTACAATATTTCTGCTGTCCCTTCTCCCATCGTTTACCGTATATTTAGGTAGATGTGTGTAGCACACACACTTTAAAAGTTATTCATGTCCATCATACATGTGCTGTTTTTCTCTCCTTCCCATCTCCCTCACCCTGCAAAGGGCAAGGATAAACAAACGTAAAATTACAAAAGATAAAGGTATTTAACTGCAATGTTTTGAGTATATAATTATGGCTATGCAGTCTTGGACAGGGAATATCTGTAAGTCGTTAAATAAAAGCTTAATTCTCCAACTATCTGAGTGCCTAGTATGTAGCAGTCAGCATTGCTACATGTATGAACAAATGGTGAAGAAGACTCAGTAGTTTTGTCCTTGATGTCATTGTGCAGTAAGGGAGACAGCACCTTATGTGACTATATTATTTCACAGTAAGGTAGGCACTTGCAAAGTACAGTAGAAATGGGTGTGTCACAGGCTGTCTGGAGGCCCTGTGATGATTTGAATTGATAGGATTTTGTAAAACATTTTATCAGGCAAAGAAAGGAAACTATTACAAATGGAGGAATGTCTCATCCAAATGGATAGAGACCTTTATGTGATGTACCTTTTGGAAGAAAATTAGATTTTAAAACTATACATGTTCCAGAAAATAACCTTCTACAAAAATGATTGGTAAACAATTTGATTAAGTCTAAAATGGACCCCCTTGTCTTACATTTATCCCCTTGTAGGGAAGACCCAATTTATTGAGAAATTGCAAGAATAGATTTTGTATAGATTAATTCATTTCTTCATAGAAAATACTTGCTTTGTTCTCCAAAGATCCATGGTGACCTCTGGGACTCATTTTAGGTATTTTCAAATGGAACCAAGATGAAGCTCCCTTGTGCAGTATTTATTACACACACACAGAGAGGATCATTATATTTTCATTAGTGTATATGTAAGTAGGTCAGAGAAGACTTGGCTATGTAAAATGTTGTAGTGAAGCAGTTTTTCTTCTTGTAGAACAAAAGGAAACTTACTATAGATGGTGTTACATTGAGCTTTTGACTACTGCACTGATTTTGAATATTCTCCTCACCTAGGTTATGATGGGCAAAGTGCTGATATGCTCTTCTTTCTTACATTTCTGTCAGATGACTCCTTACCTTTTTTTTTCTTTTTATTGAGTTTATTGGTACATTCTAGGTATACAGTACAGTTACATTCATTACTGGGATCTTGTACCTTTACATGACAGGTCTTGGTTCTCATTTATTTCCCCTTGTCTCTGCCCTTCCTTCACCCCCTCCTCCCCTCCCCATTTACAAACTCTTCTTTTCGATTTTTTCATTTTCTCATATTTTTTTCTTTTCCCTTATTTCCTTTCCACTACCCTTCCCACTTTCCCTACACCTTTAGCCCTTTTCTTCCTATTTCACATTGTAAATTGTCCCATTAGGATATTGAGTACTATTACAGTTTTTCACACCAGAGAAACTATTCGATATTTACACATGTGTGACTTATTTATTTCACTTAGGAATATATCCTCAAAATATATCCATTTTCCTATGAATGACTCTAATTTCTCATTCTTTATGGCTGAGTAGTATTCCATTTTATAGAAAAACCACATCTTCTTTACCCAGTTTCCAACTGATAGGCAAATGGGCTGTTTCCAAGTTTTAGCTACTACAAACTGTGCTGGCTATAAACATAGGTGTGCATATATTAATGGTATGATTCTTTTAATTCTTTTGGGAAGATACTCAGCAGAGGGATGGCTGGGCCAAATGGAACCTATAGTCCCAGCTCTTTGAGGTATCTCCATATTGATTCCCATAGTGGTCCTCCTTACCTTTTGGCTGTCATTCCTCTGCTCATGTAAACTTCTCCTGACACCTAAGGATTCTATAATCTGCCTCCAACTCACCATTTCCATGTTGACAGTGTCCTATAGAAATCTTTACTCTGCTCAGTTGGACTCTGTATCTTTCAATACTCAGGTCTAATTCCTGCCTACTCTCCTTACGTAATTATATTCTTACACTGTCCTGCATATACCTTGTGCTTGTGCGGCAGGCAGCAGAACCACTGAGCTAATTCCCCAATCCCCGTAATTCTTTTGGGCCATCAAAACACCAATTTTTCCACTGCACATTACCTTTCTCTCCTTTTTAGTTGTATGATGTCCGAGGGAAAAAGAATCCCTGTCTCCAGAGTACCTTACAGAATGTGTATGTTTTTATTTGTAACTAAAACAGGCACTTTCTATATATTACTTAACAATTGGAGACTTGCCATATGTGCTCAAAGATGGAAAAAGTCACAATTTAAGTACAGTGAAAAGTGAAACTTTCTGGAAATTTTTGTTTTGGTTTTTAACCATCTTTAACTTCGGATGGATGGTTCAAATGCCTCTTCCTGGTAGGCTTTATTGTACATTGAAGATAGGGTCAAGTGAAGAGTATATAAAAGATGCACCTTCTTTTCCTTTTCTACAAAAGATGAAGATTTAACTAAGGCTAACTTTTTTCTTTGTAAACTAAAACTCAATATTCAGGTTTAATTGCACTGTTGGCACTTTGCGATAAGTAAGTAGGTTTTGAGTTGCAGTTTGGGCACTCGTCTCTGAAAGATTCACCATCACTGCCCTAGGATGTTCACTTCACCAAAATTGGCCTGATAAGAACTTTTCTCTTTTTCTACACATTATCAACCAGTACTAGTTGACTGTTATTTTTAAACAGCTCATTAATTATACTATCCAGTGTGTTCTTTGACTTATCTCATCATTTTATTCTAGTGATGATGACTTAGACATGTCAGATATTCAGATACTACACAAATCGCATCTTAAATAATTTTTGGAAATTGCATTGCAACAGTGATCTTGATACTTTGGCTTCTGTTGGAGATGTGTTCTGGTCAAGTTTCAGGATCCCAAAAGAACCCTTAAGAAGCCATTACTGGAAAATGGCTCTCTAAGAATTGGATGAGTACATCTATTTTTCTATAAAACAGTGTGTAGCCTGTACTGTTTCCAAGGAAGCATAAAAAGCCAGGTTGTTTGGAATGATAATACAACTTCTAATCATCTTGACTGATAGCTACTTCAGAAATAGCTCCTGTACAAGGACAAAGAATATATCCACTTGCTAAATGTTGGAGTACCTATTTGGTGGGTGAGACTATAAATAGGCATACATTTAAGAATTAATTTCTACTATCTAGAAGCGTAAAACCTAAGATTGTTCTTTATGTCTCTCCATAGTATATTTACAGGAAATGTCTGAAGTGAAATTATACATTATTACCTGCCGGAGTTAGCCACCCCAGTTTTATTTTTGTTTATTGGAAAATTGTACTGAATCATTAGGTAACTGTTTATGTGACTTGTAACCCATCCTACATGCAGTAACATACACATACTTCTAATCAGGAAGCAATCATTATTCTGTGAAGTCTGTTATTTCTTTTACTGTCTCTCAAAAAGTTTCTTTTTCCTTTTTCTTTTTCTCACTTTAATTTACTGGGTTTAAGCTCTCAGATCTATAAAAGAGGGAACTAGGAGATGGGAGGACTTAATATATCCTAGCTTGATTGGAGAAATTAAGTTAGGCTTTTCTGTTGTCCCACGTAAAGATTCTGCATGCTGACCTTGCTTGACGTAAGACAGACTCTTCCACACATTCATTTGCCATCACCTTACAAAACCAAATATTCAGGAATCGATTTCAGTAATAATTGCTATTGACATGGACGATGCCTTGTCTCTAATCTTGGAACTGTTTTTCTGTTACAGTGCATACATAGTCCTTATGCTAAATTTTCATCTCTCTTTACTTATTTGACCTCAAAGAAAATAATATATGAGTTTTTCTTCTATAAGTTGGGGGTGATATAATATACAATTTCTTAATGCGGAAATACCTACGAGTTTTGAAAATATTTGTGTTCCCTCTAAGTTGCCTTTAAAGAATATATTTACCATAACCTCCCCCATATGTTTTTGCCAAAACAAGACATCCTTGTTAAGACAAGTGCCTGCAACTGCCAAGGACAAACGACAACAAAAGGACAGAAATACCAGCTATCATACTTTCATAAAGTAAAGATATCTTTCAGCCTGAGTCCTCGTTTAACTGATACACGTGGATGAAACATTTGGGTAGCACTTAATAAACCCTGCTCATTGTTTTTGTTTGTTTGTTTTTTTGGTACCGATGATCAAATTCGGATCCTTGTGCTTGTGAGGCAGGTGCCAGAACCACTGAGCTAAATCACTGGCCCTCAGTGTAGTTATTTTAGAGGCTGAGTTTAAGACATACAAAAGGAAATCTCATTTATTACATCTGCATGTTTTGATTATTAATATAAATCTTAAACCAATATATTTTTGTTTTTCTGTGGCTATTCAGTAATTTTAGTGTTTAGATGTCACATAATCAGCTGTTATTGGTACATCACTTAACTTACCTTCATCTTTAAGTTGAAGCTGAGATCATTTTAAATTGCCTGGATTTAATGATGTTACTCTGAAGCTTGAAAATGATGTGAGTTTAAGAAATCTCCTTAGTATAAATAGCCAGTTGCTGTCTTCCTCTTTTTTTTTTTTTTAAAGTCATGCCACTTTTCAAAAAGGCAGAAATACTTAATATAAAAAGTTCTATTACAGGTATATTTTAATTGATGTAAACAACTAGAGGTAAGATTTTTAGTTTTTCTCTCTAGTTATTCTATTTACCATCTTCCCAATATTGGATTATTCTCAAATATCTCTCCAGTAAATTAAACATCATTGGTAGAAGACACACTAACTGTTCTAATGCTTGTTTTGATATGCTTCATATTTCTTTATAATATAAGAAAATGTTTTATTCAGCAAAGCTAAGCTTTGTATCTTCTTACAGTATCTTTTCCAGCATCTCCTTAGAAGTATCTGTTCTTTCTCCCAGTAACTCATTTTGCTTGTTACTGGAGATTTCACAGGTTGTATTTCAGTGACTGGTATAATAGAGAGCATGTGGAGAGAGTCAACACTCCTGAATCCTACACACAGCTCTTTTTCTCTGTGTCTCTGGATGAATCACTTTGCCTTTCTGTGCCTCTGTATTCCTCTTTTTAAAATACATATAAAGAAATTGAACGAAGACCCTCTCTACTCAGCCTTTATTATTCCTTTTTTACCTGCTACAGTACTTGGGACTGATTGCTTGTGCTGCTAGTCAAGTGCTCTACCTTTGAGCTGCATCCATAGCCCTTTTTATTTTAAGTCAAAGTCTCACCAAGTTGCCTGAGCTGGCCTCCAGCTTGTTAGCCTCGTTCCTCAACTTCCTAAGAATTTGTGATTACAAGTGTTCATCATCATACTAGATAACAGCATATCATCCTATTGAAGATCACGTTTACTGTAGGGACTGCCCCCTATTTGACAGATGACACTTAAACTGAAAATTCTATTAAATATTTTAAATATTATCTTGGGCACAAAGTGCCCAATTTTTGGTGTTATGTATCAGATTGTGGCTTCTCTTTCTTTACTTTCAACCAAGAGAACTCTTTGTAACTTATATATATATGTGATCTTTATTTACAGTATGTGGTAGGAGCCAAGTTGTATAGAGTACATTGATAACAAAATTTATTTCAAGGGGTTAAGCCCGTCCTACGTAGTGTAATATTGAGTCAGCCAATATTTCAGAAAACAATGCATATAATGTAGTGTGGGTACAGAGAAGAGGTACCTAACTCAGACTACAGTGGACAGGAGTGATGAATATGGACTTTAGGGTCTAGGTGATGGCCACATAAAGTCTGAAATAACTGAAATTTATATGAGTAGAAGCAGAACTTTATATTAACTGAGGGAAGTGACAGAACATGAAGCCTTGGAAAAACTACTGAAAGTTATATGTTCTCACAAAGAAAAGGTAGACAGTGCCTTGAGCATAAATGATTCAGAAATTTAATCTTAAATCATTAGGGAGTCCTTGAGGGGTTCTGAGTGGAGAGTAACACCATAAAATGTCTCTGAACTTCTCATCTGAGTTAAAGCAATCATAATTTAGTCTTAGAACCAAACTTTTGAGGTTCCATGTATACTTTTCATTGACACAACTTTTCTTTTTTTTTTTTCCAGCTTTAGACACAGCTTTTCAAGTTCTGTATTTTAGAATATCAGAGATAAGTGCCCTAATCTGTTAATGCCTTTTATAAGCCCTCCTTTTAGATGTGGTTATTTCTTTTAGCTCTAACATGTTTGCTGACGATAAACTTTGATTTCTTAACTTGCTCTCAGGCCGAGTAAGTTCACTTGTAACAATTGTGAAAAAATGCACTTCGTTATTGCAAACTTAATCTTGGATTGTGACATACATAAGCCCTGAAGTGTGTTTGAGATCTTTTGTTGATGGGATTTGCATTTGGAAGCATATCTAAGTACATTTCTTCCTTTCAGATGAATTTTAAGGTCTGTGACCCAAACTGTGCTTTCCTATTGAGTTCTTCTTAGAAGGTCTAGTGTAGTTAGCTGTGTGTGTAGTTGTGATGCTGTCACAAGAATTTTGTTACTCCTTACTGGAGCTAGAGCTAACTTTTAACTAGTAGTTGTAGCATCATTTTTTAAATAGACTCTCAAGACATCATTTTTATATGAACAGCAATTAACTTGGTGTTTAAATAGACTTAACTATGACCTTGTTCCCTTCTTTTAGCTGCAGAGATTGAAGATTTTTCCAAAAAAGTTTAAAATGACAAGTATCTAATTTTCGGATTTAATGTTTATGATCCTGGGTCAGTAATTGACAAGTGATAGAAGTTTTTCAGTGGTGATCTTGTCAGTGGATGACTTTCCAAAAGTTCTTTGTTTTAAAAAAGAAGTAATTCCTTTGTTCATTCATGAACCTCACCATTTTAATCTGTTAATGTGCACTATCATTGATCTTTCCTTTGATGAATCAGAGAAATGAAAGCAGTTATGTTTTGGGACAAAAGCATTCAGAATGGACTTCTGTTGAAAGTAATGTATTGGAGTATTAACCTTTACATTTAATAAAGTGATAGTTCTTATTCATAGATGTTTTCATTTCTTTTAGTTGTGTTTTAATGTTTTGATAGCCCACTCAGTATACGTGTTACTTATCTCTGCATGTTTAATACATGTAATTAGTTTTAGCTGTTGCTGAAGAAATGAATTTTTAATTACAAGGAATATATTGTGTTTCAAACTATTCCATTTTTGTGACCCCATTACTTTGACAAATCTATTTTATTCTCTATTTTGTCCAGTGTAATATCATTTGTGAAAAACAATTTGAGAAGCCATTGGCTGGAATATTTATTTGCCTATTATTTCTAGCTGCTTCCCATTCTCTCCCTTCAACTAATACCAGATTGCTTGCCTTAGTTTATTATATCACTCATAGGGTTATGAGAACTTCCAGAATAAACCTGAGCTTTAAATTGCTATCTTTGGAGCAGAGTGGTATTCAGTTTTGTACTCCCTGTATCATCTTTAAATACTTAAATTACAGACTCTCTGACTGCCTCTTAAATTAGATCCTTCACTTAGTAGTTTTGACATTTCATAACCTTGCTCCTCAGGCATTAAATATTCACCTGTTTAAATGGCATTGGAATTTTAGAATTCAAACCCATATATTAATGCAGTGAATGCAGATTGGAGAACAACTTGCACTTGGTGAAATAAGACACTATTTTGACCCCATGAGGATTCTGAGAGTTGATTGTATTGAAGTGTTTCTAATACTTCATAAGAGCAAACTCTTTCTTGGGTCTTTTCCAAGGGAATTTAGTTCTGGGAACCACAGAAGTATTTAACACTTTGAAACTAAACATATCCCTATGTAATTCTCCAAGTGGGTATTAAAACAAGGCATCTATGCAAACTCCAAATCCATAGAAAAATCAGAATAAAGAAAGGTTACTGATAATTATTAGATGCAAAATTTGTCCTGATAATTGATTTACATCTCCAAAGTGCAAATCCTTATCCCACTGCAAGTCTTTTTCTTACTTTGGTCTAAAAAACCTTTTCTATTTATAATCCTTTGAGATAGAGAAAGAAATGTTCTCCTTTTCCTGGAAGAGAGGATGTTGATCACAGGGACGTCCTTGAAAGAGCAGAGGAAGGGAAGCTGCGTGAATCCTAAGAAACAAAGGTGTAGGTATGGGACCTGGCAAATTAGTCTGGGATGAGGGGTAGGATTGGCACCCTTACTTACACTTGGAGTGGGGAGGGAGTGAGATTGCTTATTTCTAAGAATTAGTCCAAAATAAAACTGATTTTAATTAGGATGTGCAATTTCTGCAGTGAGTTTCAGTTAGTGACTGCTCTTCTTAGGAAAAGCGATTGTCAGAAATGGTAGTGGAAAGTGAAATAAAATAAATTCAGACTAATTTTTAGTGATACCTATTTACTATCTACTGTCAGTTTGTGTGTGTGTGTGTGTGTGTGTGTGTGTGTGTGTATTTTCCATACTTAGAAGTGAACTGATAGGTAGTTACCATAGTTTGGTACTGTGGAAAGAAAGCTAGACCAGGAGACAATGGACATGGATTGTGGAAGATCAGAGTCTGCATTCAGAATTCAGCTCTGCTTGTGTATAGCCAATGTGATTCACCTTGTCTTTGCCTATTTTCCGAGCTATAAATTATTTCATGTAAATCCTGTCACCTCTCAGGGTTGTTGTAAAGCATAAACAGATACTGTATTTGACAGTGCTTTGTCAGTGACAAAGCCTCAGTTCATTATTACATAGTTTTGTTTACCATCATGAGTTTATGTACAGTCCTGTCATCTCCACCCTGCCTTTGTAATGGAGATGAGATCTTTGAAAAGTTACTGAGAAATGCCATTTGAGGAAGATTTGTCTTGGAGCTTTTTTAGTGTTGCTGGGACTTGAAGCAATGTGAAATGAAAACTGGTTGTTGGTGGGGTAGGGCGTAAGTGATCCAAGTATATTTGCAAAGCATTTTATGTAAGCAGTAAATACAAACTTTTTTCCGAATATATTTTGGGTTAACTTTTAATACATTCTAGCCACAGTAATCTGAAATGCACAAAGCAGTGAATGTCACTGCATGAGTAAATTATTCTGGAACACTGTGGTGGACTCAGGTTACTCTAGCTATTAACAATTTGGTTATTTACAAACATGTTCAGAAGCATGTAGAGATAAATAATGTTTATAATTCTGTTGCCTAAATTTTTAGACTCTGCTAAGCATTTCATATGCATTTAGGGCTTTTATCTAGATGTCCGTCAGGAGTCTCATTTCTTACAGATGGGGATTTGGGGAAATGATTGGATTATAGGGGTTTATGGCTGATTTGCTGTTAGAAGGTAGGACTTGGTCAGAAGTGGCCGATCACTGGGGTGTGGTGTGGAAGGCTCTATCTCCCTCCTTGGTGCCTCTTTTGACATTATCTCTAGTTCCTGGATGCCACGATGTGAGCTGCCATGCCTCTCTGTTATGCCCCCTACCTCGGAGCCATCAGACTATGGACTGAAACTTCTACAAACTGAGCCACAATAAATCTTTCTTCCTTTAAATTGTGGGTGTTGGATTGTGTCAAAGTAGTGAGAAAAGCAACTAAGACAATGTGGATTAAGTATCATTTTATAATTCCTAAAAACAATATAAAGAAGGTACTATCATGTGGTATAATAGGCTTAAAAAGTTTTTGTTCCAGGTTCAGAGTCCATAATGAATTGAAGCGAGCTTTGAGCCCAGGTACTCTTGACTGGAAAGTCACCATCTTAACCACTGTTATATGGCCTTGTACCATGCTGCATCATAGGATAGTAGAGGCTGCCTGTCATCCTCTGCTACTTGCTTTACCAGTCACTGGAAGTTAGCCTCCTTTGAGAATGTGTAGATGTTGTCCTGTGGCCTTCCTTCTGTAACCACAGAAAGCGACTCTTCACACTGGGGATACTTGAGTTACGTGATCTGGAGCTGAGGGACAGCTGTCTCACTGAGAATGTCCTGCTAAATGCCCTGGACTTTCAGATATGGATATGGGTCCCAAATGGTGGAGGTTTTAGCTTCCTTAAATAATTGAGACTTGTAGACTACAAAAGAAATTGAGTATTCATTTATTCATAGCATTGAATCCTTATATAACTCAGTGGCTGTGTGGTTAAACAGTTGTAGCAGTCCCAACACTCAATCCTTTAAATTATGTTGGTCATGTGAGAGTTTCCTTTATTTCTTCTTTTGCACCTGTAGTTCCCAGTCTGCATTATTCTTCAGTGCCTATGGATAGAGAAAACCAGAGTTGTATAAGAATAGTTATTTATCTTTTCACTACTCTTCCAGATTCCTTCTTTCTGTAGGACAGGACAGCACCGATGTGACTTTGTAGCAATAACTGCATTTTAACTTTCTAATAAACTAGTTGAATACCCGGTAGGAGGACTGAATGTAACAGTGGTGAGGCAAGAGTGAAAGATAATAAGAACTCCAGATAGTAGTACAAAACTGACTTTTGTTTTGGAGAGTTAAAAAATAATAATGCAGTGACAGAGTTGTGGGCAGAATTTAAAAGAAAAATAATGTTCCATGTTAAGTTTCCTCTCTATTAGTGTTGGTTGGAAAAGATTTTTTTCTTGGATGATAAACTAGATTAAAAGTGAATACTAATGGATAAACAGAGCAGTCAGAAGTAATCACCTTACGGTACCCTAGCTATTCAGTTCTAGAGTTAGACTCAGTAGCCTTCTTATGAATGATGTGGAAAGTGGACTATATTACAGAATTTCTGTTCTTTCAGCCAGCTAGTCCAGAAGAGCTCACAGTTTAAAAAAATATTGTGGTCAGGAATAGCTCATGAGATTCACAGCTCTCTAAATATTGGCTGAGATAGGTTATGAGCAAAGTGGGTATTGATTGCAATTTGGTTCAGAGATATAGAAGACTTGAACTGTTCTTTAAATGCTGTGTGGTCCAGTAAGCTGTTACGGACCTTCAGAATCCAATGGGTTATTCGGTACCTAGACCTTACTGATGAGTGCCTTAGCATCTGTCATGTCCTAGACTTGGACTAGAAGCTTGGGAGACATGAATACTGTTGATTTTAAGTACAGACTCACTGTCTGTGATCCTTACAGAATTTTGGGTACTATAGTTCAAAGATAAGAAACTTTAAGATTTGTAGAGAAGAAAATTGATAAGGGAATGGGGGTATACTCATGTATATAAACTTATGGAAATTTATGAGAGAAAGTTATTTTGGAATTAACTAAAAGGACACACTTAACTGATAAAGGGTGAATAGTTAGAAATCTGGCATTAGTAGTGCTAGAGATGAGAAAGGATGGAAAAGAAGTCATAAAAACGTGCCCAGTGAATTAAGTTTAAGCTCAGAATGATTGTTCCCCAGGGTTGGCAGCACTGAGGAAAACTGTCACTCCTGAGTGGTGCTGTGCTATATGCAATCTGGTCTGTTTGAGAATTTATAAACCCTCTAGGAGAAAATGCCTTCACCGCTCCACCCAGGAGAATGGCTTTTCTCATTTATCTAGAACTTCCTCAGAAATGAATAAAGCGTTTAATACCAGGTTTACACTGGTATCAGTGTTAAAGGCTCCTTATAGAAAAGCTAGTGAGCTGGTCTTACCAGTTTCTGAGAGGAGGTGATTGAGTGTGCATGTGTACTTAATTGTATTCCCCTTTTCCAGGTTTCCTATGCTCGCCCAAGTTCAGCTTCTATCAGAGATGCAAACTTATATGTCAGTGGTCTTCCAAAGACAATGACCCAGAAAGAGTTGGAACAGCTGTTTTCACAATATGGACGCATTATTACTTCTCGAATTCTTGTTGACCAGGTTACTGGTAAGTAGGCAGTGGTTCTGGACAGTCACAACACGCTTTGACTGGAAGATTGTGAAATACTCTGTCTTTCTACACTGCAGTCTTGCCTCTGTAACACATCAAAGTATATGTGGGCCAGAAAATGCAATTTTCTGCTGAAATTCTTCATAAATATGCATGGACAAAAGTAGATTATGGAGTGTAGTGAGCAAACTCGAATCATTTCCAACCTGAAGGTATAGGTTTGAAGCCTGTTTTCATGGCTTATAATAAATTTATAGGTGCCATAATCTTCATTTTCAGGCCTCTGTGCAAAAAACCCTATCTTCTTTATAAAGTACTAATAAACAGTCTTATTTTTGAAAAAAGCAAAATTTAACGCAGCAGTATGCAGCTGGTTCTTCAAGGGAAGATTACACTACATCCACAGTAGTACTTGCTGCTGAAGTTGTTTTCCAGTTCCATGCTGTGTTGTTTAGGCATATATTAAAGTACATAATTTTTTAAATGTTAAAAATTTATTTTATGCCTCACATAACCTTTAACCAAATTAAAACAAAAAGAATATAATATTTATTAAAAATTTTTTTTGTGTGGGAGAACTTCTGCCAAAGCTTTCAGTTAAAGGAAAACTGTCAATATAGGTTTGACTGGATTTTTAAAACAGATACATTTTTCTGTTATAAAAGTGGTACTCTTTTAGAAACAGTTTTAAAATAGAAAAATATGGTAAGGAAGTAGAAAAATCACCTGCAGTGCCATATTCCCAAGCAGTCACATTGAGATTTTATAGATTGCATTGTGTGAATTTTTAATAAAAGAACACAACACATTAACCCTAGAATAACATTTGACCAAGTTTAAAATTTTCAAATGTAGATTAATTTAGTTGATCTGAATTTGATCAGAGTTGTTTCCCTCTGTGTATTATTGATTAACTTCATAGAAGAAGTTCTAGAAAGAGAGTTCTAGGAAGAGAGGTATCTTACCACTATATACATACCTGGAAGAATGGCCTATAGATTTTGTTGCCATGAGAAAAGTTAGTTAAGCGAGGGTACATAAAATATGGTTTTAGCTACATTATTTATTTCATAATCTTCTTCATGCATCTATCACACTTAATTAGATCACACAGTTAACAAATAAAATTAAATTAAATTAAATAACAAATAAAATTAAATAGAAACTCAGGGTCAGGGATTTAGCTCAGTGGTTTGCCACCTGCCTCGCAAGCACAAGGACCCGTGAGTTCGATCCCCAGTTCCAAAAAAAAAAAAAAAGAGAAACCCTAATCTAGATAAAATTTGTTCAAAGCAATGAAATGCTTTTATTTTAATTATATCATTCAACTTTTTAAATCCATTTATTCTTGCGGAGAACTTGGTGAACTGAGAGTAGACTTCATCTGTGATACAGAAAGGCCATCTCATCTCTTAACTGGCAGTCTGTCCTGAGCGTGTGGAATCATGGGTGGACTTAGCCTACCACCTTGTTGTTTAGTTATTCTCGAATATGTTCCTGCACTCTGCAGTGTTAGCACCCCTTTAGAGCCTTCCTAGACTTGCATATTCCTGGAGCCCACGCACAACCTGCACAGTAAAATTCCGAGGGGGGTGCATTTTTACTTTCAGGTTATTTTGATGCACACTCAAGTTTTAGGATTACTCTTTTGGGTGACGCATTGTGTAGAGGCCATTTCATCAATCTAATGCTTCCCTAATTTAACAGCTAAGTCTTAGGGATTAGTAGCTTTTAATGGAGCTAATAGATAAATGAGTGGATATACTTACATCATTTCATCTTCATACTTTTGGCTTTCAAGGAAAGCTTACTCCTTTACCTGAAATGAAAATATGAAACCCTGCAATATTGTTTGTTCATTCATCAGGTAGTAATGTGTAATGGATATAGCTTATATACAAAAGGTAAAGTAACGGGTACTATCTGAAATTAAGCACGTGTGAAAAAATGCTTTATCTACTTCAGAAAAATCTGAGCCATTGATGTTATATAGTATCAATTATAAGGCAAGTAGACCTTTCTTTTTAAAGTTCTTCTAAATTGTGATGATCTAGTGCCTTTTCTCAGTAACTTCCTTTTCATCATTAAAATACTTTAAATCATCTATACTTTTCTGCCTACTAGTCTCACTTTGGTACTTTTTAAAAATCTGTTTGCTTGGAAAGGAAGCATTTCCTTGCAACTGTGCATCTCATGGTTACCGGCTATGGCCGCACTACACTTAGGCTGTTCATGCTAATTAAATAGAATGAACTGGGTTTTCTACTGTTTTTTTCTCATAAGTATTTACTTATTTTTAAAATCTAGGCCTTCTTTTACTTTGTTATCTTCATATAATATTTTCTAGTATAAAGTGTAGTTTGTTAGATGCATGGGGAGCTTCAGAGATCCAGGAAAGACTCTTAAGAAAAGGCATTCTTTCTTAAAAGACGTATACTGTATCTTATTAAGCAGTATATATTATTTTAAATTTCCTTGTATTATATCTTTCTACCACAGTGCATATATTTTAGCAGCTTTTTAAAAGCTTTTAAAGAAAATCCCTGTTTCTCTTCTTCTTATAAGGGGAGAAGGTACTATGCCGCTCATTTCTGAGATGCTTGTCCAAAAGCACAATTTAAAAAATGGAATTCAGGTGCGCTGTTGTTATTGTTAGTCTACAGGAGGTAGAGGGGAAGGAAATAGGGAGAAAACAGACATAAAAAGTTGTGATGTTTGGCTTACAGGAAGGCATGTGGTAATGAGTGGCCAGATTGTATAGGTGATTTGATGCATTTAATAAATGCAAAATTGTGATTCTAGACTGAATTGCTAAGGTAAAATTTTCCTCCTAATATGATTTTTGTGGCAAATGCTATATGTAAGTGAAAAGATGTTTCTGACAAGGAAAAATTAATTTATCCTTTATTCTCTCCTTCCCTTCCCTTTCCACTCCCTCTTTCCCAAATCTTTACTCAAACCTACCATAGGCATCTCAAGGGGTGTAGGGTTTATTCGATTTGACAAGCGGATTGAGGCAGAAGAAGCTATCAAAGGCTTAAATGGCCAGAAACCTCCTGGTGCCACAGAGCCAATCACTGTAAAGTTTGCTAATAATCCAAGCCAAAAAACCAATCAGGCCATCCTTTCCCAGCTGTACCAGTCTCCAAACAGAAGGTATCCAGGACCGCTAGCTCAGCAGGCACAGCGTTTTAGGTAAGTCTGGTCCAGTTCTTGTGCCCAGCTACTGAACTGAAAGAGAATGCTCAGGTCTACTGTCCAGTACTTTTACTGACAGCATCTCTGGCTTGCTTTTGTCATTATCGTTGTTTTCTTTCTTTTTTATGGGCACAGAGAAAAAAATCATACACACACACACACACACACACACACACACACACACATCCATTCAAGATATATAACCTTTGTGAATACAATGAGTTTCTATAGATGGATTCCTCCATCCCTTTTTTGTTTCCTATAGTTTAGCAGTTGGCAACATTCTCTGTAAAAGGATCATATAGTAATAAATGTTTTAGGCTTCATGGGTAATGATGTGTGCATCTTTTTTTTTTTTAACAAGTCTTTAAAAATGTAAAAGCCATTTTTAGCTCTTGGGCCATACATCAGTCGATGGCAGCCTTGATTTGGCCTGTATGTGGTAATTTACTGTCTTTTGCATAGTCTATAGAATGACCATGACAGCACAAAGAACACACTCTGTGTTATTTTTAAAAATTTTTTGATGTAATCTATATTTCCATAAGCAATTGCACATATGAATCATTTCCCTTTACAGTAACATCAGTGACACCAGCTCTTAGAAATAAGCATTAATATTTACTGTTATTACCCATACTTTTAGAATATATACTGACTAGTAAAAAGAATGGATATCCATTAAGATACATAAATAAATGAATAGATAATAAATAATTTTACAAAAATCCTTCATGTTATTTTATAATTAATATATTACACTTGTTCTAAGACAAATCAAGAAATGCTGAATTTTAATTGTTTTTTATAATACATTAATATAAAAATTCCTTCTACATAAATTTTTTAGAAATTTTGAAAAGCACGAGGAAAAGTTGAGTCATTTTAAAAGTTTATTTTGTTTTAACTTTAACGATTCTATCACTTATACCCTATTGTGTTACTGACAGGTATATATTTTCCAACTTTTCAAGTTTTAGTCTAATCTTTGAATAACAACCAAATCAGGACTCATAGAAAATACCCCTAACCTGCATGTGAGAATAGTGACTATGCAAAAAGCTAAACAGAACTTCAACTGTTTTTGATTTCATAAACAAGTCATTCAATTTTTATCTTTTAAGACACTTTAAAATGTCCTTTTTTGATCAGATAGTATACTGCAGCCATAATGTTATCTGACCCTCACAACACATTTTTCATTACAAGTGTGTATCAACTTTCTTTCCTTCCTGAGATAGAACAATTACTGAAATAATAATCATGCATTTAACCTAAAAAGATGGAGGAATTCTGTTTTCTAGATTAATTAATGCATATTTTTTCATTGGGTTATTAAGATGCTAAAGAGAGTAGAGATAAATCATTTAAAATGTCTCCTATAAAAACTACTCCAGGGCCGGGGATTTAGTTCAGCGGTTCGGTGGCCTGCCTCGCAAGAGCAAGGACCCGAGTTCGATCCCCGGTACCAAAAAAAAAAAAACTACTCTAGAGTTTTACTTGAGATATGGAAAAGAAACTTGTCAGAAACACCATGTTGAATTTCTATTTAAGTTGCCTTTTGCCCTGAGAAAAAGAGATGCTACCTTTGAACAGGGAAACCACATCACCAGTTTCCACCAAGGTGGAAAAAACACCTTGGTAAAATAGAAATGCGTGTCACCATTGGCTTTGGTGGGTGGTAGTGGCAGTTGCACCAGAAGATAGAAGCACGGGCCTGCTTGATACTTGCCGTTGTGGAGAAAGACACCTTACGTTGTTTCTCCCTTAGCCTGTAGGTTTCCCTGTGGTGCCTTTCATTCGTGTATGTATATGTATATGTATATGTGTATATGTGTATATATATATATATATATGTATACACACATACATACAGAGTCCACCAAAAACATGTGCACACTTCAGGAAAAGAAAAACTGGTATTAATATTTTAGTACTAAATTTTTTGAGATATCACGAGAGATTAATACAAGTTACCTTTGGCCTCTACAATTACATGAGGTGCTCAGAGAGGTGACCGTTAACTTCCAGACTTTTATTAGTATGGCAAACTGCTGCTTTGGTAACCTCATTTTTTGAGATTACTGCACATGCATTTTCAGTTTCTCCTCTAAGGTCCAGCAGTGTAGTGAGTTTTCTGTGATATATGACATCCTCTAGGGTCCCCCTGTTTGAAAAACATCATACTATTTTTCTTTTTCTGAAGTGTGTGTGTGTGTGTATGAGATATATTTTTTTTGGTGGACTCTATATATAGGACAGACAGGCTCAAAGTAATTTTATAGGTGTTTTCTAAGCATCCTGTGTAGTTAACTTCTGTTTACTGTTAGTAGAAAATTATGTTTAAATTCTTAGTAAGTTTTTGTTTTTCCAATTTAGGCTGCATTTTTATCTTATGATAGTTATTATGTAAAGCAGTGTTTGTAGAATCAGGATTTAATTTTGACAAAGATTGAGCTAGAGGACTGCAAAGACGGAATTCTGTCAAGTGCCTGACTATTAAAATGTCAGGGCCTGTAGGTGACTCCTGCAGGATTGGTGATGGTATCATCTGTCGTCCATTAACTCCTCTTCTCAGAGACCCTGCAGTTTTTTTTTTTTTTTTTGATGGGATAAAGCTTTCAAAGGCGATTCTGCCCATTGTACGTGTTTTTAGCTTTTAGTCGTTTTATCAATAAGATACTTAGAAATTCTTCTGTGACTTCTAAAGAAATTTTTAAAGATGAAAATAAGTGACCTCAGCTGCAAGGGAAATCTAGACACACAGAATGGGGATCATTATTGTTCTCTCTCCAGACTGCTAGCTGTGTCAGCTTTGCCCAAGTTCTGTTCTTACCTTAGCCTCGGTCCATATAGCCACATATGAACTAGTCATTGTGCTCAGTGGAGGTGTTTGATCGAGACTGGGTGTTGGAAAACTGATTTCTTTATTCCTAGAGTTCATCGTTAACCTGATGTGTGATTGACTGTTGCTTTTCTTTAAATATTTTTTAACTTGGCTGTCATTGCCTGAAATAAAGAGGGAACTGCCTTTCAATTTACAAAGACCCTCAAATTAAGGATGAGTGTTTTGATATTTTGCTCTTTTTCTGTAGTTCAGTTCTGTTTTCCTGCACACATTTCTAGTATTTGTGTTTAATTTTTTAAAACTTAATACATTTTTTTCCTGGAACGGGGAATTGAACTCAGGACCTTGCACTTGCAAGGCAGGCACTGTGCCACTGAGCTAAATCCCTGGCCCCTTGTATTTGTGCTCTAGTATTTCATGTTCTTAGTTTTGAGTTTGTCACCTTCCAGCAGGTATTTAGAAAATTCCTGTGTACTTTTATATTGTTATAGTACCTTGGGATTTCAGATCAGAGAATAAAAGTCCAAGTATTATAATAATAGTCAAGTAACAATAAGAATTATATTTAAAAGTGAACATGCAAGGTTTATGGTTCACTTGACTCGTATTAGTAATCAGATAATTATTTTAACATGAGCACCGTTGATCTGATAGTTCTTAATTGATTCCAGTTTTCAAAGTAAGACAAGCCTTTTTGTTATTAGGTAACAAACTTGATAGTGTAATTCAGGGCTGTTTAGTGTCTTCTTGGGATATGATATCTGCATTAAACTTTAGGCCATAAATTTTCATGTTCTTTTGGAGCAGCTTTAATTTTACTGAATGTGATCTAGTCTAATGGCCTATGTGTCTGCTTTTATGAGCTTTTATGCATTTTTAAAGGGCTATTTAAATCAGTTGAGTTGCAATAAAGATGTGTGATAGTTGTATCATCACAGTTTTCTTTTGGAATAAACTGATATGAAGCTTCTTGAATAATTTTTCTCATTCTTAGAAAATGATATTGTTTAATTGGGTAAGGAGGAAGTTGATCTTTTGTTAACTTCAAAGCAAATGTTGGTCAATGGCTTGGAGAGGTTTTTGGTAATAATTTTGTATGAGTCAGAGTTTTGTTTTCTTACTCACTAGTAGACTTTCCACGTATTTTTATTTCTGACTTTAATTTCTCATTTCCTCTTTACTTCAGTGTGCCCCGCCACTGTTAGTTAAATTTTTTGAAAATTAGGCAAGTACCTTGTTTTTATTCTCTATAGACATACAGCTTTAGAACAGGGATGCTTTACTTACTATATGGTTTTATGCAAAATATTGCCTGGTAAATCATCTGAAGTGTATTCCTGTTGAATGAAATACATTCGTACAATACCTCCACCATGTATTTTTATAATTTATACATGCACATGGGCTAAACTCTCATACCAACTCTTTAGATATCATTTATCTAATATTTTAGTTAATAATGTTCCTTTAAAGCAAGATGAGTGATATGTTCATAATTTTGAATTTCCTGTCTTCGCATGAGGCACATTGGATTATCTTGTACCTAACCTCATATAGTGGCTTGTATCTACAAGTAGGGGAAATGACTGGCTCTCTTTACTTAGGTTTTCTTTACTGTCATCCTAAAGTTGATTGTTCCCCTCCCCTGAATCCTTTTATAGCTACTTTTTTTGAAAAAAGAAGATTATTTTAATTAGAGCTAGGTTGTCCAGTTTAATCCTCTAAATCCCCTTAACTTGTTACAAGTACAGTGGATTGTGTCCAGGCTAAAAACAGGCGAGACTGCTGTTTGTCACCTCTGAGGATTGCACAGTCTTTCTTTGGGAAGCATGTGATGCATAGGGACTGAATGTAGTTATTAAAAGCAGTAAAAGATGTGTTTTTTTAATAGTAAAAATATATACATATTTAATGTACTAGTTAAGACTTACCATAGTATAGTACATCATCATGCATTACCCCTTCTCCCTGGTTATTCTGAAGGCGGTTTGGTCTTCACTTAAAAACTAAATTGCATTTTTAAATGACCATATGTAAAAGATGTCCTTGAGCTATGGACCGATACAGTAAGGACAAATAATTGCAGTGGTCCTTGTGTCCAAAGTATTATACCCTTTTCTCTTATAACTGACTTGTTTATAGTTTTCTGGTTGCTAATAGAATTGGGCTGTACAATACCCATGCATGAGAAGACCCATGGTTTTCTTTGAGTTCCCTGGGTAAATGTGGATGTGTAGCACTGAGAGAGCAAGGGAAACTGGGCTCACCTGCAACAGTTTGAGCATTGTGGCCCATGTGTTCTGGATCCTGTGCTCGTTCTTACTCTTCCTGGTGATAAGAGTGGAAGGACAGAAGAGGGTAGATGATTTGATTTAAATTCCAGAGGACTTTAAAGGGAGACTAATGAAGAAGTCAATGAATCACTGAAGATGATGATATTGTACAGGATTCCACAGGTATGCGAAATGTGAGACCCTTTGGGAGGGTCCTCTGAGAGCTAGTACAAGTATTCTTAACATCCATCCTGCAGATTCCAGGGATAAATTGGAGCTTAGGAATTGAGTTGTCTGTCTCTCAGTTCTGGGCCAGGTTTGATTTCTACTCTGCTATAAAAAATCCTGATAACTTTGTTAATGAAATTCCGTCACTGGATTTTGGTTGAATTCCTAAATATTTGATGGGAAAGCACAAGCGTCTACCTAGACACAGTTGATGTAGGTAGTGTTATTTTATTTTGAGTGAATTGTTAAAATGTCTCTGAATTCTGGCCTTTCAGCACTTTGGACAGAGATAGTGCTATGCTGCTTTGTTCTGCCTGTATCATATGCCAAATCCATTCTGCATTGATCATTTCGGCAATTTGGTGAAATTTTCTTTTTCAGATAACTTACTGATTAGTGATACCAATTTTTGTTCATCGTTTGGGGTTGTTTGTGACATTTATTTATGTATTTGGTACCTGTGTTTGAACTCAGGACCTTGCACTTGTGAGGCAAGTGGTGGAACCACTGAGCTAAATCCCTGTCCCTAGTGACTTTTATCTTGAGTGCAAAGGTATAACACCTCCTGTAACCTCTATAAAACATGAAACCCTCCCACATATGTACTCATCACACATGTGCCACTCTATCCCTCACATGTGTGAACAAGCTTGCTTAACTACTCCTCGTCGTTTTCATTTTATAACTAAATAGTTGATGATATCTTGATAAACTGTCACTTTTATTGTGTCACCAGATATTTGCTGTAAAACTGTAGTGATTCAGATCTGTGCTCTCTGCTTAGTAGTACACGAAAAGGAAAGACAGACAAGCACACACACATGCACACACACACACACAGAGGAGCTTTTATCACTGTGATTTGTTCTGTTTCCTTTCACTTCGTATTCAGTACTTTTTTTTCATTCTTATAATTTCCTGGTGCAGACTGAGGGTAGGGATATGCAAAGACCACATTCTTCCAATTTTGAAAGGCCAGAAGAGATGTTTGGCTTTTATAAAACTAGAAGGAATTAATTTTCATGTGTGTTCTAAGTTGTGCCACAGGTTAGACAAAAAGGTTGGTACTTTTTTCAAATTTAACCTTTCATGGTGTTAAAAGGACCCCTCTGCCCACTCTGGTCATGTTTGGAGAGTGTTGAGTATTGTGACAGATGAGGGAGTGGTTCTGTGACTGCGTATTAGAACACATCTCTCTTCTATAATTAAAAGTAATATAATCTATTCATAAACACTAAAAACATGGGATCTCTTAGGTGTCTTTTTGAAACTATTAACACAGTAAGAATTGAATGCTATAAAACCAATCTCATTTATGTAATCAGGAAAGGATGGACTTATCACAGTTACCTTCCATTATAAATTTTAACAAACATTCAAATTAATGCATTTCTTGCCTGCTTTCTTAAAACTGAGTAGGGCTACACATCCTACAACAGTGTAAATACAGCAGCAGCCTCAGAATCGGAGGTCCTAGCATTGTTACAATGGGTCTGCTTTCCTTTTCTAGACCCTAGTACATCTGAGAAAGGAGAAGGTTAGCCAAGTTGTCCATGAGATTCTTTCTGCCTATAGTTATACAATTAGTCTTTGATTCTTTGATAATTGGAAAATAATGGGTAATGTAAAAAAATCAGTAAACTGCAATCTGAATATTAATGCCACCTTTTTTACTAGCCCCGTGTGTCTTGGACCCACTAGAGTTTTGAAAATTAAAAATTGTGATTTTATAATAGTATAAAGTAACTCTCAGTACAGATGGAGCACCTAGAATTTGGCTGGTGAAAACCAAAATGTTAATGATTCCCGAGCATGTTTCCTGTCTGAGTAGTTTCCTCAGATGATCACTACCACTGTTCCCCCTGTACTGGCTTTGTGGAGGGGAATGCACACTTTATCCACTGGAAGAGCTAGTGTCTTAGGGCAGTGGTATCCATTCTCTCAGGAGTGTGAAAAGACTGTTTTGAGATTTCACATATAAATACTGTGCAAATATCCCCTCAGAAGGTGGCAGTAATGAGCCCAGCTTTCTTGAACATCAAGGGGAAAAATTAAAAACTGAAGCTTGCTAAATGTGTGTTTTGCAGGTTGGACAATCTGCTCAATATGGCTTATGGAGTAAAGAGGTAATGATAGAGGTTCATGATACTTGTAATTCCTTCCCACAAATAATTAGTTTCTTTGATTTGGGGAGTGATATTTCCACCCTCATAAGTTTGTTTTGGGTTTTATTTTGCATGTACAGCCTAATGAAAAGTTATCTTTTGAAGCACGGATGGTTCATGGGGTATTTTTATACCACTGGATGCCACCTGGTTTTTTAAAAACTCATGATTATTATTTTTTTCATACTGCATCGCGATGTTATAGCATGTTTTTATGTATGTGTTGGTTTTTCTACACCCAATCCTGCTTAATTAATGAAGGCAGTTTTAAATATATATGCCATTGTAGCTAATATTGTTCAGTGCAGCGGTAATGGCCATTTAATAGCTTACTAATACCTCAGTAGTGTAGCATGTAACTGCAAGCCACACATAGACCTTGGTTGAAATGTCAAGTAGTTCTATGTATCTGTGGAGGGAGACAAATTGCTAAAATTCTTGGGAATGAAAAGGGGAAAAGAAGTAAGTCCATTACTGTAACCATCTTCTCTTTCTGTTTTGTGTATGTGTGTGTGTGTGTGTGTGTGTGTGTGTGTGTGTGTATGTTTCCTATTTTGTTTAGTAGGTTTTCTCCAATGACCATTGACGGAATGACCAGTTTGGCTGGAATTAATATCCCTGGGCACCCTGGAACAGGGTGGTGTATATTTGTGTACAACCTGGCTCCTGATGCAGATGAGAGTATCCTGTGGCAAATGTTTGGGCCTTTTGGAGCTGTCACCAACGTGAAGGTCATCCGTGACTTTAACACCAATAAATGCAAAGGTTTTGGATTTGTGACTATGACAAACTATGATGAGGCGGCCATGGCAATAGCTAGCCTCAATGGATACCGTCTAGGAGACAGAGTACTGCAGGTCTCCTTTAAGACAAACAAAACGCACAAAGCCTAATGAGCTCTTGTCCTCAGTCCATTTATATATGAAAACTATATGACAAAGGCAAGTTAAGAGAAACTTTATACATTAGTAAATGTCTTTGTAAGTCAGTGTTGAGATGGGGATAAAACGACTACTTAGCATCCTAAGAAATATGTGAGATTTTTTATTGCTAGTATTTGAATTAAAACTTCTTAAATATCTTTTATGTTTGAATATGGACAAGAGGTACAGGTTTTTTACCTGTCACATTGCATTCTATTGCCTTCTTTGAAGAAGGTGGACCTTTTAAAGTGTTTCAGCTAAGGGAAGACATTTCTTTTCTTTTTACATAACTGCCTTGAACCTGTGAGTAAATATTGAGGCTTTGTGTTGTAATTCTTCAGTTGGTTGTGTCTTTTTTCCCCCCTTTTTTTCCTTTTTCTGGTTAGCTTTGTGTTTGGTTTACATTTAAAGCATTGCTATTATGTCTAAGAAAAGTATTTTGGAAGTTTACATTTTTATTTATGAAGTTAAAACAGTATTTATTTTGTAATTATGATTTGGGTTGGGGAAGGGGGGGGCTACATTATAAACGCTTATTGTAAGAATACTGGAGAACTTTTCGTAAAGCAGTACCTTGCCAAAGAGATAAGAGCCTCTTTGATGTGGGTTTAAAAAAAGCATCTATTTTTATAAAAAAGAAAATTTGGAGAAACTTTTTACTGGTCCTGGAACAAATATTTTGACTTGAATACTTTGAGAAATCTCTTCATATGACACCTAGTGAGCTTTTAAAATTTACCAGGAAATTTGCAGTGGTTGGAAAATTTAGAAGGATTTATGATGTAGCAAATACTTTTGAGATCTTTGTATGAAAGGAATTGAATCAGTGAGGGAAACACTGCTGGTTTCGTTTTTGTAATCACCAGTGGAGTGTGTGATCATCCTGGTTATTATGTGATAGATGGCTCACATTGATTTGTGATTTTGAAACAAATAAAAAAATTTACAAAAGAATATATAAGAGCAGGCAAGAAATTTAAATTACCAAGAGATGGGGGAAAAATCTGTTCTTCCTAAAGAAATCCCTTCAGATAGAGCTCATGGTGTTTAGTGATGTACTTGCAGTATTGTTTGAAGAATTGTTTTGTCTTGAAAAAAAAAGATGTTGCACATGATTTGTACTGCAGCAAATCAGCAAAAGTGATCTGAGTTTGGATATATTTGAAGGTATTTTGAAAGTTAAGTTTAAGGCTAACACCTGAGCTTTGTGTAATGTAAATAAGACCTTGTGTTTATGAACCTTTCAGCTAATTTGATTTTTTTTCCCTTACATGCCAAGTGATGTTCAGGTTTTGAATGTTTTTGTATCAGTTTTTTCCTTTGTAAATGGCATTAACATTGTTACTTGAGGTCTTGCTTAATCACTTTTGTTGTCCTGAGGACTTGAATTTACAGTGCATCAAATTTGTTGCTAATTTTGTCTGTAGATAGTCTAGCTTCAGCTGTTTATGGTAATGCTACATTTTCGTTTATAAATATGTTTGTGGTAAAAAAGAAAAATGAGTATAACCATAGGTTTTGAACAAATTTCCTTACATTTTTCATACAAAAATCATAAATATCTGTATGCTATTGAAATTTAACTTTGTATGATGCTTAAACCACTATTTGGGGAAATAATAAAATAAGTCTTTACCATGTATGAAAGAAATTTTAAAAATACAAAATATTTTCTGATTAGCATCTAGCTTATAATAAATTTTCAAAAAAGCTGAAGGTAAAAATTGCCTTCACCAGGATGCACTGAGAACTATATAGTTACGTCCTGCTTTTTGTATAAACTGAGATGCTCACATGCTTCCCCTTAGAACAGGCAGTGTGCTATGCATAACATAGGTGTACATTATCTTTGCAGTTGCTTTGAGTTTTATTTTTTTATTATTTAAAACTGTAGTTAAAATTTTCAGTATAGTACAGTACATATACTGTGAGGCGCGTGCTAAAGTGAATAAGCGAGTTTTCATGCTGACCCACTCAATGCTATTCAGAAATCAATTGGCTTAGCACTTCCTCATATCCTTAGGTGCATTTAGATTGTCAGAGTTAACCTTCTGCTTTTAAAGAAAAATAAAAAATAAAATACATGTATATACTTAAAAAAAAATAAGGTTTCCCTCACGGGAAAACAGCAGCTACGTGCTTCTTTCCTATTCTACTGTAGCAAACCGAGGCATTGATGAGAGGGCATGCAAATTGTGCTTCACTTTACAGTGTTTATCAGAGCACTTAATAAAATGTAAGGCTGGTATTTATTTGAAGTTGTACAGTATGACTTAATTCACATCTGTTGGAATAGAAAATATATTCTGTTGAGTATTTAAGAGGCTGTACATGTTTTCTTTTGTGTTTGGATTCTTTGTACTTTTTCATGTTCAGTACATCAATAAACAAAGTTGAAGGGAAAGAACAGTGTGGTGAGTAGGTCTTTATACACATTTTGGCGGCAGGGGGGGGTGTTCCTGTGCTCAATGCAATGAACAAACTTACGGTCCCTTCAGTTAAAAGTGGTTCCCTCAGAGCTTTAGTTGAAAGCAGTGTTGTCTAAAGAATTCCAAAAGGCAAGTTAATTGAAGTAGAATGCAGAAAAAAAAATTATTGACTGAATGACACCTTTGATTAGTTAGCTTTCAAATTTTATTAGGTGAATAATTCTTACAGAATACGTACTTTAATCTAAAAATTGTAAAGTCTGGAAAATCAGATGCTGATAGCGTTCTGTAGCTCTGATTTAACCTTTAGCCTTTTGTACAATGGAGCTTGCCCTCACTGATGTACTTGAACTAACAAAAAACAACAGAAGGAAGATGACTTATTCTGCTTCTGCTGGTGAGATTTAACTCACCCACAGGATTAAGTGTTAGTGTGTGAAATTTAGTTTTGTTGCACAGTTACTATATTGTCCAGAAATCCTTCTCTCAACTTGGAAATTTGGTTTCTCTTAGGTTAGGCGTGATATGTATAGCATATATGTACAAATCATGAACAATGCCAGCATGTACATGTTCAGTTTTTGCAACCCAGCCTCAACAGATCTGTGGGTGGAGAAAAAAAAAGATTTCTTGACATTGTTTTATGCAAGAATTTCACTTCTTTAAAACTTAAGACAATTGAATATAATAAGTACTTTAAAAAAATATACCAAATGACTTTTAATTTGATTATATCTGTCTACTTTTTTGGTAAAAGTCACTCTAAAAATAATTGTCCTGAACTCACAATTTAGTAGTCAGGAATGTTTCTGAGTGACAAGACATTTCCTCTTCATTCAACATGCAATTAATCTCAAACCTCCATGCTCTCCTTTTTATTATATGAATTTAATACTCTAATTTTATGATGTTGGAACATCCTCCCCTCACCTCTCTCCTCTTGCCTATCAGTATTTTGACTGGTTTGAGTGTCAGTAGTTCTTATATATTTCAGTAGGTAGTGGATAAATACTTGGTAAATGAGTTTTGTTAAACTACTACTGGTACTGGTACAGAGATACCTCAGTTCATGAACTCTATTCTCTCCGCAATTCTGGTTGCAAACCACACTGGACAAGAACCAAATCAAATTTTCCTATAAGGTTTAACATTGAATTTAATCCTTGAATTTGATTTGATTCTTGTCCTCTTTGGTTTGCAACCAAAGTTGTGAAATCAAGTTCATGAACCCCAAGGTATTAGGGTATGTTTGAGTAGAAATTACATTTTCCCACTTTGGAATTTTGTCTCATGCAGGATTGCAAATCATCTGAGTGGTATTGTAGCTCACTGTTAAAGTGACTCACATACATTATTAATCTTAACACCTACATTATTTTAATCTGACTTGAATGTTAGCAATTTAATCTTCACTTTTTAAAAGAATAGATTGTGGTGTTTCTGCCGTTTTTTTAAAGCATGAAAAATTATGGTGGAAACTTGGAACTACTACTCATGGAGTTACCTAGAAAAAAGAAAGTACATGTATTTTTAACAATAAGTCTGTTGAAATTTTAATATTGGGGTTTTTAAATGTAATTCCAGAGCAATGTGCAGGAAAAAAAGGAGGAGGAGAAGGAAGAAAAGAAAGAAGCAACAGTTTTGCTCCCTTATGCCTTTATTTCCATATTGGGACCTTGAACAATGGGAGATAAGAGAAATACTGATAAAATCACAACGGTTTATTTTATGGCCAATATTTTTCTACCTATATTGTGCTTTACATTATTCCCCTAAAAATTCTCAGACAGGTTCATTTCCTTTTATATTAGAAGGATTAAGCACCTGCAGCCCTAACACAGACAGTCTGTCAACATAGGGTGAATTTTACTGAAATTAACTTTTCGAGAATTCTGGTTTATAGAAATCAGCAGCAGCAATTTTTGGTTGGTCAACAAAGGATTATTGGTTATCTGCCTACTTTTCTGTATCTAAGGCTATAAAAATGAGCAGATATCACTCATAGCTTTTGGAAATCATCAGTTGGAAGGGAAAGGACAGATGAACCACCAGGACATAGCTGCAGTGTCGTCAGTGCTTTGAGAACCCAGCAGCAGCCATCAAGCTGATTGCTGTAATTTTGCTGAACTCAGTGACATCTTTTGTCCTTACAGATTCTTCTTTTCTTGGATTCATTATGAGGTAACTTGTTGAATTCCTAACATATTATTGTCATTTCACTAATCATTTAGATACTCCCATATTTGTTGTCCAAATTTTTTTCTGAAACAGAAGCTATTAATAATGTAATAATCCACTATATCTGAATAGTTGAGTCAAGGCATTTGGCTGGATCTTCTTGCTGTATCTAAGTGTCATACGAGGATTGACCTTTTGGCAAGGTAATTGGTAAAATATTTTGCCTTTTAAAAGGGTGCTTGACTGTTTTTACTCAACTTTGAATTAAGAGACACTACAGTTTAGGGCCTCAAATTCATTGTTAATACTTTGGGTTTAGCTAAAGATGTCGGTTAGGACTAAATTGGCACTAACCCTCAGAAACATTCATGGATGTTACTTTTTCAAATAAATATAACAACCTTCTAGGCATAAATGCAGGGCAATATTTTATGAACATAAATGTGTAGAACATATATATCTGTACTGTCATGGATCCTGTCATTTGCAATACAGAAGATTACTTACTCTACATCCACAAATAACTACATTAGAAGGAAAGACAGATGCTGTGAAATAGATACATTCTGATTTTCAAAAAGAAGTGGCCGGGGATTTAGCTCAGTGGTTCTGGTTCCACTGCCTCCCTTGCAAGTGCAAGGACCTGAGTTCGATCCCTGGTACAAAAAAAAAAAAAAAAAGAAAAATTTGGCTCTGCGTGCGTGTGTGTGTGTGTGTGTGTGTGTGTGAGTATGGGGGGCAGGGTTTTGGAAGTAAGGGTAAGAATTTAAACCACAGCTAAGTGGTACTAATTGTTAAGAGTCGATGGGATTTTAAAGAAGTTGCAGATGAGGATACAAGAACAGATTCTGGTGATTAAAGAGAGGCCTGTTCATGAATTGCCTATTGGGGCAATTCATAAATTTTAAGTCATGTTCACTATAGACCAGTATAGTCCATAAACATTTTGTGAACATGACTTGTTAAAACTTGGAGTAGTTAAATATTTTAGTTTGTAATGAAATACAAAATACATAAACATTGGAACTTTGTTTTCTTCCCCTTTTCTGTTGTAACACTGGAAATATTTGGCATGTTAAAAATTTTATGATTTGAGGAGTTGAATAGAAAGAATATCAGTAGCAAAGATGTTGCCTTCTTTTAAAAAGATAAATTTATTTGGAGCATATTAACAGTACAGTCTGTGCGAAAAGACCAAACAAAACCAAAATCTTCCTGAAAATGCAACCTTAGACTGGTCTGTTTCTCAGATTATATACTAGTGAGGGTGAACCTTTTAGAGCTTTCAGCACTAGCAGATAGATGACTGTGTCATGTGTGCCTTAGATTTGCCACCACTGCTATGTACCTTTCAGACTGCATGAGATAAGTTAAAAGTGATGCTGTCTTACTCAGCCCATAGTATCTCCCTATTACCTGGTTCATTCTTCTGTTGGATATACTGTGTACTTTCTGTTTTTTCTACCCATATCACTCAAGCATCACTTTCATTAAAGGTGAGGGAAAAATTATAAAATCTAAATATTTCTCAGCTATGTCTCCAAGATAAGGTTTTCATTTGACAGGTTTGGCTTTTTTAAAAAAATCTTTTTGTTATTTGGAAGTTTGTGTAACAGCCATACCTTACCCCTCGATAAAGAGCCACATAAAATAAAGACCTTTTAAATAGCTCTTCAGTGGGAAGAGCTTGCTTGTGTGTTTTGTAGGGCCCATGGAGCCTACAGGTTGTTGGTAGCGACAGGCTTTCCTTAACACTGATTTGTGTGGTGCATTCCTCTTGACAGTCACTTTTGTAGAGTTGCCTGTGTTTCAGGAGCAGCCAGCCCATCTATTGACCTCCTTGTAGCTGTGATGATACCAGCAGCTACCTTCAAGATGACTCAACTTTTGGAGTGAAGCACAATCGACGAGGTAGCTTTGTTATTTGGATTGCAGACTTTTTATTTCCAGGGTGGTAAGGATGAAGTAACTGGCTCGGGAAGGAATGTAACGATCCATAAATGTAGGTGCTAAGGCATCTGACAGATACAGAGCTTTTATTTCTTGGATCCTGCAGTAAAACACTGTGGGGCACAGTGTTGGAAGTTAACCCTCACAGTTTTTCATGTATGTTTTAGACCTTCTCCAGCCTCAGAAATTAGGTTTTGCAAATTTGTAGGTAGTAATAATTACAAGACATAATGCAGATGTTCACACCAAAAATTCTTTACTTATTATCAGAAAGGGTAACTTTTTGTACTTCCATTTTTTTCTTCTTTTTTTTTACAGTATCGTCTCCTGTCTTGACAGGAACAGTATCTTGACACACCTGTAACCATGCCAGGTCTAGCAGCTGTCCATAGAACACAGGGTCAGAAGTTCTGTTTTAAATGCATTCTTTTTTTTGGTCCCCCGTTAGATCCCGGGGGACCTTGAGATTGCAAAGTAGACAGCGGCACCACTGAGCTAAATCCCTGGTCCTAAATACATTCTTTATTATTTGCTTTATTAATTCAGAATTCCTAATCTTGCATTAAATACATATTAAGCACCTTCTCTCTCCAAGTCACTATGCTGTTTCCTATGCTGAAGACTTAATTTTTGTCTGTTTTTCACTCCTCTTTTCTTGAGATGGAAGACACTTCACCGTTCTTATTCAGTACCTTGTTTTACCACTGTATGAGCCAGGCCCAGGAAACATTTTTTTCCATCATTCTTTAGCTAACACAAGACCGAGCACTTGAACGTAAATCTCCTCACTCTTGGAACCCTGCCCTTCATTAGTACTGAAGTAATAAAACATAAGCTGAATTAACATTCATAAGCTGCTTCCTTTCATAGAGTCTAATTTCTGAAATCCTGTAGGAGCTATGTATGGCATCTAGAAGTTGAACTTAGGTAAATTCATGTAGTTATTTTATTGCAATGCAGTTAATATCATGTATATTCTCGTGAATAATTTCAGTGTAGTCACTAGAAATTATAGAAAATACAAGTCAGTCTTCTGAAGAAGAGATTTTTGAGTATATTTTGTCTTTTTCACTTTTGAAAGTGGTGATTGTATTTGTAGTCATATACAGTACTGGGAACTGAAGCTAGAGCCTTGTGCATTCTAGGCAAGTACTCTACCACTCAGCTGTATCCATACCCTTTTTTATAAACAATCAAATTCCGTTTTTTGTTCTTTTTTTTTTTCCTTGAAAAGGGTATTTTCCCTGTTTTTGGTTTTGTGGAAAAACTTTTAAAGTCATAATATTTTATACATTTTTATACATTCTGAATTTCAGCTTAAGGCGTGTCAGATGAAAGCTGCTTAGTTTTTTTTTTTTTTTGAATTGGTTCTTGCTCACATTCCATCAGGAAGAAGTAATCAGGAGTTCTGCATGGTTTCTTAATACAGCTTCATTCCTCATAGGCTTATTTAAAGGCTGCAGAAAAATTAGAAGTCCAGAATCTGGGGCGATCTCTCCAAACTTCCATTTGGGATGGCGATGCCTGAATGACTGACTGCTTGCCACTGTCCTACGTAGGCAGTTTGATTGCAAGCTTCATCTGTACAGCAGAATCGTGGATGGGACAGAAGAATGTACAGAGCTACTTTTTCTTCTTTTGGATGGAGGACAAGTAAATGTCCTACAGCACCAGCAAGTTAACTGCTTCTTTCTTTTCTTAGCACATGAAAATACTCCCTCCCCTAGTAGGGATGATGACAAGGAAAGGACAATGCTGAACCAAATTGTGGGTGAGTAATTTTTCCTCTTCCTTCCTTGGGTCTCTGATTGCTGTGATCTCTCTCTCTGGCAAGGCTCTGGGTAAATACTGGTTACTTATTGCATGTGCTCAGAGAAGTAGCTAATGGTAGAAGAGCACTTTTAAAAGGATTGGCGAGAATGAAAGACGCTTGTTAGAATGCACCTGGATCCTGCCATGACATCACAAGTAGACCATAAATGGCTCTCCAGAAAGCACGGCAGCCTTTTTTTTTAAACCTCTTTCTTAACAATGAGACATAGATTGGGCTTGTTCTCTATTCAAGCATCCTTATGAGTAAATGTCTATTTATATGATCGAGCTGCACTTTAAAAATAGCTCCAATCAGTGCAACTCTTTTTTCCCCATATGTTAAAAAGTTATACATGAGTTAAAATATCTCAGATTGCTTAAATTCTTCCAGACACAAGGCACATTCCTTTTTCCTTTGGTAGGGGGTGAGGTGGGTGGAGGGGTAGATTGAACAAAAACTAAAAGCTTACTTTTGAGCCTCCTCTACCCTATGCTTGTTCTTTGAAACTTTTACCAGTAGCAAGGCTTTTAAACTAAGATTTGAAATTTCTGACTGTTAAAAGAATTCATTAATATTTGGCGGGTATAGTCTTCTTCCTGGAGCGATTGTTTATTTTTGTTGCAGAGAGCAATTAGCTAGAACAGTCACAGTTGCAGCTGTTAGATACTATAAGCTCCGACAGAGATCACAAAAGGCCTTATGCACATTCAGAGCTTGTATTTGGATTGTTTTTAATGGGTGATTCTTCTCCAGTCTACTCTGTGAGCAAATTGGATTGGACGATCCTGAGCCAAATCAAGTATACAATGGGGTCATCAGCACGCTGTGTTGATCAGAGTCACTTAAACACCTTGCTGCTTTGTGGAAGCCAGGATGGCTGCAGCTGCTGTGTGTGGAAAGAATATGTACCATTCCTTTTTGTCTGAACCCTCCCCATGCAAACCTGGATGCATTTCATCCCAAAACATTATGCTGTTTTCTCAGAAATGTTTCCCTTTGTGTTTACTGTCTTTGCTGCTCTTGACTTGGGCTTTTTTTGAGATTATTGCATGTGAAAGTATGAAAAAGAGAATCATAGATACAATCTGGTGCCCGTTGATTCATGTCTTTTTCTAGAGTAGCTTAGAGCATCATGGCTCCAGTTTAATGTCTGATACTTGGAAAACAGCAGCTCAAATGTTAGGTTTATTTCACTATTTTATAGCATCTGTACTTTTGTCTTTATTTTGAGAGAGGAGTGTGTATCGTCCTTACCTGTGTAATAATCATTCTCCTTTAGGAGTCACAGTATGCTTTTACATACAATTTCTCCTTTGACACTGAAGGTAAAGTGTGAGGCAGGGAATTTAATGTATAGTCACCATTTCATGGAAGAGTAGGCAGGCTCAGAGTTGGTGACTGGCCAGCCACCTGCTTACTTTTCTGTACTATTGCCATTTACTTCGTGTAAGTAAGAAAATGCATATTTTATGTATTTTACTGCAAGGTGAAGTAGCTTGATTAACTCTATTTTAAAGGCTCTAGAGATTGCTCTCATGGGCAAGACTAGTTTGTAGTAGCTTATTGGTGAAGCAGAATCAGAGTATTTTGCCTCTTTTGGCAGGGGACTAATTTAGTAATCTTGGAGGGTTTGGATAATTGTATTACAAGTAATCTGAGGTGTACCTTGAAAGTTTATTTATTGGTAGCTAACAGAAATTAATTAGAAATCATTATGTATTGATGAGATTTTAGATACTTCTATGAAGATATTTTTGGAGCACCCTTTCAGACTGTAATTGATTGACCAGCTGGCAATCTGTTTGATCAGCCAAGTTGGATCTGTTAGTAAGTGGAATAGTTCTTCCTTAATCACACAACTTCCAATAATGTGATGGGGGGGGAGTATGAAGACTAGCAAATGAAAAATTTGTCTAGTAGTTTTAATGAAATTTTTCTGTATGCACCCCACCCACCCCAAAATTTAAACAAAATGAAATTTTCTTCCCTTCTGAAGAAGATTGAATGATTATAATAGGAACTGTTTAGTGGATTTCTTATCTCTTCAGACAAGTTCTTATGTTTTAGTTTCTTTGAAACTAGCATTTACTAGACCACTAGAGTTGTGAGACTTTAAGTATGTCTGTTAGACAAAGCTATTTCAATGCTCAGACTTGATTATATATATGCATTTGAAATCAGTGGGATGACAACATCATTTGGGTGAATTAGGTAAGTACCAAACAGAAATGTGTATAAGTAAGATGAAAATAATTAGGAACCATGGGCAAGGATGGATTGGTGCTCCAGATGTCTGAATGAAAGGTGAGGGAAACTCGGGGTTGTGCTGAGTCATGACGGACTCTGGGAGAAAGGTTTCTGAATGGAATTTAGGCAGTGGTCTTTAAGTTTTAAAGACTAGGTAGCTACATAACAGACCCTCCTCTTCTCTGTGAATGCTTTCCAAGACCCTTCTTGGGTGTCCAAAACCACAAATAACACTCTCAACTTATAATGGGGCTATGCCCTGGTGGACCCATTTTGAGTTGAAAATACTGTTAAGTTGAAAATGCATTGAATACATTTAACTTGTGGAGCATCATATCTTCACAACAAAATATACTGTACCATTGAGTGCCAGTGTTTGCCCTCATGAATTTGTGTTTGAGTGGGTGCTGTGGTTCGCTGCCTAGCATTGCTGGAGAGTATCATGTTGCATATTGCTAGTCCAGGAAAAAGGTCAATTTTAAAGTTCTGTTTCTATGGCATTATATTGTTTTCACATCATTGTAAAGTCTTAAAATCTTAAGTGAAACCATTTAATCAGAGGCTGTATTCTGGCTCTTTCTTTACATAACTTAGTCATAGTTTAAAGATTAACAATAACAATGAAGCAGATCAATTAAAGCAACATACTGAATAAAAATTATATGAATGTGATCAGCCTCTCAAAAACTTGCACTCATCCTTCTTGATAATCATGGGTGACTGAAACTACAGAAAGCAAAACCATAGATAAGTGGACAGCACTGTATCAGTGTCAAAGCATAAGGCCTCAGTTGAACCATCTCAAAAACAAACATTGAAATGCTTATAAAACAGTTCTTCACTACAGTGGGTTTCAGACTTAGGTATGATGGTACTCACTGTGGAGCTTATGAATGAGATGCTTCAGACTCACCTGTATGTTCTGATTCATTGCTCTACAGGAAGCCAGGCTTTATTATAAAGGGGCTTTTTAGCCCAAGCAAACACACTGTTTAAGTAGATAGACCTAGCTGAAAAGAGTGTAGGAAATCTGCGGTGTCTTTACCCTGCTGGTTTCTTGTCTTTTTTGGTTGTGTTTTCTTCAGGTTTCAAGAAGCTTGTGGTTGCTTGTTCCTACACCAATCTTCACCCAGAAAGCTCGCATTTCTCAGAATGTTTTGGGTCAGGCACAGTGCTAAGCACTTTTTTTTTTTTTTTGGCAGATTCACAGGCAGATATTTATTCAGGAAACACAACACCGAGTCCTTAACATGTCAGCATCGTTCCACGTCATGAAACACCCACAGCGCGGGTTCTTGGTCATGCCGAGGCCCCAGGTCCTGCAGGAAATGCCAGAAAGTCCGTCTGACTGTAAACAGAGTGTTTGAGCCAAACTAGCCAAGTAGTTGAGCAAAAGGCCCTAAGGAATCTAGAAGGACAGCAGGGATTTGTTCAGAGACACGCCAGAATGGCCACATCGCAGGGACAGGGCCACTGTCACCTTTGTATGTAGTATCTCATTTAACATTATGGGAGAGGTACTCTGTAAAAACCTGTTTCATGGGGGGAAAATGAGACTGTAAGAGGTTAAAAAACTTTTTTAAGACTATATATATATATAACTTGTAGATTGGCTCAGCTAGAGCTGTGACTCATTGTCTGACTTCTGAGCCTGTAGTGTAACCAACACAATATATGGCAATGGTTAATAGTGGGCAGCCATGATAGAAATCTCAGACTTTGCCCTTCAGTGAAGTAGTCTGGTTGATTTCTTTATAGCAGCCATTCTTTCTGGGGTGAGGTGGAATCTCAGTGGTGTTTTCATTTGCATCTCTAGAATGACCAGTGATGTGGAACATTTTTTCATATATTTATTTGATGTTTTTACTTCTTTGAGAAATGGCTGTTCATTTCAGATGCCCATTTTTGAATTTGTCTTTATATTTGGAGGGGTGATTTTTTTGAGTTCTTTATATATTCTAGATAATAGTCCTTTGTCTGAGGAGCAGTTGGTAAAACTTTTTTCACACATTGTAGGTTGTCTCTTAGTTCTTTTGATGTTTCTTCAGCAGTTGTTGGGGTTGTGGGGAGAAAGGAACCCTTCTCCATTGTTGGTGGGAGTGCAGATTGGTGCAACCACTATGGAAATCAATGTGGAGATACCTCAAAAAACTAGGATTAGAGTTTCCCTTTGACCCAGCCATCCCTCTTCTGGTTATCTTTCCAAAATTAAAAGAATCATACTACAGTGATATATGCACACCCATGTTTATAGCGGCACAGTTTGTAATAGCTAAAACTTGGAAACAGCCCAATTGCCCATCAGTTGGAGACTGGATAAAGAAGATGTGGTTTTTCTATAAAATGGAATACTACTCAGCCATAAAGAATGAGAAATTAGAGTCATTCATAGGGAAATGGATGCATATTGAGGTCATACTCTTGAATGAAATAAATAAGTCACACATGTATAAATACCAAATAGTTTTACTGTTGTAAAAAACTGTAATTGTAAATAGGATCCTAATGGTATAAATGAAAATGTGAAATAGGAAGAAAAGGGCTAAGGGTGTAGGAGAAGTGAAAGGGTAGGGGGAAGGAAAAAAGGGAAAAGAAAAAAATGAAAAAATGGATATAAAGTTTTTGTAAATAGGAAAGGGAGGAGGCGGTGGAGGGAGGGCAGGGACAAAGGGAAAAAATGAGAACCAAGACCTGTCATGTAAAGGTACAAGATCCCAATGATGAGTGTAACTGTACTGTATACCTAAAAAGTACCAATAAATTGAATGAGGAAAAAAAAAAGTAGTCTAGCTTTCCTGCTGAAAATACATCTTTTGGAAGAATCTAGCTGAGTTTATTTTTCTTTTCTTTCTTTTTCTTCCTTCCTTCCTTTTTTTTTTTTTGGTGAGGGGGTGTGTCTATAATATACAGACATGTTTATTAGCTTTCTAGACTGGGAAATTCCTTTGAGTAGGCTTTTTGCAATTCAGCATGGTGTTTTTTATGTATCTCCTACAGTGCCTGGGTGTTGTGAGTGCTTAGAATGATTAGGTATTTTTACAAAGGAGGAATGATGTCTGAGGAGCTACTACTCACTCAAAATGAGGGTGTGAGGCCCGGCACATCCTAGAATTTATTTTCTGTGTCAGAAAGCTGGTAGTGATCATATCTTGTATATTAATCTGTTTTCTATTATTAGTAGCACAATACCACAAACTGATACATAATTTAAAAAGTTTTATTTTGGTTCACAGTTGTGGTCCAAGATCCAGGGGCCACTTCTGGTGATGACCCTCTAGCTGGCAGAGTCCTAATGCAGAGGCTTAGATATGATATAACAAGTGGACCCTCTTACAAAGCAACAAAATGAGTCATGGGATTCTATCTTAATGACTTCATCTAATCTTATTCACCTCCTAAAGATCCCGTTTTCATTCTCTTATACATCACAGTACCTCAATGCACATGTAGTTTTAACCCACAAACCCTTTCAGGATGCAAAGCCATATCCAAAGTCTTGGATTGTGTTTCTTTGACATTTCAGGTTTTCTTCTTTTGGGGATGTCTTAAATTATAAGACAGTGGTTCTAGGACCATTGTGTAAAGGAAACTACTGTGTTTCAGGAAGAAAGTGCAAGTCTTCACGCCTGGTGAATTTCACTACACTTTTTGCTTTTATATCAATTTTTTGGGGGTACCAGGGATGAAACTCAGGATCTTGCATTTCCCAGGCAGGTGCAGCATCACTGAGCTAAATCCCCAGCCCTTTACAATAATGTTTTAGGATGAATATTTCTCACTTAGTTTTAGGGACATGAGCAGTTATAATTTCTTTTCTCTTGGACATAAATTTATTCTATGTCTGAGTGTGTGTGTGTGTGTTGTCTATGTATATTAGGATGAAACAGAAAGGTAAAATAGAAATGTTTTTGGTTCTATTTCTCAGGGGTCCCAAGTAACTGGTATTTGGTATAAGTGTTAGACTTTATAGCTCTTCATTTTCTGATACAAATATTATGGTGATAGAATGTAATCCTGCCTGAGTTTCCTTCTTATGGTAGACTATTCCCTCAGAAATTATAGCTTGACTTGGGCCATTTCTTGAATAGATCCAACTCCTAAGAACAGGATGTTAATTGTACTGTAGAGTTCTAGGATGTATTTGAGTAGATATCTCTGTGACTCTCTCTTTTAATAATTTAAAACTGTCTTGTCATTTGGCTTTCTTTTGTTGAATTTCAACCATGATGGTATCACTAGGCTGAGCATTTCACCTCTGTTACTGCTAATATTCATGATTATTTTGATAGGGATGTGTTAAACCTATTTTACAGATAGGAAAACCTCAGCTTAGGAAACAAAGCAATTGATGATGGAATGAATGTAAATATTTTAATTTCTTTCATCTTTTCTAATTAAGATGGAAAGAAGAGTTATTTGTTTCTAGGAGGGTGAATGATAAATGATATACTTGGTAACTGAAACATTTTCAGGAGACCAAATCCCAAGTAATTCCCTGTGTTTTGTGTTTGTATCTGCAAGGGATCAGAAAACTTGTAGGCTTCACTGGAATAAAATTCAGATTAAAATCTTCATTTCACTGCCTTTAGAAACCAGAAAGCATTTGTTCTTTTGGTGGCCAAATAGGCAGCTATCTTAACTGTTTTCTATGTGTAGAAAATCCTTACTTCAGTAGCACTTGTAGTGGTTTCTGTTTCCTCTTGATTATGCATATTATTGTAGTCATAGGAGTATATAAGCCTGTGGTTCATTGGTACAAATGCCTGCCTTTGGCAGATGAGGAATTCAGGTAAAGGAGAAGCAGTTGACTTGCTGTGTGATTAGATCTCCAGAAACCAGGCTATGATTTTAGAAACTGAGCAGTGCCGTGTGAAATGATATCTTGAAGTACTCAAATACACTTTCTAGTAGCACTCACTTTCTAAATGTAGTGCATAAACATGAAATATGTAAGTTTTTCTAAAAGAAAATGCACAGTATTTCTGGTAGAAAATGCATATATTTCTAGTAGTGGGCTGATTACTTATCCTCATTGTCAGGGGGGTGTGCTGAACATCACATAATGTCGGCTCCCAAATTGGATTGCTAGTACATGGTGTAAGAGGTCTGGGCACTGTTCTCTAAGGTCCTGTTAAGTATGGTGCATGGGACCAACTTTATATCACCTAAGGATTTCTTAGAAATGCAAATCGAGTGTTTTCTTTATCCTCAACCTGCTGAACTATAATATACGTTTCAGCAGAATTCCTATGTGACCCATACGCACATTAAAGTTTGAGAATAAGTGCTCTAAGGCAGTGTTTCTCAAACTTCAGTGTGTTTAATACTGACCCCAGGTCTTGCTAAAATGAAGACTCCTGTGCCAGGAGATTGAGTAAGCCTGGGGGACATGCAGAGTTATACTTTCCCTGGACATCTCGCAGCATTGGTTGGATGGTCCCCTGGGGCTGTGATACTCCAGATAATAATTGGATGGTTGCCTCCAGGAGGTTAAGATCCTTTGCACTCAATTCTGGGTATTACTACCCAGGACTGAAGGTGGACTTCACAGTAATTCCACATTTATGGAAAAGTTAGCCCACAGAGTGGTAAGGTTGATAGAAAACTGTTTTGTAGTCAGTAGAAGTGAAGATATATGTAAAGATAAATAGAACAGGGGAATAATGTCCAAACAATTTCCAGTAAACCATGTATGGATTGGCCAGATGCTTTGCCTTCTTTATCCATCAAAAAAGCAAAAAAAAAAAATTTCCCATCTCAGCCTTTCTGAGATCCCACTTCCTCTGAAGAACTCTGATTAAGTTCTTATTCCTTCTCTTGCCAAGTAGTATGCAGCAAACATATATCAGAACTCAACAGCTGAAATAGCCATCCGGTTTTTCCCTTTTTAAGTGGATTTAGAGCAATTCTTGGGCATCCCAGGCTTGGCTGCCTACTACTTTGCGTTCAGGCACTTTTTATGTGTTTATCCTTAGCAAGCATAGGTACCTTTGAGGCTCAAAAACAGTCTGTTGATCAATGTGGTCAGGAAGAACAGACGGCTACCCTTAAAAGACTGCTAAATCTGTGAAGATGTGAGTATTGGATGGGTTTTAGTAGGTATGTTTGTGTTCTTGTCAAAACGAAAACTCTGAAGTTTATTCCTGCTTTGAGTCATAAAATTTTTAAACAGTGGTGACACTGGAAAATTCTCACATATTTCAGGATTTTCCCCCCATAATATTTAGACCATTATTTATCTTCCATGTTGGAATTAAGTGTTTAGTGTCTTAAAGAAAAGAAGGAAAGATTGTTCACTACATGTAGTGAAGTATTTAGTGAACTCTGCTTTTTTTGTTTGCAGGTAAAATTTCGGTATGTGAGATTTTTTTCCTTTGCTCTTAATTTTCAGCTAACTCTTTTAGTAATAAAAAGTAACTCATTCATAGGTATAGAAACTTCTATAACAGGTGTTAGGATTTTAAAACATTTACTCCTTATAAATTTATTTTGTTTAAGCTTATGCAGCTGTGATTTTAGAACAAGAGTTGAAAAATTGCAAGGATATTTTTTGAAAAATGTGTCCTAGGAAAATCTGGGTTTTATTTTTCTTTTTGGGGTGGCATGTATATGTGTGTACTGTACTATGAAACAGTACTATTCCAAAAAGCTGGCAGATAATTCTGGAGGTTTTACTTGAGGTCTATGTAATTCAAACAAAACCCATGTTTTACTGAGTATCCACTGCTAACTTAGCCATGTGTATGGCATATTGCAGTTTTAGAAAGCAAGTTATATTCTGCTCTCTTAGTTGAGGAAATAGGGGTACTAATTCCCAAGATTTAGTTGCACAACTGAGATTTAAATTTGGGATTTGAACATAGGCTGTGGAACTCATTCTCAACATGTATACTGTTTGTTGAAAGCTGGATAAAATACATTTGAGTCTGTTTAAGATGGAAATACCACTTATCTACCTCAGGGTTTTCAAGTTTGGAATACATACTTTAATTTGATGCCTAGAATCTTGTGAAACAGGGTAGGTGCTAATACACTCATTCATTTATAGGTGAAATGGAGCTTGAGTAAGTAAGAATCTGAAACTCAGAGGTTGAAGAATTTGCTGGATATAACCAGGCTAATAAATGTCAGTGTCTGGAGTCACACTGGCTCCTCTTGGTCCTGTTGACTGCAGGCCTAATGTGCCTAACTTACTCATTTGTTAAAAGTGTATTAAAAAGAGACTGAAGAAGTTGTGAAGCAGAGTATCTCAAGGTTATAATATTTCATAAAAAGACTTGTAGAGAACACCTTTCCATACCTCTCTGATCATCCCCTCCCCAATCCTTTGTAAACTGACCAGCAGGAATCCATATGAACCACATGGATGAAATTTGTTCATGTCGGATTCTAATCCAGTGCTATTCAGTGTTAGTGACTTCACAGTTTCATTTTCTTAGAAAAAAATTTTTTTCAATGCCCTGCCCTTTTAAAAATTAAGTATGGTATTTGTTCCAGTGAGTAGCTCATTCTCACTATAAAAGTTTGTTGATCTTTTGGCTTATGTTGTAACTTAATGTTTACATCACGAATTTTTGTCTGTATTAATAGGTCTTGCTATAAGAACATTTCTAGCCTTTTTTCCCTAAATACTTTTGAAGTTTGAACGTAGTATCAGTGTGAACACTTATGGCTTTGATTGTCATCGTTGCAGGGTGGGTTCTTTCTCCAGGGCAACCTTGCTTTTGTCGTGACCTTTCATACCCTCATGTCTGGCTCTGTTAAGTCATGTGTGTGTGTCTGGGTCCACCCAGGCATAGGAAGTGACTTGTCAGCCCTGCCCTGAGAGGCTGCTTGAGAGGGTTGTCAGTCTGAGTTGGTCCTGCTGTGAATCTCTCAGGCTAGTGAGGGGCAACAGATGGTGGGCTAAATTCAATAGTCATCCCTTTATGTAGAGATGAAAAATGACCCTGGCTCCTGTTAAGTGGAAATAAGGACCCATGAATCTTTTAATCTGGTAAATAGGACTTTGAAACACAGAGTAGAGGAGGAGGAGGAAAACCTTTCCTGAGGCGTAGTCTGTCATTATTAGTATTTTTTTGCAATTATTAGTAGGAAAGGTCTTCATTTGTGTGGTCACTACACAGAGACTGCTGAGACTGAGAAATAATCCTGTGTGCCCTTTGGGATGAAAGTAATCTCTGTAAATGTCAACAGTGCAAGGCAGGACACCAGTAGGATGCAGAATTTCCCTCTGTAGTGCAAAAGCAGCATGGAGCCCATGTACTGAAAGCCCCTTTGCCTTGTCTGCCTCTCCTGTTACTCCTGCTAAAGTTGGAGCTGTCTGCAGTCCTTTTGCCCAGGCTATTGTAACTGGCCCCCGCTCATTGGAGCTTTGGTATTGATTCAAGGACAGCCAATCTGTAGGCTAGCCAGTGGGTGACTTGACCAGTTATAGAAACTGGGAGCAAGTTACTGAAAGGCAGAGTAAATAGGTAGAGTTGCTGTGTCTTGGCGATTGTGGCATACAACAATGAAGATCCATGAATCTGTGCTACCTGAAAGAAGTCTAGTTGTTTTGCCCTATATGTTGTCCCCTGAAGCATTTTTAGGGGGGGCTTGTAAAATCCGTGTTTTTCGTATCATCACTCATTACAAGGGCAGTTAATCTCCAGAGTAACCAGTTTGGTTTTAGTACCATCTCTACCTATTCCTAGCTGATGAGTTGTTTGATAAGGTTCTATAACTCTGTAACATTTATTTTATTCCCTTATGAAATGAGACAAATACATTTCTAAGAATGTAGGAATATTTAATAAATAACAGGAGAAACCTTTATCATAGTGCCTGGCACATGGTACATGTTCAAAAGCTGTTAAGTGTTACTGTTTCTATTGCTACCAGTATTACAGGATACTAATGAATAGACTTTCATCCAAGGACTATCATTGTCCAGTCCTAACCACTGGTGTGATTATAGTGGCAGCTTTAAGCAGTGATATTAAATGATACACAAGAATTTGAAATATCTAATCCTCAAAAGGAACCCTCAAATCCCATAGTCTCAATTACTGGTATTTGCCATACCAGGATAACATCGTACATTATCTTCCCTAAGTTCATGAGCACTTTAAATGTCTTTTTGCTGGTTATTTATAAACAGAAAAGGAGTTTAATGGCATTTCCTATGAAGTTTCCCAAATGGCTGTGGTTGCTCACTGAAATACACAAGTCTGTTTAGTGTATCTTTTTTGCTTTGATGACCAAGGTTGTTGGGGTTCTCGCTCGTAGACAACAGGACTAGTAGAAGATAAACAGAGATGGTCTTTTATCTCTGAACTGCTCACATTGGCTCAGTGCCCTACTGTGTACAAGAAAAAGAGGTAAGAAGTAATTACCCCACTGTCTGTGCTGTGAGCTCCTTCTTTGACAGCCAGCTTTTTAAACAAGTGTCTTAATATTTCAGCAGATGGTGCTAAGGTTCGATAAAGCAGCCGGCAGTATTCCCAGTTCATTCCCATATTTCTGAGTCCCTTGTAATTAGCTTACCAACATGGGTAAAGTAAGCTCTTGTGTAACCTAAACTCACAGAGCTTGGAAAAGGAGAAGCATCTGATGAGAGGAAAGTTAGGTAGTCTTGTTTTGCTTTTAGGGAGACACCCCAGAAGTGAGTTTTATGAGATTAACAGCAGCTAGAAGTCATTGCAGCTGTGTTTTGTCATCTTCCCTGGCTACCAGGTTGCTTCCAGATACAATTCATGTATTAGTTTTCATTTATAAAGCCTTTTGTCATTTTTGTCCTGAGCCTGTTCATTACCCTTTTTTTTCCTATTTTGTCTAGGAATTTCATGTAGAAGGTGTTATACTTTTAGAAACATAGAGTTAGACTTTGTAAACAAATAAATATATTCTTTAAAAGTTTTAAAAGGTGAAATTTAAACTAAGTGCTTTTCCACATTAGGGTCAGTGATGCTATGCTCCTAACATTATAGCTTCTTACACTTTCTTTGTATAAGGAATTCTTTCTTCCATGGTTCACTGAATAATCCTGGGTGTATAACTATCTCCTAATTGATGTGTGTGGTGTAGCATAATTTGCAGAGATCTTTAGTTATTTAAGGTGACCTTTTCCTCCCCTTGATGTTGAAAATGGTTGAAGCTCTATTGGATGGCCTTTTAGGCTCACAGGATATCCCATAAAAGGTTTTGGGGGATAAAAACAATTATAAAGTGAGAATGCCTGTAGACTGTACACCTTTTTTTTTTTTTTTTTTGGTACTGAGGATTGAACTTGGGACCTTGCACTTTTCTGGAAGGTGGCAGAACCACTGAGCTAAATACCCGGCCCTGCACCATCTTTTCTGATGAGAATTTTCTTTGGATCCAAATATATGACTCAGAGAAAGTAAGGAAAGATTGTCCCTAGTGATTTTCCCCCTAATCCACTATTGTGTCTGCTTCTAATAGCAAATATTCTCTTAGCAGAATTTTGCTCAGTTATGATTTTTAAGTATATATTTTCCCTTTGGATCCAAATATATGACTCAGATAAAGTAAGGCAAGATTGTTCCCTAGTGATTTTTTCCCCTAATCCACTATTGTGTCGTCTTTTAACAGCAAATATTCTCTTAGCAGAATTTTGCTGTTATGATTTTTAAGTATAAAAGACTTTTTGTAAGTCAGGAAACTGTTATGTGTCTTGTACATGGTTCTTTTCAATCCCCACAATGATACTGCAAGTAGCTAAGTTATTATTTTGTTTAGTACACAAGGACCCTAAGATTACTTAGGGAGTAATGGTAGAACTTGGATTTAAACCTAAATTTCTCAGATTTCAAAAGGCTGTTGCCTGAAATTAAATGAAAACAATCTGTAAGCAGTTGATTTCTCTGCTTCCAGTTACCTAACTTTCCCTCTTGTTTAATCTTAATTGCATCCCTCTCCTACTTATGGACCAACAATCTATGCAATAGAGTATTAGGAATAGAATAGGGAAAAACATCAGATTTGAGTTGTAATTAACTTTGCTAATTTATGGTTGATTGCCCAGAGAGAAGTACCCTTTAGAATTAACAAGGCCAGGAGATAAAAAAAAGACTTAGTATAGTTAATGAGTAGGAGAAGCCTTGCTGTACTTAGTGAAAGAGAGTTGCAGTTAGCTGGTCAAGAAGTAGATACTGCACCTCCTACTTTGTGTCTATGAAAGGCTGTCAGAGTCTTTCTTCTTTCCCTCAGGGAGTACTTACTGCCAAGAGAGTGAAGTGAACATAGGTTTTGAAATCAGTTTCTTAAATGAGGAGTTGTCCTTGTCTTCATCCTTATAATCATATTCTGGCCTTATAATCATTTGAGATTTTCTCTGTCATGGGCAAAACTGGAATGCTTTCTTGACATTTTGACAAAGATTAGATACCGAAGGTTCTAGGTTTGGAACCTAGGATTCCCTTCCTGAATGTGGAGCAAACTCAAATAGCAAAGGTACTCCTAAGGAATCCTCCTTGGCCAGATGGATGAGGGATATATTTCCAAAAGTAGTGCTGCACAGAGAATTCTCTCTGATGGACTAATTCTTCTCCCCCTCCCTGAGGACCATCTGTCTCATGGGCAGAAGAAAAATAAGACATCTGTTCAGATTTGCAGGGTTGCCACCTGGACTTGTTCCTATAGTGTTTCCAAGCAGAGGATCAGGATGTCTGTTGGCCAACCCAAAGCTATAAGTGCTCAATAAGGAATTTTAGAATCAAGACAAAAATAAATTTTACCCAGAACCCACTTTTGCATGGAAATGTAAATTCAGCACACATAGTTGAGGCACTGATAAGCTATTTCTGTAAAGAGGTAAGACTTAAGCTTTGTGGCTGTATAATTGCTGCTACGAGTATTCATCTCTTCCGTACAGCACAGAAGCAGCACAGCCACAGACAGTGTGTAAACTAGTGATTGTGGCTTTATTGCGTTCAAAGTTTATTTACAAAATGGTGGCCACAAGTATTTGGCCTTCAGGTTGTAGTTTGCAGAACTTTCTTCTAGACCATAAGAATTCAGTATATGTGGGAGATTTCCTTATTTAAGGACTTATATTTGTACAGTGTAATTGGCAACAGTGATGTTGTGAAATCTGCATCCTTTGGTTTTGTGGATTTGGTTTAAAGTAGTTTTGTTTTCTTCTTCCATAGTGCTCACTGTTACTCCCAGATCTGGTTATTTGAAAGTAATCTTTTTATCAACACAAGAGCACATGGAGAAGCTGTCTTGCTTATGTTGGGCGCCCAGTTCCACACCAGGTGCCTTTGAGTGTCAGAACCTGACCATTTAGTTGAGCTGCTTTTAAACTGCATGTGTCTAGCTTGTGCTGGGACTTTGATAGTATACTGAATAAAGTTAATCATGTTGAATAGACTATTCTTTTACTTCTAGGCTTTGCTTCTGTGTGGGTTGGAGTTCTTCCTCATGAAACTAACAATTTCCTTGTGATGCTGTGGGTGGTTCAGCACATCACAATCACAGTGATGGATTCAGGCCCAGTACCTTTGTTCCCTTCTCCATTCTGGCTCTGAAAGGATACATTGAGGGGATAAAGCTGCAGATGTGAGCCACCAAAATAAACACATTTATGACAGAACTGATGCTTCCTGTTTCTTGGTTGGGCTTAAATTCTTTACATCCAGACTGATAGTTAAAACTCTAGGCAAGTGAATTAGAAATTGTATACAGGCTGAAGTGTGAATACCAGTCAGATGTTTCTGTATTATTTTGCATCATTTCCTGTCTCTTTATTTTCCACGGGGAGGGGGTGGTAATTGTGCCCATCTGAAAGTTCTGCTTTTACTGCCCAATTTAAAGAGGCAGTGCTGTGTTAGACTTTCCCAATATTTGCCTTTTTGTTTTTAATCAGGAATGTGCTGCAGGGAGACACACTAACCTTTTTTACTAGGCGATAAAAGGACAATATTAACGCTTCTGCATTGGCTTTGAGGCTTACTGTTTTGATTAGTGTGTCAAACTTTGGGCCACTACTTGTGCCACAATTAAGTAGCTCAGTGTTGGAGATATGTGGTAACTTCAAATGCCAGCTGTGCCTTATGCACTTGAGAACTTGTTTAGGATAGGAGAATTCACTTCTAGACAACAGAAAAGAATGGATGAAGAATAGAGAAAGTAAAGAATTGTAGTGTGATAAAGAGGTGTGAATGACTTATTTTCCATCTTATTCCTACTCCAGTGATCTGTAAGCCTCTAGGTACCAGTAAATATTAGTGGTATTTATGTGGTAGTCTCATGAAAAATAGGCAGAATAATTGCCTGTAGTAATCTAATTTGTATATTATATTGACTCACTATTTTTTCATATTGATAGATACTTGTGAAGTCCTTGAAAAGACCAGTAGCTAAGGTTGCTAAGAGCAGAGGAAGTAAAAGGAAAAGAGTAGAGATAATTATTTGAATATACCAGTTTATTTTAATATTTTTTTCAGAATTGGAAGAAGCATTGTCATAATTTTCAGAATTATAGAAAATATGAAAAATGAATAAATAATTACAAATACAAGTAAATACAGTAGTATTGTGTTGATAAATTAGTTCATTTTTTCATATATTGCAGAGATTTAATAATGAGTTCATCAAAGAGAATGAGCAAGAAAGACAAGCAAAAAAGAGTTTTCAGTATGGAATAGTAGTGTCCATGAATCAGGAAGCTGTGAATGAACAGAGAAGCACCTAACCTAGACCTAAGGAGAGAGACCAGTCTTCTGACAGAAGTAACATAGAAGCTGAAACACAGAAAGATGAGATAGCTGGGTACAGCTGAGAAGCAGGAGAGGCATGGCATCTCAGAGCAGAGCAGGTGAAGATCAGGAAGTAAGAAACAACGTATGTGAGTTTAAGGACTTTTCAGTAGTTCCTTTTAAACAGAATATAGGGACAAGGGAGAGAATAGCGAGAGACAAAGCTTACATATATGAACAGAGGCTAACCTTGTGCACCAAGTTAAAAAGATGAGCTTTTCTCTCCCTACCCTAGGGACAGTGGAGGAGTTTTAAATAGGAGAATAATATGATTAAATTTGAATATTTGGGGGGGTCTTAGATGACAGACTGGAAAAAAAGATTTAGAAGATCAGTTAAATGATCGATGTTAAGCAAATGGGAAATGATGGCATCCCGTTCTAAAATTTTTTCATTTAGGAACCTGTGGCTGTGGAATTTTAATAAAGCTTTATTTGAAATCAGCAAGGGAAGGAGATGAGTTTGGAATGGTGAGATTTCTGACCCGGTTTCATCATATTTTTAGCTGTGTGTGTTTTTGAGATGTGGAACACTGAAGAGAGACAGGGTTGGGGCCAGATGAATTGGTGCTATATTATTAGAGCCATTTTAGCTGTTTGGGAAGAGGACCAAGTTGAATTCGACTAAGGTAGGGTGTATACAGAGGTAGAGCAAGTGATAATATTTGGGACCAAGTTGTGGATATGTGTGGAGGCTCCTTATGAGGCCAAGATGACAGATAAGGAACTGCAACGTATTTGAAGAATCCAAGAAAGATGGAAGAGGATTAAGTGGCTTTTTTTAATAGGGAAAAATGAGAAAATACTTGTGGAAATGGAAGGATGAAGTGTATAAGAAAACAAGGGTAGATGTTGGAACTTGTAGTGATATGGATGAGTTTAATTTCAAAGCATTTCTCCTTTGCACGTATGTGCCCATCCTCTTTTTAGACTGAACTTACACATTTTTACACATAACCTGAACAGTGTGTTGTTTTTTTTGGGGGGTGGTACCAGGGATTGAACTTGGGATCTTGTGCTTGCAAGGCAGGTGGCAGAACCACTGAGCTAAATCCCCAGACCAACTCTGTGTAGTTTTAATCAGCTCTCGCTTGGATTTCATTTTTTGTGCTTTTTTTTTTAACTTTTTCACAAGATCTTTGCCATTAATTTTATTTTTTATTAATTGAGCTTATTGGTACATTTAAGGTGTACACTACAATTACGTTCATTATTGTGTTTTTATTCTACCTTTTTCATTTATCTTAAATTGCCCCTTTTCACTTACCAAATCCTTGAAGGGAGAGTAGGATTTTAATAAGAAAAGAGAACGTTTTCATCTAGCCAGGCTTCACTTCAAATGCTGCCTTCTGCATCCATCACTGTAGGTCTCAAATCTGTGCAGGGCCTGCATCACAGTGAGCACTTCACACAACTTTAAACACATTGACAGTGTATGTCTTGATTTATTCATGTCTGTTTATCTCCACTATCCCTAGTAGTTTCTCAGCAAAACTGTGCACATGCTTGTTGGAGTCAGGCTCAGATTGATTGGATCTGTGCCCCATTACCTATTGGTTCTGTTAACTAGAACAACTTAGTTTATATCCTTGAGTCTTAACTTCCTCATTTGTAAAATGAGCATAAGTAAACGGTTTGTTGTGAGGGCTTAGTTAATGGAGTGCACATTCAGTACTTAGTATGACAGCTGACATTATGGAGAGCTAAAGCAGGGCAAATATTTGGTCATGAGAAGCCCTTCACATAATGATTTCTTATAAATCAGAAAGGACTCCTATACTAGTGACTATCCCAGAGTGTATGATTAAGAGGTTGTTCACAGGATAGATTCTAAAACATTTTCTCTACTTTTGAGCTACCACGTGCCTGAAACTTAATAGGAGCCGTATGGAAGAGTGGACTACAACCACTCTAAACCCAACTGTGTTAGACTTGGTGTTAATTAAGACATGTCAAAAATATTTTTCCTACCTTCTTAACCATCTGATTGACTATCACAAAGCACCTTGATTTCACCCGCCTCATCTGACATGTCAGGATCACTTAAAAAGTGTCTTAGAGGTGCCCTAAATAAGCGATACACCAAAAAATATCAAACGTGATAACAGAGTTTGTCTGTATTTGTTTCTTTTAAAAAAACTGTTTAATGTTACTTATGTATCATAGTTATACATAGCTATGCTGATTCTTGTGTTTTCTTAAATTTTTGTATTTTTTAAAAATTTTTCTTTAGGGCCAGGTATTTAGCTCAGTGGTGCTTCCACCTGCCTGAGAAGCACAAGGTCCCAAGTTCGATTCCTGGTACCAAACAAAAATTTTTTTCTGTAGAAAAAAATTATTGGCATTTTGTAGACTTTTAGGTTTCCCGTATGTATTTCACAAAAAGGGGTAGATTTTGCCCTACAAGAGTTGCTAATAGACTAAGCCATTTAAAGTGCATGTAATGTATCCCCCCTTTTGCCCATCCACTAGATAGGGCCACTTCATTGATGACATGAATCTGTGGTCCTTATTTTCTCTATATTTCCCTCCCTCCATCTTCTCCTTCTCTTCCCTCCCTCCCTCCCTTTCTTTTGTCAGGATAGAACCCATGCACATTAGGCAAGTGCTCTACCATTGAGCTACATTTTACATTCCCCAGATATTTTTTGTTTTCTATTTTGAAAAGGTCTTGCTAAATTTCCCAGGCTGGCCTTAAACTTGCAATCCTCCTGTGACAACCTCCCTAGAAGCTGGAATTACAGGTGTGTGCCACCTCACCAGATCCCTATGGATTTTCTTTCCTTATATGTGACTCATTCTGTAGATAGTTGAAAGTTTTGTATTTAACACAATCATCTTGAGGTAAAATCTGTTTGGGTTTTTAATCCTCAAAGGCAGTTTCCCCATTACAATAGAGCTTTCACAGTTGAATACCACTGATCTCTTGTGTGCTTGAAAATGATTGGTGATTAAAATCACCCCATTTTTAAGCAGCTACCCACTGCTGCTCTTCACAGAGAATAATAAACTACCATGCATAGAAATGTTAAGACACCACTTAGAGTATTAGAATTTTAACCACTTCATGTGGCTGAGGCACAGGGGCCTTTTCAACTCCAGTGCTAGTTATCTCAAAATTGGTAATGCAGCCCAGCTTAACTCTGTGCTCTCCTGGGGCCTGGGCTGCCTCCTGCAGTACAGTGTGAAACTTAACTGTAATTTGTTGTGACTGATCCCTTACACAAGTGTTAACAGTGGCTACTTGCCATGTGTAGAAGAGTGAGAGTAAGTGTTGTTTATCCAGACAAGAAGTGATACCAAAATGAGACTGGAGGTGTGATTCTAATTTGCACCTCTGTTTCATTTGCCCGGAGGAACTACATTTCTTTGTCATTATTTCTGAATATATATAGTGACGGGGAAGGCTTACCAGATGCACTGCTAACAGATGTGGCAGTCACACGTCTCTATAGCCCCTTGTTTTGTTCATTCATGCTTTCGTCAAGTCACCTTGTGCTTTGAAGGAAAGGTCTTTACCAGAATTGCCTGAGACGGTGGCCAAATAGGAAATATGAGTGATAATGCCAAAGAGCATTGTGAAATGTGTTCATTGCTCTGTATCTTCTCTTTTGTAATGGCTGTATTTTTCATTGCACTGTATACAGGTATCTTTATGATAGAAAGTTGGGAAGATGTGTATTTTGTGTGTGTGTGTGTGCGCGCGCGTGTGCGTGTGAGAGAGAGAGAGAGAGAGAGACTGAGAATTATTTTTGATACTTTATTTGGCCTCTTTTAGGAATCCCAAAATTTTATTCTGTGCAACACTTGCCCTACAAAATGTTACACTCTGTGAAAAAAGAATTCAATAGGAAAAAGCTTTAAAAGATTCACAATACATATCAAAATATTAAAGGCACAGAGAAATTCTGCAGAAAACCCATTTAACTTTTATTGAACTCTTACTTCCTATACTTATTTGCTCCTAGAAATCTTTTTCCCTCCACTTAATGTGTTTCACTGTTAGAAATACCAACCCTTTCTGATTGTTGGGATAGGCATTTCTGGTTGCATCCATCATCCTTTGAGGTCCTACATTCTTGGAAAGACTGAGTCTATTCATGTGTCTAGGCAAGGTATGATGGTTTTCAGTAAGAATACACGTAACATTGCTAGTATTTTTACTGTTGCAATTGACTGTAAACAGCTCTGTCCTTTAAAAAAAAGTGTAAGTTCAAAGAAGACAGTATAGTTGGAATCAAACTGAGGCCGTTGTGTTTTTCAGGCATGCAACTGAGAAGAGAAGGGGACGTCCTGCTAGAAACCTAATCTTAGCAGCTGTGGGAATCTTCATGAGTCAAATGCTAAGGAATGCTTTTACCTCATAGTCTCACTTATTAGAAAGCCATGTTGGAGGTTTGCAGGCAATTTGGGACATTTCTTCATTTCTAGCACATAGCATGTGTTGTAGAAATAAAGCTTTAGGAATTGAGTGATTGATGAATGCCCTCTTTCCTTATGTGACTTTAAGTAGTATTCTCACAAATGAGAACTTTGAGTCAAATACAGAAATATTGTATAAAAAGAACTACAGTGCAAAGCACATTAGTGGAAAATGTATGTGTAATGAATCAAAAGTTGCACCAGCTTTGCCAGCCAGCTCTTGGTCGCTATAAAGCATGACCCATTTAATTGATCGTCCTTTTGCTGTAAGACGGATCTGTTACCCCAACACTGTCAGGTTTCTGAAAAATAAACAGCCTGCTTAGTAACATCTGGAGCTAGGAAAGAATGCCTGCATTTTCACTCTGGTTGTAGTTTTGAAGTTTTTACCTCAAGGTGCTGCTTTATGAAGAGCCTTATAGTCAAGGAAAAATGTCCAGGTGTAAGTCAGTTTTAAATCAAGGATCTTTTCCAACAGATCATATGAAGGCATCACTCCTGATCTTCCTGTTTGCCCCTATGGATAGTAAATTAGGTATCTCTATAAACAAATGCCGTGTTTTCCCCAAATTTAACGAAATTCATTAATAAAATTCATGCTGGAGATTCACACTAGAGAAGTGACAGGAGTAAGCCCATCTTAGTAGAGCATGGACAAGGGGTCTTCTTACTGATTTAGCTAGAAAAATTGTTGTATGAGAAATACATACGTTTCACATTTGAATCTTACTCGATGCGTTTAACAATTAGATGAGCAGAAGTCTATATATAGTCTGGAGATGATTTTAGAGCCTGTGATCTTCTCTTGAGACAAACCAGGTGAAGCTAAGGAAGATTTTCCAGAACCCAGTTCCCAGCTTGCTCTCAGGTTTCAGATAAGCTGTGCCTGGGGAATTTGAGGTATAGGGAGACAAACTCACATAACTAGTACTGACAGGTTATTTTATCTTCACTTAACTTGTGGCATGCACCAAGATAAGATTGCTCTACCTAAACTAAAGATGTTGTTCTTGTTGCAGTTTGTGAAGCAAGAGAGAGGTCCAGAAAATGAGTCAAACTACAACAGTGAGAAGCTCGTCCCTTTACCACAGAAAAATCATTGAATCACATCCATCCTACTTTTACTTTGCTTCTTGTGTTGCATGGAAAGTGGAGCTCTCTTCATAGGCAGCTGTAAGGAATAGAAAGCAGAGTGTCTGTGCACCCTGCCAAAGGCAGCCATGAATAATAGGAAAAAAAAACCTGATTTTTACACTGAAAAGTGACGTTAAGCTTGTAAGCTCTCAGATCCTACTTTTCTTTTTTTTTTTTTTTTTTTTTTTTTTTTTTTTTTTTTTTTTT
>NW_022900948.1:2458564-2559841 GCF_012274545.1 Fukomys damarensis | reverse complement strand
CTGGGGTCCTTGGGTCCTTCCTGGGTCTGTTGTCGCGCAGGCCGGGAGCTCCCGCGCAGGCCGGGAGCTCACGCGCACGCCGCCGGGTGATCGCAGACAGGCAGGTAGGCCTCAGATCCTACTTTTCTAAGCAAAGACTTATTAATTTCATCCCACCACTGATCCACTATTGTTACTGGGATCTTTCTGGTTTAGGAGAAACCACTAAATTAATGAGGTGGTAGAATGGACATGTAGATTCATTCTGAAGAGACTTATGCACCTGACATGTGCCTGGGAACTGGTGGTACCCAGAAGTACCCAGAACCCTGAGGTACACATCAGCCAGTAATAGAAAAAGGTCCCTACCATGAATTACTTGGGGGGTGGGTGGGTGACTGAACACTAATCTGAATCCCCATGTGAATCCAGGTATGTAGGATGATATAACCTTTGCGAGAGTGTTCCCTCATTTCATTAATGGGTTCAGAGAATGAAGAACAAAATAAAGAAGGCAGAGGACTTTACCCTTAGTGGAACAAGGCAATAAGCATAACCTTGGCAGGAATGTTTATCACCACTAGGATCACCTAATTCATACAGAGAGCATTTTCTACAAAAACATTATGGAGCACCCAAAGAAGAAGGCAGAGAATATAAACTCAGGGCCTTCTACTTATTCCATTGGTTCGAAGGTGTATGTAGAGACAGACTCTGTGTTAGAACTCAAGGTCACAAAGAGGAGCATATATGTGGTGGCTACCCTAATGAAGCTTCCTTCTCACTGGCAAAGACAGGCATAAATACAGAAATAGAATAATTATAGATTTGATAAATGTTCTGAAGATAACAGAAGGATGGGCATAGGTGAGAGGAAGCCATTTCTTAAAGACTATTAGGAAAGGAGAGATTTAAACTGACACTGGATTGAGAAAGTAAAGAGTAGTCTTCATGAAAAAGAGAACATGCTAAAGTCCTGATGTGAAAGAGTGTACTGTGTTTGCGCAAGTGAGTGAAAAGCAGTGTGACAGTTCGTGCTTGTACAAGTCAGGGATCTCCAGAGGGTGTGTGTGTGTGTGTGTGTGTGTGTGTGTGTGTGTGTGTAAGCAGATCTGCTGTAAGGATTTGGCTCATGGTTATAGAAGCAGGAAAGTCCCAAGATTTGCAAGGTGAGTCAGCAAGCTGGAGCAAGCCCAAAGGGGCTTAGTGAGAGCTGGTAGTCCACTTCCTGTCCCAAGGCCACAGGCTTAATTCTTAAGAAAAATTTATGTTTCTTCTTGAGTCTCAAGGCAGGAAAAGTTGAAGCTCAGAGGCAGTCAGGCAGGAGTCCCTCCTACTCACTGCAGGGTAAGTCTTAATGTCCTATTCAGGGCTGCAGCTGATCCAATGAGGCCCATACGTGTGATCATCAGTTTTATGTATCAGTTTGACTGGCCCATTAGAGGATGCCATGTTATGTGTTTAACCATTAGTCACTAGGCCTGTCTATGAGGGTGTTTGTGGAAGACAGGAACATTTTGATTGGTGAACTGAGAAAGCAGATTGCCCTCTGAGCATTATCTGACCTGTTAATGGCCTGAATAAAATAAAATGGCAGAAAATTTCCACCCCTCTTCCTCTGCCTGACCGCTTGAGCTAAGACATCAGTCTTTTCCTTCCCTTGGAGTGGGATTTATATCATAGATGCTTTTGGTTCTCAGGCCTTCAGACTCAGATTGTGATATACCACCAGCTTTCGTGAATCTCCCAGCTTGTGGACAGACAGTTGTGGGACTTGTCAGCCTATGTAGTCATGTGAGCCAATTCCTTCTAATAAATTCCATTATGGATAGAGATAAATTTCCATCGTTTTGTTTTTGTTTCTTTAGGGAATCCTGACTCACAGAGAGGACAATATCTCCTTTATTCAGTCTGCCAATTCAAATGTCAATCTCATCCAGAATAATCCCCACAGACTGAAAATAATGTTTAGCTAAAATAATCTGGACATCCTTTAGACCAGTCAGGTTGATGCAGAAGATGAGTCATCATCATCCAAAGTCAAAGAAAAGGAGAGGTGCATGATAAAATTGGAGCGAGAGGCAGTCAGTGAGACACCTGGAGTTTATTTTAAGTGTGTTGGGGATGAAAGTACTTGACCACACTTCTTTTGAAACTCATCATTTTTTGTGCTGGATGGAGACTACTTTGAAAGGGTGAGTTGTACAAGATGAACTGGAGGCTATGGGGAGAAGATGAGAGCAGAGACAGAGGAAGTGGAAACAAGTGGATCCATGGGAATATTTTGGAAGTTGGGTTTGGAATGGGAGCAGAGTAAGTCAAGTAGGACCAATCTTTTTTTTTCCTTCATTGAGTTTATTGGTACATTTTAGGTATACAGTACAGTTACATTCATTATTGGGATCTTGTACCTTTACATGAGAGGTCTTGGTTCTCATTTTTTCCCCTTGTCCCTGCCCTCCCTTCATCCCCTCCCCATTTACAAACATTTTATTTCCATTTTTTCATTTTCTCCTATTTTTTTTATTTCCCCTATCACTTTTCCCCTACCCTTCCTACTTTCCCTACACCTTTAGCCCTTTTCTTCCCATTTCACAATGTCAGTTATCTCATTAGGGTCTTATGTACTATTATAGTTTACTCACACCAGAGAAACTACATAGGAAAATGGATACATATCGAGGATATACTTCTAAGTGAAATAAGTCACACATGTATAAGTAGGACCAATCTTATAAAGAAAGTATCTACTCTGCATTTTCCGTGGTGTAAGGTGCTGAATATGGCAGTTACCTCACTTGATGAGGAATTGGTAAACCATGTCCTGCTTGGTTTTGTAGGGCTTGTGATCTTTATATTTTTGAATGGTTGATTAAAAACAACATAAAAAAATAAATTTCAAATAGAATGCCTTGTAATCCACAAAAATTAAATGAAATTCAAATTTCAGTGTTCGGAGATAGCTTTATGGTAACACAGTCACTCATTTCTTTATATATTTTTTATAACTGCTTTTTCCCTAGAATGACAGAGTTGAGTAGTTGAAACGGAAACCATATGGCCCACATAAACCTAAAATATAGGGCCGGGGATTTAGCTCAGTGGTGTCACCACCTGCCTCACAAGCGCAAGGTCCTAAATTCGATCCCCAGTACCCAAAACAACAACCTAAAATACTTATTACCCAGCTCTTTACGGAAAAGGTTTGCTAGCCCCTGTGCTAGTTTATTCAGCAGAGTCTGGAAAACCACGTTAATGTTTATGTGTCTTGTTTCTCTAACCCCTAGATACCTTTTGGCAGGGGCATTATCAAATAGTTGCACATTTTACCATTTTTTCTGTCTATAGACAGAGAGCTGCCAGCATTTTAAAGTAGCATTTTATTCACCAGCATTAGAGTCATGACCTATTCCAACAGCCGATTACGGCATTTTCTGGATTTGGAGAGATCTTGGAGGTGATTAGTGATGATCATGAGCAAATCATCCTGCTATGCTGCGGTTTTGACATGTTCCCTGTGTCCAGCAGCCTTGGAGGGGTGACAGACTGGACAGCTTTGGTTTCATGAGGGGGGAAGAGCAAACCATCAGAGAGCAACAAAGATGTGCTGTCAACACCTCAGAGCCAGCTCTTTTATTCTCTATATTTAAGATCTCCAGGGTTGTTCTCAGCTTGATTCAGCTCTTCTGGCATTGAGAGGTGAAGATATGTGCCAGGTGTCAGGCTTCTGGCTTCCTTCAGGGCTGGAGCTCATTTTCTTGATCACCTCCTGACCAAAAAAAAATTTTTTTTGAACAAATATAAGCTCAACAGCAGGGATAGGAACAGAGTTGCTCTACCTGTTTTCCAGATGCAAACAGAGCACTCCTAAGTCCTTTGAGGCACTGTATCTGTGTACTAAATATTGTCTAAAACGTATATATTTGGAGCATTTTTCATTGGGGAAAATATACCTGCATGTTTTTGGTTGGGTCATAATTTTCTAAAATTTACCTTGTTTAGAAAACACTTTACTAGAATATATTTATACAAACATGAATGTTACCTCATAATCTAAATCACAGAAGCATTGGATGGCTGTAGGGGTGGGACCCAAGGCCTCCACACTGAGCTATATGCCCAGCCCTTTCTTAATTTTTTATTTTGAGACAAACTCTTGATAAATTACCCAGACGAGGCCGAAATCTGGAACCCTCCTGCCTTTGCTTCCCAAAGTGCTGGGATTCCCAAAGTGCACCATCACACCCAGCTTATTTTACTAAAATTTGGAAAGGATAACGGACCTGTGCAGGACTACACTGTGGTTGGTGAAGTAGAGTTGGGGCACAGAGTCCTTCCTGGAAACCACCACCTGCTTGCACTTGCTCAGGCTTTGTGCTACTTCCACTCTTCTGTTTCACCTTGAGTTACATGAGAGGAGTCCTGCTGTCGGAGGACTGTTGTTCCAGCTTTTGATGGATGAACGGGTGTAAGGAGGACCCAGGCTTAACGTGCAGCCAGAAATGGGAGGTTTCCCAGGGCAGCTGTCAGCCTCGTTGCACACAGATTCTCTCTTGGGCTTGGGAAATTTCTAGGGCAGCAGCACATTTTCAGTGAAGAGTATTTAATGTTCCGTTCTCATCTTTATTTACTTCTTGTTTCCGTTTTCTTGACCTGATGTTCCATTTTTGCTTTTGCTTGTACTTCGTAGAGAAACCTGAACAGAATACTGAGCAGGAAGCATTCTTAAAAATGAAGGAAAAAATGATACTGTTCGAGCATTATTTTTTCATGCTATGCTAATCATTTCTGAATACATTGTACAGATGGTAAGTTGTATTTTTGTGAAGGGGTTTTTTCAAGTCAAGTTCATAGACATGATCTTGAATTTGTAATGCTGTATTCCTAAGTGTCTTCTTGGCTGTCAAAATAGTACCATCTTTTAAAAGTACACTCCGGGTTAGGCTGATTATTTCTGCTTGCTTTCTTTAGTAAAAAAATTACAAAAGTAATATTTTGTTATAGAAAACTGGAAGGAAGAAAAGAGAGACTCTCAAAAACAATTTCCTTTTCTAATTTTGACCCTCCCACTTTATCCATCACAATAAGCAGCATGATATAAATTCATGTGGTTTCATCTTAAACTGTCTATATGTTAGATGTGTATGAGGCAAAATGTCTGTCTTGGAGAAAAAATTAATAGAGGGCTTAGTAGTGTGAAGTATGCTTACAGAGTAAAGAATCATACATCTTGGAAATATTGAGTTCTGGATTTTAATTCCAGAATTAAGTTATAATATCTTGGAAAGTTACTTGCCTGTGTTTCCACTGTAAGGATAGTGGTCTCCTGCGGATGTTACATGAAGAGCCTCAGATGGGAGGCTCTTGCTGGGAGTTGGGTTCCTTGTGATGGCAGAAGGCAATGATGGCTCTTACATCCTGAATACCTTTGTGTACAGTCCAGGTTCAGTGACAGACTTGTAAAAGGTTTTACAGAGTAAGAGGCAAAATTAAGGTTAAGATAGGTACTTGCATAATCACTTAGAGTGTGGCCCTTTATGAATGTGAAAAGAAAACATTCTTATGGCACAGGTGATACAAAACAGGTACTAGATCAGATTTCGGCAAGTTGTGTTGTAATATACCTTCATATATTATTGGTAATCTTCACAACATTATGAGGTAGCCACTCTTCTAATAAACGATGGGCCCCATATCCAAACTGAGGCAGCCAGAACCTGGAGTTCCTTACCCATGCCTGTAGTCTGCGTCACTCCACTGTCCTGTGTGAAAGGTGGTCTGAGTTTTCCCTAATTCTGCACTGTGATTTCTCCCCTACTGCTGCTCCCTTCCCTTTATCATTGCCCTACACTGAACCACCAATCCCTCTTCTTTCTCATCTGCTCATATCTCTTTGTTGAATGCCCTTCCCTTGGCTGTTTGGGTGACTCCTTCTCTTTAGCTTTCTGTCCAAATTTTAGCTCGTTGTCCTTCTGCTGGAGGTGTCCTATTTCATCACTCTTCATTTTCCACATTCTTCCCCTCCTTCCTTCCCTTCCCTTTAAAGAATTTGTTACATCCAATAGTGGTACTGTGTCATCTCTTTGCTTATATGTTTATCTGCTACTGCCCAGTACAATATACTCCCCAGGTGAGACCAAGATCTTGTCCTTTTCATTAAGGCGTTCCCAAGTCTAGGAAACTATGTGGAACATAATGAGTGTTTGTTAAATATCATAAATATTTTAATATTCTTGCTTGTCTCTTATTTTACAGAGATCAGCTTAAATTGACAGGGTCTTGCCTGATCACAAATCCAGGTAGGTCTCTTATAGTACCCCGTTATTTTCCTCTGGCTATAAGTGCCTGCTATTATTTGGGAAGCACAACACCTGAGGAAGAGAGTTAGTGTCTCACCTGTAGAGAGAGTTTTGAGGCATGAGCCTCAGGAACTCAAAGCAGCTGAGATTCCTGCATCTGTAGCTGGGATTTCTCATCTAAGGGAGAAATGAGATGTCACATAGGAATAGACATACCTGATAAAGTCATGATGTCACTCCCATTATCTTAGGAGCTGCGGGTTGTGCGTCTCAAATCTTATGTGCTTAAGTGACCCGTGGGATCTTGTGTAATTGTGATTAAATAATCTGAAGGCAACACCAATATTCTGAATTTTTGACCTACTTTTTTGTTTTGATACCAGGGATTGAATTCGGGACATTGTGCTTACAAGGAAGGCAGCAGAACCACAGGGCTAAATCCCTAGCCCCCTTGACCTACTTTTATATGCTACTAAAGGCTACTACTGTACTCACTTTGGCAGCACATATGCTACTAAACGTTACTAAAGGACCAGCCACACTTTTACTCACAATGGCCCAGCTCAGCATTTCTCAGCTGTGGCAACATTGACCTTTGTGGGCTAAATTATTCTTTGTTGGCTAGGGCTGTTGTGGTCCTTGTAGGGTGTCTAGCACCATCCCTGGCCATTACCTGTTTGATCACCCTAGTATTCTCAAAGTGATGACAACCAGACCTATCTTTAGACATCATCAAGTTTCCCTTGGGGAGGCAGGGGTGAACATAATCTCCACTTAAAGGGCCGCTGGCCTAAATGCTTCTCTGCCCTTTGTTTCCTTTTCGTCCTTTTGCAGTCTCTGTGCCAAAATATGTCCCCTTTGTCTTATAGTTGGATATTTGTGAACTTAAGTCCTACAGCTCATGTATATATAAGGATATAGATATCTGTGTGCTTCTGCATATGTGACCTATGTATGTCATTGCGCTCTGTAAATGTACCTTCTGTGTCTTTATTTTAGTCCTGTGTTTTAATACTTACCTTTAGTTCAGTCTGTGGGAGGTAGTTGATAAATGCTGGCTGTATGAGTTCTATATAGGCTTTTTCTTTCCCTTTTGAGCTCTTTTATTTTTAAAACAAGTTTGGTTGAAGTATAATATATATACTCCCAAAGGCACACATAAGCGCCGAACTTTATGAATTTTTACACTTTGGACATTCCTATTATAGACCCCAGGTCAGTCTTTTCAATAATGAAAAGAAATCCATGTTCACTGGTGAAAAATTTAAAAGTATGGAGAAGCAAAAGAAAAAAATACTCTTTTTTAATACATTTATTAACATTTTGACACATATATTTTCATTCTTTTCCATGCCTATATTTGCACATTAATATATTTTTAAAACTGAAACATTATGAGATTCATTGTGTTGTGTCTAGCTTTTCTCACTACCACATTGTTCACATATTTTCATATGACTACGTGGACACCTAATTGAGTGTTCTATATGTATGTATGTACCATAATTTATACAAGTCACTGCTTTTTTGGTCATTTCTTGGAAACTTGATGATTTATATTTTTCACTCTTGCACTCAGCATCTAAATTTTAAAGATTATTTTTTACTATTATAATTACTGAGTTCAATAAAAACAAACTAATAAAACCTCCAGTGGTTGCTAAAACCATCTTCTAATTTGCTAAAAAAAATGTGCATATATACATAGGGAAATCGAGTTAACATGCTCTCTTGATAAAAGAATATGAATGAAAAGAATAGAGTGAAGAGTAAGATAGCTCTTAACCAAACCTCACAGTACCTCTTTTCAAAGGAAGTGCCACTAACTCTTTTGGATATGTAAGAATGTTGACATTAGTTGACAGGGCCTGTAAAACAAAGATAGTAGGAATGTTCTTTATAACTTGAGTTTCCTCAAATCAAGAAAAGCACTTATTGGATGACTAAATCCATATTCTAGATTTAAGAGTCAACAAATTTTTTCTCTGTGGGAAAGGTCTGATAGGCTTTTACAAGCGGGTAATCTCTTTTGCAACTGCTCAACTGTGTTGTAGTGCTAAAACTGATGTAATTAGTACATAAACAAATAGTCAGGTTCCAAAATGTTAACTTACCATAGCAACTGGATCAGAACTGCATACCCTTGTTTACAGAGGCCTACTGTATTATTAATTAAACATGTCTTATGTTTCAAAATGTGAATATACACAATCATTACACAGTTTAAAGAACAGAATGTGATAACTCTTAGCTCTTCCTCTCCACTGATCTCATTTGGACATATCTCATAGCTGGGATAGTCTACCCTAGGCCAGTCTGGTTGTCCTTTGGTGTTCTGTTGATGGTCTGTGTGTTCTGCCTTTCTTCTCTTCTTTCCTGCATGTCTATTACCACATGGGTTTCTCCATCTTTTCTAATGAAATTTATCAAAACTTTAATTACAAAGTCTTTTCCATTGCTCACCAGTCTAATTTCTTATGCAGAACACAGTACATGACTATCACAATTATTGGCCAGCTACGTCTCTGTTAAGTAGCAGTTCAATGGCTCTGGCTGCTCTGTGTTCTGGTTTCCTGTGCCAGGCTCTCAACATCCCCACAGTGGTGGAAAATAAATACTGTGCTCTGTTGTTTAGTAAGATTCTCTACTTGCCTGAAATTCAAACTAAATTTTATTTCTCTATTGAGTGCAGATACCCTAAAACATTTGAATAATTATGGAGAATTTTGTGTTTCAGCAAAAGCTGACAGTTTTACTTTTTATTATTAAAAGTGCCATATCAAATATTATGTAGCTCCACTTAGAGGTGTTTTTCCCCTTCTTTTTAGGTGCTTAATTTGTTCAGTTTTTGAAGGATTCAGAGGTCAAAAGCAGTTTCCTATGAGGTTGTCAGAAGTATTCCCTGACCAAGCTTCTGTGGCTAGGATAGGCTAGATTTACATGGCAATAACAACATTTCCCAGAGCTTTTTGCCTTAAAATAGGTAAACTTTATTTCTTTCTCTTTCATCTGGGTCAGTTGAGGACTCTGCCTACATTGTCTTCATACTAGGATCTGCCTAACTGAATCGTCTAGGGTGCTTCTAGGCACTTATTTTCTTAAATTAATGAGTTATCCATGAACCTTCCTATGGTCTTTTTTTCTCCTTTCTAATTAACAGTTTAAAAATCACTAGCTGACTTCAAGACTTACTATAAGGCTACAGTAATTAAGATAATGTGTCATTGGTGAAAGACTTAGACAGATCAGTGAAATAGAAGAGGGAGCCCAGAAATGAACTCACATAAATACTATCAACTGGCCTTTAACAAAAGGGCAAATGCAGTTCAATGGAAAAACCATGGTCTTCTTAGCAAATTGTGCTGGAACACCTAGATAATATACTACATGCAAAAAAATGAATTTAAACATAGACTTTATATATTTCACAAAAATTAGCTCCAGACAAATCATGATTTTAAATGTAAATAGTAAGCTGTAAAACTCCTGGAAAGTAAGCAAGGGGCAAATCTAAGTAATCTGGGTTTGGTGATGACTTTTTACATACAATGCCAAAAACATGATCCATGAAAGGAGAATATTGATAAGCCAACCTTGAATGAAAATCTTTAGCTGTGCAAAGACACTGTTAGAAAGTCAAAACACAAGCCATGATCCAAGAGAAAGTCTTTGCACAATTACATAGCTAATAAAGAACGGTTATCCAAAATATACAAGAACTCATAAAATTTAGCATATGAAAACAACCAATTAAATGAACGAAAAAGCTAAATAGACATTTCATCACGGAACGTATATAGATGGAAAGTAAGTGTATGAAAAGGTGCTCAGCTTCAAATGTCATTGAGAAATTGGAAACTGGGCTGGGGCTTTAGCTCAGTGGTTCTGCCACCTGCCTCCCAAGCACAAGGTCCCTCGTTTGATCCCCGGTACCAAAAAAGAAAAGAAAAGAAAAGAAAAGAAGAAAGAAATTGGAAAGTAAAACAACAATGAGATATTGAAACGCATGTATTAGAATTGCGAATATCTAAAAGAAAACTGATAACAGCAAGTGCTGATGGCAGTGTGGAAGAACAGAAATTCGTTTATTGATGGTGGGAATGCAAAATGATACAGCAGACAGTGTAGCAGTTTGTGCAAAAAAAATAATCCAGCAGTCAGGCTTTTAGTTAATGTATTTATAGTACTTTATGCGGAATTGTCAAACATTAGAAGCAGTCAAGATGCTGTTCAATAGTTAAATGAATAAACACACTGTTTACATTCATGCAGTGGGATATTATTTAGTGATAAAAGGCGTAAGCCACCTAGACATGAAAGGACATGGAGGAACTTGAGTGCATATGACCAAGTGAAGCTGTAAAGACCGTACCATGTGTGACATCTGTATGACATGTTAGGAAAGGCAAAACTATAGAGATGCTATAAATATCAGTAGCTGTCAGATGTTCAGAAGGAGAGAGAGAGAGAAGATAAGCTAGTGGAGCATGGGGTTGATGGACTGTGAAACTATTTGGTAATACTATAAATGTGGGCACTTGACATTATACATTTGTCAAAACCCACAGCACATACAACTCAGAGTGATTCCTATGTTAACTGTTGACTTTAGTTAGCAGTAGTGATTCAGAAATCGCAAAAATAGCGCATTCATGCAAGATGTTAATAACGGGAAATGATAAATGTAGAGCAGGAAACAAAGGGGGGTGTATGGGAATGTTTTGCACTTTTTTTTCTGTGACCTAAAAATGCTCTGAAGTCTATTAATTTTAAAAAGTTAGATGCTTACCATTTCTATATAATTTTACTCCCATATAATTCAAGTTTTCAAAATAAGCCTTTGAGAGACATTCCTATGAGAAAAGTGCCATGCCTTTAGGATAGTAGCCAGTATGACATCTCTCTGCCTCTTAGAGACTTTTTCACTTTTGAGAAAGTTCGGAAGGGTGTGATTGTTTGATAACAAAGCTCTGGATAGATGCAATGTTACTTTGTGTTAACTCCCCATGTGTGTGGCATGTGTGTGTGCTCCTGTGTACTCTCTGATATGAATCTAGAAAGAGATGTGATGGAAATTCTCTGTAATAAGTGTACAATAAAAATACATGAAAATAATAAAACTTTCAGATTTGCAAAGTAGTGATTTGCCTGTATACCTTTAGGAAAATATTTCCTTGGGTACATTTTCAAAAGTCTCTTATAGAAGCTTTGATTGGTGATGCAAGAATTCCAATAGTTGTAAGCCTGATTTATTTCTTTCCATAAGTATCCCACCCCCCTGAAGGAAAAAGCCTCTAAGGTGTGGCTGCTTTCCCAAGTCACAATTTTAATTCTGGACCTGCCATTAAAACTTCCAGTGACTTTTCACTGTCATACAGTGAAGTCCAATGTCCCTAGCAATTATCCACATGATTAGGCAGTGGTGCTGATGGGTGACTGCATCAAGAGAATCCTGAGCATGTGGTTACCACCTCCTTCCTGTACTTGTGGCCTCATTACTTCTTGTTTGTTCCCATTCCTGCAAGGCCCACCTTTTATGGTACCTTACGTATTTTTGCCCATGGTCTGTCTTCTGTTTGAGAATGCTCCTGCCGTTCCCACAGCATCATTTGGTGTTTCTGGTTCCATGAAAACTTTGAGACCCTGTGCGCATTTCATTAGTAAGATGGGACCATGCATCATCAGGCCTTTTTCTACTTGTCCTGTTTCCTTAGCTTGTGAGTTTTTGTTTTCGTTTTTTTCCTTATCTTCTGGCACATGCATTTTTGTTTTAGCTAAATTAACTATAAGCAGATAAAGCTCAACTACTATATTAGTAAAGCTTGTGTTTTTTTATTGCAAGAAATAAAGGCCAATAGTTTATTAGTATCTTTCTAGGCTCCTTGCCTTTTGTGACCCCACTAGCCTTAACATTTGGCCCCCAAGGATGATTGGAAATGAAGCAAGTGTGGAAGTTTGTTTTGGGGAGTGTGATGGCCAGGCCTGGGAGCAATGCGTAACACTTTACCTGCTTTTGATTGGCCAGGTCTCAACTATAACTGTAGATGAGGTTGGGAAATCTAGTCTAGTCTAGCAGTATTCCCATGAAGAATATGAAATGAATTGTGCAACAGCTGTCATGTCTGTGCTGTAATCTGCTTTCAGATTTAAATTTGCATTTCTTTCCATTGAAATAGTAAGCCACTTTATGTGGAATGTGGTGTAGAAGTGAAGGGGTAGGAAAAAGGGAGTACGTCCCTGAAGAAAAGTGAGTTGTTTAGATTCTGTCTGTACTTTAGTATGTATGTGTATATGTAAATAAGTCTTTTCATATTTGTTTCACATTAACTTATCAGTACTGGTCATTTTGTAAAGTCAGATTTTCTAAAATTTTCTACCTGAAAAACTATATCATGTCTAATAGTACTTTCTGTACAAAGAACCTCTGCTTTTATCACTGTGACAGTAACACTGCCTCCCTCATTCAACTGATACATAAATTACTCTTTTTTTGAGGATTAAGTCATTCCTGTGTATGTGTTATGTGCCTTAGTAGCTCTAATGTTCAAAGGAATTGGTTTTCTAGAATTCAGCATAAGAAGAGAATTAAAATTCAGTCAATGTGATAAATCACTGAACTTGCTGTTGAAGGGCCTAAATTTAAATTAAACCTTTTAAAGCAATAACTTTTCAATTTTGGTACTACCAGGAGATAATGGAACTTCTAAGTGGAATGAATTTGATTTACAAGTACAGCGATTCTTCAATTGCTGATGTTTTCCACAGTATATGTTTTGTTCTTTCAAAGTTTAATCCATAACTAAGGTATGTGAACTGTCCCTCATTTGTTTCCCATTGAAAACATTCTTTGGTTTCTGGATTTGTAGTGCTTTTTGTTTGATTCACAGACTATAGGTGTGTGTGTGTGTAATATAATTGTTTCAGGTATGTTTAAATAATTTCCTGAACAATAAGTTAAATTTAAACATAAACTAAAAATCTGAGGAAATATGTATTTAATAATAAATAAACGTTACCTCAGTTTTTCCATGAATGGGCTCATGTCTTTGAGTTAGAGTTAACACACTCCCAACAATTTATGACCCAAGGGCACTGCATCCTTGTAAGCCAGTGTCCTGCTCATCCTTGCACCAGGGCCAAAGTGGGATTGTCTTCAGAAACTGGTTGGCTGTGTCAGTCTCCTGGGGATTATTGAGGCCACTTCCTGCCTTACACTAGGTATTGCATTAGTTTTAATTCTGTATTGGCAAAGAGCCACAAACTTGATGGCATAAAAACAAGTGAAGAATTATACTCATAGTTGTGGAGGCTAGAGTTCTGAAATCTGTTCCATGGAGATATAACCAAAGCAGATAGAGCCCTACTCTCCTCTGGAACCTCTGAGGGAGTATTCATTCCGACTCTTCAGTTGTCCTGGCTCCTGACATTCCTTGACTGTGACTGTGTCCTCCAGTCTGCCTCTGTGACCTTGAACCTTCTGCCCTTCTCCTGGTGTCACAGCTCCTTTCCTCCGTCTTGTAAGAGTGTGGGGTTGCATGTAGAGCCCACTCAGATAATCTGATATAATCTCAAAATCTGAAATTGATCTTATATGCAAAAATCTCACTTTACCATGTAAAGTAACAGCATTTACAGATTATAGTGATTAGGATATGATATCGTGTGTGTTTGGGGACGTACTATTGAACCCCGTAGTCATTAGATGCTATTCTAGAAGTAACTTCTCTGGAAGTGATTAGTGACTATAATGCTATTTTTTTTTTTCCTAGGTGAGTTCTAGTTAGGCAAAATATAGTTAGCTGTCTGGTGGTCTGCAGCACATCTCTTGTGAAAATATACATTCTCCTTTCTAAGACAACTCATATACCGTGACAGAGAAAACAAACGCAAGTTTAACACTTTTGCCCATTTTCTATGTTTTGGTTTTAATATCTGATCCAGGTTTTCTATATTCTTTGGGTTGTGAAGATGAAATTATGATGCTGTATTTACATTATAAAAGTTCCCCTGAGAAGAAAGAACATTAAACTGCCTTTTAAAATAATATTTATATTTACTTTCATATTAGAAAAGTATAGTTATTGGGCCAGGGATTTAGCTCAGTGGTTCTGCTGCCTGCCTCTCAAGCGCAAGGTCCAAAATTCAATCCCTGGTACCAAAAAAAAGTTCTTTTTAGGAAGTTTATAAAAACCAGGACAGCATGAAGAAGACAAAAAGCATTTGTAAGCTGAAAATCTAGAAATAACTTCAATTGATATTTTCGTTTCTTTTGTTATATTACATTAGTTTTCTCCGCAGAGTATTTGGCAGTTGTTATAACATTTGTCCACACTATCATTAAGGAAATGGGTGCTTTATAATGTTGGAAAAACTGAAGAAAGAGCTATTTCTAAGGCTTACAACTCTGCTTTTTCCTTTAATTGAAAACTGGGCCTTAACTGACTTGAATTTGATTCAGTTTCAATAAGAGACTAATAAATTTACAAGCATCCACTTAAACGAAAGTCAATCAGTTGTTAGTGTCCATTCTCCCTAAATGTATCTTTACTCCATTTTCTAGATAGAACACCAATCCTGAGAGATGCTCTGAGGAAAAACAAAAGTCATGAGCAGATAAGTTTGGAATTAGTGAGTACTTTATGCTCATGTGCATGCATGAACACATTTTTAACAGTCACAGTGTATATATTAGCATTTTAAAATATCAGATTTAGAGCTTGGTAAACCCAGAGCTCCCCTCATCTGATTAATTTTTTCTTAACACCTATTACAGAGAACTTTGCGGAGCATAATTTACAAAACACAGTAGTAATGAACTTAGAAAAAGGATGTTAGAAATATTTTTTGTCTATTAGTTTGGACATAGGTGTATGTGTGTGTATGTATGTATGTATGCATGTGTCTATATAGATATATAATTACTATTGTTTCCTTTACCAAAATCAGTTTTCCAGAAGAGGATCATTTGATTCTAATATCACAAAAGCCTTATTAAAGATTTCTTGCATTCTCTTATATTAAATGGCTTTTCTCTACCCTTGGTGGAATTAGGAATTAACATCTAAGAATAGTATCAAGCAGAGTGAAAGTTCAAGGGAAGAGTGAAAGGGATGTGTATTTCATTTTTTTTTTAAATGTAGTGTGAAAGCCTCCCAACCTCTCCCACCAAGTGTCATTTTGGCCCAGAGCTGAATTAGTTCTCATCTGATTAAATCAGAACCAAATCCTGCTATTTCCTAACTGCTGTGAAATGCAGATTTTTAAAAATGTGTCAAAAAAGCAAGAATGTAATCCTAGTAGGAAACATCTCTTTTAAAAGAGAATAATTAGCATTTCATTTATATCATTATTTTACAACTTTTCAACATAATGAAATTATTCATTGTATTTATGTGACATGTAATTATTAAATACCTGGTCAGAATACCAGCATAATTTTGAAATTCAGATTTCTAGTATTATATCTATGGAGATGGGAGAAAGCTTCAGGTTGGATGGAGAACCATAGTGACTTCTAGTGTTTGTCTCTGTCAAATGAGGATGGTGATCTCAGGACCATATTTAAACTTTTGATTTTCATATTTAGGGCATTGAAAAGGGGTCCAGGTAACCTAAACAAATGGCTTATTCAGAAATTGCTGATTTGAATTTAAGGCGCAACCACAGATGTACCTTTTATATATTCACTTCACGCAGGCACATTCTCAAGTATTTTGATGGCAAAAACTGGTTTCTCTGCTTGATTAAAAATTTAAAGGCCTATAAAAGAGAGTAAAGAGGTCATCATAAATGAAAATCTTTTGCTACTTCTCTTAGCTAATTTACCTCAACTACTGTCCTGCAGAGCAGTGGCTCTTAGAGGCATTCCAGGACTTGGCATCACCTGATAATTATTTTAGGTGTCAAACTGGCCTGGTTGTGGTGCCCAGATGCCCAACAGCAGCCTAGACATTTTAGAGTAACAGTTACATCAGTTGACTTTGAGTAAAGCAGAGTATCCTTTATTTTCTCGGGGCTTTGCCTACTCAGTTGAAGGCCTTAGGAGAAAAGATCTGTTCCACAAGATTACAACACTGAGTCCTGCTAGGATGTCTTGCCTGTTGACCTGCCCTATACACTGGAGTAGACTCAGCAGGTCTACAGTCAAGGGAGTCAGGTCCTTAAAATTAGTCAAGCTCAATCTTCATTTTCCTTTCTCTTCTCCTTTCCTTCACTCTTCCTTTTTTCTACCTCCTTCTTTCTTCCTCTTTCCCCTTTCTTGTCTATACACATGCCATTGGTTCTGTTTCTGGACAACCTTATTATCCCTGACACTTGTTAGAAATACACGTTCTTGTCCCCCACTCTAGACCTGTTGCGGGTGGAACCTAGTGATCTACTTTAAGAAGCTCTCCAGTGATGCTCAGGATGCCCTGGCTTGAGAGCCACTGCAGGTAAATGGAAGAAGGAAGTTTAAAGAAATTGAAGTTGAGAAAGATTAACATGCCCAAATTCATCCAGCTGGCTGGTTCAATGCTTTCAAAAAGATAAGAGTAATATTCATGGGTATCTTGGTAATCGTTGATTCTGCTTTTGTACCTCACTGTTGTGATGCTTACTTTTCTTAAGGGGAAAAAAAAGCTGAAAGGGATCAACTGTGTATAGATGTGAGAGCAATCTTTGTGTTTTAGTGCTGGGGACTGACTCCAGGCCCTTTGCCCTAAGCTGTTTGTATTCCCACACCTATTTACAGTGGTCCCTCAGTTTAACCAGGTTACTTTTCTGCACGATTTTGGAAGAGCTGGCCACATTTGTACAGGAAAGATGTTTGTCACCTGATGCAGAGTTCACAAAAACAAAATTTGACAAGTGCTTCTGTTTGTGAATCAAATTGTTCACAAACAGAAGCATTCATGAACCAAGGTACCACTGTATTTTTAAATTTTGAAACAGACTAGGCTTCAGCTTGGGATCTTCCTACCTCCCAGGGATCTTCAGAACTCCCAGAGTTCTGAAATACAGCTTAGTTCCAAATTTTTGTACGACCAGGTTTCTCTTTCATTTTTATCTATGAAGGATTTTATTGACTGATTTTAAACTAATAGATATTTTGCCAAAACTGTAGCCTAGAGTTTCCAATTGTCATGACATTGCTATTGCTTCTGGGCTGGGGTAATACATCCTAGTTCAAAGTGGATACTCTTGATGTTTTGATTAGCCTGTAAGCCTGATGTACACATCCTTTAAACATTTTGAATACTGAAAATAGCTAAGGACTTTCACTCTGTATTACAGTTTTCCAAAACATCTGGAGACCCTTTGTTAGATATCTTTTCAGTGAAGGACATTTTCAAGTATAGCTGTTAAGTGTTGCAACTAGGATGTGTTGGAAGGGTGTGAGATAATTGCCATAAAGACACTGCCCAGATAACAGTAGTGCATCTGAGATTCTGATGCATTTTAGTCACTAACATGGATGTTCTGATTTAGATGGGTCACTTCTCCAAGTACTAGGTCAGTGTTCAGGATCTGTCCTTCGTGGGACCCTTGTCACTGTGTGATCACTAAGGTTGCCTTGAAAGGGGAAGGTTGTGGGTTTTTTTTAATGGCCAGGCTAAGAAATGTACTTATCATTTCCATCCCCATTCTGTTGACTAGAAGTGTCTGAGTCACACCTAACTACAAGGCACCCTGGGCTGTCATTATGTGCCCAGGAGCAAGAAGAAATGAGTTTGATGATTTGCTAGTGGACTTGGAGCTCATGTGCCCCAGTGGTGTAGATTGTGCTTCTGCCCATGATGGATTATTCTGATAACAAGAGTGTGGGGTGGAAAGAGATGTGTTCACTATTGAGATCAGCTGACTCTCTGAATCCTTCCTAGCTTGTGGGAACAGATAGAGCCACAGACATGACAAATTGTCCTAGCTCTTGCCGGTGCCTTCAGCAAGGATCGTACACTACACCTAGGTTGTGAAGTAGCTCTGCCTTATTTACATCCTGTCCATAGTACTCATTGTACAGTATCTGCCATCATTTTCTTTTCCCACATTACGTGCAACTATACCTTTTTCTCCCTATTTAAATTCACTACCTGTTTAGTCACTTATGAGCAGCCTAGTCCTGTCATGCCAAGAATATTGTCCCTTTGGCTTTCTGGAGGAGCTGGAGTGATAACATATTCTGGGCACTAGTAAGGAGAATGCCTGTTGTCTTGCGTGTGGGTTGTTGCTATGGAACAAGATTTTCCAAAAAAAATTTTTTTTATTTTTTCCCACAAGTCTTTGGGTTGATTGGACTCATCTGGGCAGTTATTTTATTCTATGTATGGTTGGCTGGGTCATGCAGGTGGCTGATTAGGCTGGAAACTGGGCTGCAGCAGTTAAATGCCAAATGGCCACTCATCTCTTAGGGCCTCTCTCCGTGTGGCCTCTTATCCTGCAGTAGACTATCCTGGACTTCCCTAGCTCTTAGGGGTGGAAGCTGATAGAGCAGCAGCTTTCCAGGACTCATATGGTCTTGGGAGTCCCAGAACAGTACTTCTGTTGCGTATGTATTGGTCAGAGCAAATCACAAATCCAGCCCAGATTGCAAGAGAAAGGAAAAATAGCTCTTTTGTGCTCAGGGATGGAAGTACTTGTTGGTGGCCACATTTGCAGATTATCGGCATGATCTGTCATGCAGTCACCTGAATCTTTCTGTCTTGTCATTTGGTCACCTGAGGCACCAGGGAACGCTTCCTTCATTCCACCACCACTGTAACCTTCCTCTGGGAATCTGTGAGGGATGCAGAGGGATTATTGACCAAGGTAGTGTGGTTAGGGTTGAGGGTTTCTTTTAGGAATGCGGTGAGTTTGAAGAATTAACCAATAACCTTAATTCTAGGCTAAAAGGCCAGGGAGGAGGTAAATAGCAAAGTAGTCCTTAAGGAAGACAAGTCTCACAATGGTGTAAAAAGAGGATTAGTGACTACAATGAATAATACTGTGCATTTCTTACTTACTGAAAGAATGAGTTTTAAATATTTTCACCACATAGAAAACTAAATATGTGAGGTGATAGTTTTATTAATTGGCTTGAATTAATCATTTTCAGAATGGTAAACATATCAAAACATCATTGCATGGCCCATATTATATAATATAAATCTTCATGTCTTCTCCATTTTTCTGGCCAGGCTGAAGTTGCCGATCCTATTTAGAACATATCTGTTTCAGTGGGGAGAAAAAGAAAAGTTGACAGAAACACAGAAACTCTGAGATTAACTCTCAGAGTTTCTTCTGGGAAGTGCATCTGACCCTTCACTTGTGTTTTATTTTTTTTAGTCAGAGGACATCACCCAGTTAAGCCTGGTGTCTGAGGCAGTATGTTGGGGGGTGGTTGAGGATTGCACCCTTCTATAAGAGGAGTCAGCAGGGGAGGTGCTACAGAAATGGGCAGCAGATATTTTTGAATAAACAATACAATCAGCCACACTTGCTTTTTTCTCTTTCTATTATGCAGATAATGACAAATCATCATAGAAAATACTGGAAAAACACATGGCAAACATCTCCAATCGCTCCAAAATTTCTCTCCCTAGAAATAACTGCTGCTGTTAGTATTTTGTTGTATCCTCAGAAATTTTTCTCTAGGAATGGAAGCAAATCAAATAGTGTATTGTATTTAGGTGTTGACTGCGTGATACACAATGAACATGCATGCATGTCATTGAATATATATCCATATCCTAACTTATAACTGGTCTAGAATTCTTTTTTTTATAAACTGAATATTTATTGGTACATTTTAGATATGTAATCCAGTTACATTCATCATTGGTATCCGGTACCTTTACATGACATACCTTGGTTCTTATTTTTTCGCCATTCCCCTAACCTCCTTTTCCCCCTCCACCCTTCCCTATGTACAAAGACTTTGCTTCTGTTTTCTTCCTTTTCTCTTATTTTGTCTCTTCCCTTACCTTTGCCCTACCACTCCCATTTGCCCAGTACCTTTAGACCTTTTCTTCCTAATATAAAATATCAATTATGCATTTTGACCCTTATTTACACTTTTACTTTATCACACCAGAGAAACTATATGGTATTTACACAAGTGTGTCCTATTAATTTCACTTAAGAATATGTCCTCAATGTGCATCCACTTAGCTATAAATGTCTCTAGTTTCTTGTTCTTTATGGCTGAGTAGTATTCCATTTAATAAAAAAAAAGAAAACATCATCTTTATCCAGTCTTCAGTTGATGGGCAATTGGGCTGTTTCCAAGTTTTAGCTATTACAAACTGTGCTGCTATAAACATGGGTGTTCATGTATCACAGTGGTATGATTCTTTTAGTTCTTTTGGGAAAATACCTAGCAAAGGAATAGCTGGGTCAAATGGGACTTTTAATTCTAGTTATTTGAGGTATCCCCATATTGATTTCCACAATGGTTGCACCGCTCTGCACTCCGAACAATGGAGAAGGGTTCCTTTCTCCCCACAACCCTGCCAACATTTGTTATTGGTTGATTTCTTGATAGCAGCCATTCTTTGTGGGGGAGGTAGAATCTCAGTGCTGTTTTCATCTGCATCTCTCAAATAACCAGTGATGTTAAACATTTTTTCATATATTTATTTGATGCTTTTACTTCTTTGTCTAAGAAATGTGTGTTCATTTCAGATGCCCATTTTTGAATTGGGTCTTTATATTTGGGGGGGTCTATTTTTTTTTTTGAGTTCTTGATATATTCTGAGTAGTAGACCTTTGTCTGAGAAACAGCTGGTAAAATTTTTTCCCCTGCATTGTAGGTTAGTTCGGTTGGTGGTTTCTCTTGTGGTGCAGAAGCTTTTTAAATAGATGAGATCCCAGTTGTTGATTCTTTGTGCTAGTTCCTGTGCTACTGAGAATTTGTTCATAAAGTCTTTCCCTATGCCAGTGTATTAAAGAGTTCTACCTAACTTATCTTCCAGCAAGTTTAGTGTTTCTGTTTTAGTATTTACATCTTTAATCCACTTGGATTTTAGTTTAATGCATGGTGAAAGACAGAGGTCTAGTTTTAATCTTTGTGAAGTTCAATACCATTTATTAAAGAGGTGACCTTTCCTCTAGTGAGGATGGCTGGTTCCTTTGTCAAAGATCAGTGTATCTGGAGTTGTTTCTGAATCTTCTAATCTATTCCACTGATCCTCAGGTCTATTTCTCTAACAATACCATGCTGTTTTTAACACAATGGCTTTTGGTCTTCTAGAATTCTGTTGTAAGCATACACCATTTCATTAATTGTTGAACATTTACGTATGTTCAGTTTGACTCTTTAATAAAGTTTCATAAATCTTGTATCTGGTTTGCACATTTCTCAGGCTATTTCTCTTGGATAAATTTCTACCAATTAAAAGGAATATCCTTTTAGAGTCCTTTGGGATTCATCATTGAGAAATTTTATGGCTTATTTTAAGGCCTACTCTTTCTTTTCCCTCTCCTAAAATGGAGTATTGTTACCATAGCAATAGAGAAAAAATTCAGTACTTTTGTGGAAGTGCCTAATTTGTCTTTGTCTTCATTTTAACTCAGAAAGTTACATTTTGTGCCAAGGTTGGCACATAAATACCTGTTTGGAGTGTCTTTTGAGTTAGGAGGTCAGTGCACTCTGACAAGTGACCTCCACCATCCCTAGTTACCCTGTTTTACAAATTGGCTCCCATGTTTTTTGCTGGGAAATGCTCTGTCAGGCACAGTCTAGTAAGTTACACTGTATAGAAGAGTCAGCACTTGATAGGCCTTTCATTTGGAAAATAGTCCATCAGCAAGGCAGTTTAGAAAGGATCATTTAAAAAATTATGGTGGATTTATTTGTGATCTCACGTATATCTCAAGGTGATTAGAAAGCATGGTGCAAGTTGTCATCTGGATTTTCTTGAGAAGGAAAATTAAGGCATGAAGATATGGCTCATTTAGCATTTCTTATTTAGCCCACATTCTGGAGAAGGTCTACTACTTTGAAAACTAAATCTTAAATCTGAATTAAAAAACTGGTAGTAAATTAAAACATACTTGAAAATGGTACAACCATAACCTTGAAGGGATCTGTGTGATAAACTAATGAGTGAAGGTAGAATACTGTTCTATGAGTGTGAGAGGCAGAAATAAGCAGCAGAAAAGCATTTTTGTCATCCAAATGCTGAGATCAGGCTGGGGAACCCTGCTGCTTGACTTCTTCAAGTCTTCAGTACCAAGTTGCCAATACTTTATAGCAGAATCACATTCACATTCATGATGTAAAGGGCTGTTTCACATGGTACCTGGAACTCTCATATAGCATTCTTACTTGCTTTTTCTCCTTAAAGAAGGCAGGGGAGCAAATAAATATGAAGAGAGAGTTGGGGGCTTCAACTGTGCTAGGGCTGCTTTCTAGCTGTGTGGCTTAGGCTTTTACTGCTAAGCTTTCTTATATCCCGAATGAAGTATAATAGTAATATCTGCCTTATAAGTTATTTAGAAGATTAAAATACATAAAACACATAGCATGATCCCTGCTTAGCACATAGGGAGAGATTAATAAACAGTGGCTATTTTATAATATGTAATAAAATTAGGTTATGATGCTTTTCAAAAAGCAGTAGTATAAGAGGTAGGATTTATGTATATGGTTAAGGGCAGTTCTACAGCCTTCATTATTATGCACATGGAGATGGCTTTAACCTTAAATGTTTCTGGTCTTTTTGCTTTGTTTACTTAAAAAGTCAAACTTCACAATATTTTAGTGTCTACGTACAATAAAATTTATTTCTTCACTTATCAGTTAAATGTGAACATTGCCAGATATAGTGTAATGCTGTATTTCAGAGTCCAAGCTTTTTCTATTTTATGGCTCCACCGTCTCTTTAAGATCCTAGATTTTATTGCTGCCTGGTGTGAAGGGAAAAATCAGAAAGGAGCATAATGAAAGAGTTTTCTGTGGACCTGGCTTAGAAGTGACACTTATCCCTCTTGCTAGTCTTATTCCATAGACTAGAACTGATTTATTACCGTACCTGACTGCATGTAATAGAAATGAAGAATAGAACTTGTGGCTGAGCAGTCACTTCCCAGAAACACATATATATTCTGGAAAGAGGGCTTGGATTTTGGAGCTTGCTGGACAACTCTGTAATTGTTTCTGGGTCCAAAACATAGTCAAGAGGCTTAGATGTTGTCTGTCACTTAACGTTAAAGGGGAATGGTGAGATTCCGTCACTGAGGAGACAGAACGTGAGTGGAGAGTGGTTTGAAGATTTTAACCAGTGAATCTAATGAGGCTGACAGTAATGCCGTTCTAGGAGATTGGTCTGTCGGGCAGGACATATATGTTTTGGAAAATAACAAGGGATTTTGGGGGGGCAGAAGGAATTAGAGCAACTATTAGAAATACCATGAAACTCTTCCTCAGATACTTGGAAGAACAGAACTAGAACTTCAGCATGGCTATGTCCAAGGAGGACAGGTTCTATCTGCGTTTGAATTTGACTGTGTCTATTCTAGGTATTTTGCTGAACCCAAACTGGGGGAGGGAGTAAGCGTTTTTGGGGGATATATTTTTAGCATGTGCATTTCCAACAAGATGGTGGTAGCCCACCTAGAGGTGGGAGATGGCATCGTGTGATGGATGACTTGTGTTGCTGTTGCCCAGGGAGAGCACGACACTCATGAATGCAGGAAAGCTGAAATAATGCAGATGAACTCTGGGCAGGTGAGCCCAGTAAGAACAAGTGATCCCTGTCACGACATCGCAGATCTGGCGTTCGCACACTTTATACTTTGCTGTAAGTGTGCTCCTCGTAGAACAGGATGGACTGACTGGCTTTACGTAAACACAGAGCTCATCAACTCTGTACCTCGGGAGGAAGTTTCTTTACATCCTTCCATTATGTAAAGAAGCATTTGTCACTCCCAGTGACCTTCCTAGTTTCCTATGCCAATACCTCGTTTAATAATTCAGCTAGAAGGGGAGGGAGCACATCCTCTAATGACTCTTCCTTGCCGTTATCTGTATTTAATGTAGTATGCCTTTGGTACTCTGTCCTCAAACATCTTCAGTGGTAAACCCAGGCCATCTTCACCTTTATCCTTTCTACATGTAGTAATCACTCACCTTAATAATTCAGTATGTTTTACTCCGCACAGAAACCCAGTGGACATCAAAGAATTTCCCAGATTTGAGGTGGAGGAAAGAAGGTACACACTGATCTATGTTACTGCACTCTTTTCCTGTCATGAGCACATTGCAGCCATTTCTTCATTCATCCCTTAAACTTACGGAGCACATTTATTTGCCAGGCAGTGAGTTTGGTGTGAGGGATGCAGAGGTTTTGCAAACATGGCCCAGTACCCTCTGAGAGCTTGTGGTGTATACTAAAAGGAGAGTGGGGGAGGTGGGGAGGGAGAGGGAGCAGTCAGCCTCCCAATATGCATAGCCAAGTGGTAAAGAGCTATGACAGGAGTTAGTGTAGGGTCCAGGGGTCCCCACAAAATGAATGGTTCATTCTGCCCGAAGAGTTGGAGAAAGGATCAGAAAATATCTTCCTGCCAGAAAATTTTGTGAGCAGATAGTAGATTGGTATTTGGCAGTCGGGCATAGAGGGCACAGACATTTCGGCTGAAGAATTGTCAGCAGTTCTTGTAGCTCTGAAATTGTTTGATAGCTGTTGAAAGGCAAGCATTTTAGGTAGCCAGAGCATGGGTAGTTGTGGGCTTAGAGATGCAGCTGGATATGTAAGGAGGACCCTTCCCCACATTGAGGAGTTTGGGCATTATCCTTTGGGCAACAGGGAGCTGCTGGTGGGTACTAAGCTAGTGAATAAAACTGTTGTCTGCTGCATTTTAGAAAGATCACTCGCAGAGGATAGAAAATGAATATAGAAATTCATGTTTGGTTTTACGTTTGGACTGCAGAGGTTGGGACATTTATTTCCATGAGTCTGTAGTATTATCATACATCTTTTGAGGATCACTTTGACTTAGATTTAGAAGTGCATTTATGAGAAAGTACAGAGCAGACATGAATTCCTTTGCTCAACAGCTCTGCATTAAACATTGACCTAAAGGAGATTGAGATCACCAGCCATTTTCATCCCTGGGCACTTACGCCCACCTGCAAAAGGTCATTGGCAAAACTGCACTGAAAATGGCCCTCAGGTCCTACTTTGACCTCATACTGTCAAGTGATGGATCGTAAATGAGAGAATATAGTGCTGGCCCAAGAAAGGAATGTGCCTTTTTATTTTTAGAGAAGTTTGAGCAAGGTGTTTAATCTTTCTGAGTTGTTTCCTCATCTATAAAGGTGGAATGATGCTGCTTGGCCTACAAGGTTATAATCAGTCCTGCTGTAATGATTATTTTAAAATCACTAATTTCTTCCAATATTATTGACAAATTGGGGAAAAACACGATCATAACATGAATGTTACATATACTTATGTGAGATGTTTGTTCCCACGACACGTTAGGTAAAATACAGAGCACTGCAACCAGCTAAACAGCACTGCATATGAATACACAAAACACATAGCACATTAAAAAATCTGCCAACTGCCTCAGGTCTCAACACGCCATGAGCTTCACTGCCCTACACCCAGCATTGCAGCTGTCCGTCCAGTTTTGGGTGACCTTCCTTCCTTCATTTCACAACAGGTGTCTCACAGACTCGCTGGTCTGACACTTGCTATCACAAGCAAAGAGCAGGACTTTAAGATAACGTTCTGTATATATTTACTGGAGGTTTTATGTGTTTCTTAATCATTTAGTAGTGTGAAATTGTGCTGCTATGCTTAGAAGTTTCCTCTGTATCACTGACAGAAGTCAGGGAGAACTGTATCCCTTATTCAAATTTTCCCATAAAAGTTGTGGCTTTTCTGTGGGATTTTTGCATAGCACGGTGAATGGTTTGAATGTCTGTTTCACGATGTCAGAATTGACTGTTCTGTAAAAGTTAGAATGCATGTGGTTAAGTCCTCAGGGCAAGATTCATTGTAGACATCAATACAGACTGATTTTCTTCGTTTGTGAAGCTGTTCAACAGGGACCAGATCAACTGCGAAGAGTCTGCAATTGGTGTGGTTATGGGTCAGCCTTCCTCTTCAGGCAAAGGGATAGATGATGAGGGAGGAACTTCTGCACCTGCTTTTCTACCCCATTTACCATTGTGCTCAGATGTGCTGTCTGCTAGTTAGTACTTAAGCTTTGTCTCCAACTTCAAAAGCCCCCTTCTCTGCTCAGCTTTTGTGTTTGGTCTGGGAGTCCTTGAAGCTAGTTGCCAATTAGAATCTGCCTCTGTGGCACAAGAGGGAGACCAGGAGGCTGAAGATGGATAAAGAGCTTGTTCCTTCCTACGTGTTTGCTGTTCCTTTTTTACCCTGATAGTGTTGGTTGGTTAGTTTCCATCTCCTGTTTTGTTTGTCTGTCTGTCCGTTTTATTTGTTTTGCCACACACAGTGCTGTCTGGGCGGGACTCACTCCTCAGCATCCTGCTACCTGGCTGAGTAGAATCCCTCTCCAGACATCTAGATTCTAATTACTTCATTTCTTCCTTGGTCATATTGTTTGTTCCTTTGATTTTTGTTTTCTGCATTGCTTCAGTGTTCCCTGTTTATTTTTTTAGCTCTACAACACCTATGTGATTTCTCACATTTTCTCTGGTAAGGTATTTGGTGTGGTTTGTGTTTTCCCTCATAATCAAGACTGATGCAAGATGGAAGATTTACTAATTGCAGTGTAACTGGTGGACAGTGTCAATACATGTCAGATTTGATAGACCTCACAAAAGTAGAAGCTCAGAGGTGCCCTGATAGGATGCAGGAAGAGTGCCATGGAGGTGAAGAGCTTGGGTCTTAAAAGTCAGCTCTGCCATTCACTGGTTTCTTCAACAGCATGTTCAACCTCTAAACCTGAATTTTTTTCATCTGGAAAAGAAGATAAGTTGGTGGTCAGGACTAAATGCGGCAATGCTTATAAAGAGTTCAGCAATGACTGACACATGGATACACTGAGTTAAAGAATTTTCCATTTCGATGATAATGCTGATGCATGTGTAGTCATCCCGGGGAATATCTTTTTGGATATCTGTGGTTACCATTACTCAAAGCTTTTTGTTTTGAAAGGAATCAAAACAAGCATTTCATAGCTCATATTTTTACATGGAAGCATAAGAGATCATTCCCTCCCTTTCTACCCATAGGACTCTTGGTGACTGAAGAGTGACTCACCTTTTTAAAGTTCATTTCAAGCAGAAAACTTTCTTTGATGACTTGGATTTAGAATGATCTGTTGCTTTGCAGGGGAGTTGAAGGTCATCTGTTGAGGAGGCTGGTGACTGTGTCCCAGAGCTTTCCTTGAAGGCATGATGCAGTAGTGTTGAAGATGTCATGAATTCTCGTTCCAAAGAAATTTCTCACTTCCACCTCCCCACACTCAAAAAGGAAAACCCTCCATGGAGTTAGTGTGGGCCCTCCGTTTGAATGATGAGTAGGAATTTTGTTCTATAACATTCTGAGGCATGAATGTCACAGTTGCCCATCATTCAAAACTGAAATTAAATGTGAATCTAAGCCCCTACTAGCCAAAGCAGAGAGATGGCCAGCGCAATCTTACTATCTAACATTATACAGGAGGCTTAGAGGCCTTACATAATTTTGACATTTTCATATATATTCTTTGTTCATATATATACTGGTTGCCACTGAAAGGCTCATTATTTAAGTAATAAATCAACATAGTCCATTTAATAGCAAAGTAGGGTATAGTAATCATTCACCAAGACTCTAATCTGTAGGAGTTGGTTTACATTTTCCAGGTACCTTGGAGTCTTACTTGAAAAACTCACGTGGACACACTTTGCTTTCTCATTTTGGAGGAAGGCTAACCCTCCTTTCCTAAGTCAAACTGTTTGTCTTCTTTCAACACAATCCTGGGTAGGAGTAAGAACACAGAAACCCTACCCTCTTCTATTTTTCCCTGTTGCCTCTTTCAACCCCCAGGTAAGCCCTCAGAAGTCAGATGACAAAGAATAGAAAAAAATGCTGTTCGTGATTTTTGGTTCTTACAGCTGTAAGTAGAATACAAATTATTCTTTTTTTTTATTTAAATTTTATTGAGTTTATTGGTACATTTTAGGGATACAGTACAGTTACATTCATTGTTGGGATCATGTACCTTTACATGGCAAGTCTTGATTCTCATTTTTTCCCCTTACCTCTGCCCTCCCTTCACCCCCTCCTCCCCTCCCCATCTACAAACACTTTATTTTCATCTTTTCATTCTCTCACATTTTTTTCTTTTCCCTTTTTGTTCTTCCCCTACGTATCACACCTTCCCTACACCTTTAGCTCCTTTGAATACAAATTATTTCAGTAGGTGTTCTAAAAACCTTGATCCAGTCTTTGCATTCAGAAACTCTAAACTTTGGCAATTCTGCATGGCATTGGGCCTGTTTGAGAGGTAAGGAAACTGAGGTTCCAAGAATATGGATGCCATATCTTGGGACATGCAGCTGGTAAAGGATAGAGCCCAGATTAGAGGGTCATGTTTAATGTATGTAGTGTAACTACATGTTTCTTTTTAAGACACTGGAAAGATGTTGATTGACTCAAAATGAGAGAGGAAAAAGCATTTGTTTATCCATTTGTTAGAGAATTTTGTATCTCAGAATTATATTTGAGAGTGTTGATAAGAGATTGTTCAATTTAACTATTTTTGCATTTTGTCTTTAAAGAGAAAATTACAGTGGATATAAATTATAGATGATGGACAAATACATATTCTGAAGTGAGACAAGGTCACCTACAGGAAGTCTGCTCCTTGTAATAATGTGAAAACAGCAAGCTTTTAATTTCTGATCTGGGTTTGTGTGTTTGCAAGCATTTTGGTACACTGATACTTTAAATTGTTGGCCTAGGGCTATTTAATCTGAGATCACTTGTTTTAAAGATGTGAGAGGCATTGCTCTGGTTTCTTTTTCTTGTGCACACATTCCCACAAGGTGGTTTAAGGACTATTTATTTATTTATTTATTGTCTTCTTTCTTCAAGAGCAGCTGGCAGAGAAACATGATCTTATAGTTAGAAAGTAAATGTACATTTTTAAAACGGAATAAAAGTTGACGTTACCAAAACATCCCAGCCCTGTCATTGTGTTATTTTAACTAAAGAGTTGTCCTGATACATTTTAAGTTCATCCAGACAACTCATTTATTGAAAGCTTACTATGTAACAGGCACTATTCTAAATGTTCCAAGTGTATCACTGAATATAACAAAGATTTCTGCCTTTATGGATCTTAAAGTCTCTGGAAGGAAATTGGACCGTGAACTTTAGGTATAATATATACAATCATGTATCATTTAACAATGGGGAAACGGGTCGGCGATTTATCTCAGTGGTGTCACTGCCTGCCTCAAAAGTGCAAGGACCAAAGTTCAATCACCTGTACCAAAACAAACAGTAAAAAAAAAAATGGGGATACATTTTGAGAAATTCATTGTTAAGCAGTTTCATCACTATGTTATCATCATAGTGTTCTTAGACAAAATAGGTGAGCAATATCTTGAAAGGTATGTTATTTTCCAAACAGTACTTCTCCATTTCAGTGGAGAAGACATCTTGGAAGAAGAGCTAGACCATTCATAATTTCCTGTAGTACACCGGCAGGGTACTTATTGATATTTGCACGCCCTGGGGGTCTTACTATAGCATATCACAAAGGATTTCTCAGTTTGTAGCCCCCAAGCAAGAATGTTATCTTGTCATTTAAAACCTTGAAATTTGCCATCATTTGGCCTCCTTATCGATGCAAAGTCCTTCCAGGCATCTGTTTCTAGATGGTTTTATCAACATTGAAAATTTGCTTTGGCGATGTTTTCTTCACAGTTTATTTAAAGTTTCCAAAGTTTATCTAAAATTTCCAAAAATTCTTCAGCTGCCTTTTGTGTCAGACCCCATAGACTCACCACTCACCCTTACAGGTAATGCAGGATTATTAAATTGTTGAAGGCACAAGAACTAGCCCTAAATTCAGTGTTGTTGTCAGGGCTAGTCTTTTCTTTCAGTATTGCAAACAAACTTTTTGCTTTGGCCATAGCCATTGTGTGGAGAAGGATATACTTCAATCCAGGTCGTTAGAAGTTTCAATTTAGGGTCATTTGAAGTTTCTCCAGACCTGGTATAGGTCCTTCCCAATTCTGCTAGTGTCATTGTCCTCAATGAAGCAAATCCTTTAACAAGGGCTGTTACTTTCTTCTTCGGTATTGTAACCATACCTGACTGGTGAGCAATAATACTCACTGATTTTATGCCTTTGTGATCCTTAATCACTTTAATTTTGATTACAAGTCATTCATTCAATGTGACTTCTTAATGGCGATGTTAGCAGTAGATTTTATTGTTTGAGGGCCGCAATGAATAAAACAGGTTAGATGAACACAAGAGGCAGTGATGCAGTCAAGACACACAGTAAATACGAAATGTCCAAGTCTGCTGCTGTCCTGCTATGGCATATAATTTTAGTAAATTTTTATAAATAGAAGGAGAGTACATTCTATAGTAAATATATAAACTAGTAACAGTTGTTGATTATCATTATTGTGCACTGCATATAATTGTGTGTGCTACTTTTTTTTTCCTGTGGTACTAGGGCTTGAACCTAGGGCTGGCACATACAGGTATGTACTCTGATGCTGAACCACACCCCACACTGTCTGTTACACTTTTACATGAGGGGCAGATCCACAGCTCATGTAATGCATTGGACTGTATTGTAGCAAAATCTACCAAGATACTAGGAAAAAAAATACTTCTGCTCCATCATAATTTTATGGGATTATCATTGCATGCACAGTGTGTCATTGACCAAGATGTTATTATCAGTGCATATGTATTCATACATAGGAAGAAGTAAAAAGTTCTATGGAATAAAAAGAAAGAGAGAGTAAGGGGCATGAGGAATTGGGATGATGGGTGTCATATTAAATATAGTAACTAAAAGGGTTAAATTTACATGAACTTATACTTGATATTGCTGAAAGTTTGAATAGAACTCAGTAAACAGTTTCCAGATTGTATTTAAGGCCAGGCATAGTTGGTTGGAAGCAAGTCTGACCTATAAATTCCATATTGGGTAAGGAAAGCTGATTTGGCAATGGACTGGTATTTTCATTGTTTTAAGTTGAAGATACCGCTTGTCATCTGTCTGAAGCTGCATTGAGATTAGCTGGCATAGTTTCTACACAGATAAGTCTAGAAATATATATTAATTTTTGTAATATATTGTGATTTATTCAGCTTCTGATTTAATACATTCAATTAATTCAAAAGAATTGGAATAAATTTGCTGATTTGCTGGCTATATGCTATGCAGCACATCTACAAGTTAATTGTTCTTCATAAATTAGTGGCTGTTTATTTTATTATTTCTCAATTAGATTTTCTAAAGGCAATTTTTCAAGAGGCTATCACATGCTCTGTATTTTTAAGACGAGTGGAAAAAAATCTATTAAATTAATTTTTGGCCAGTTGTAGGTAAGCAGCTGTTGGATTATGTTTGCAAATTTAATTTGAAATCAATTTCTTTACTTTCCTCTCATCTGCATTGCTAAAGGGACCCATTTTCAACAACCTTTGAAAAATATGGCTATCAGTATTCAAATAGTATTAGAATTCATTCATCAAATATATGTTTGGAGCATTTTATTCATTTCACCAGAGATTATTTTTGCACTGGAATATTTTATTCAACTGTTTGCCATTGATCAACCAATATAAATCAAGTAAAGTCCCATTATAGCAATACCATTTCAAAGAAGGAAAGAAATACACCTGTTTAAAAGAACTGCTAATTTTTTCATATTTTAACTAACTATAGAAATGATCCCAAAAAGTGTAGACTTTTTTCATATTTTATAAAATGGAAACAGAAAGTATTTGTTTCCACTGTGAAAAAGTCTCTCAAACAAATAATATAGTCCATCAAATACCTTAGAAAGTTGATATCTAATTTTTCATCCCTGTATAAATTTTAACTATCTATGGAAAGGAAGACAAGAATTAACTCTGACCTCTGCTCCTTGCTTTGGCTCAAGAAGAGCCCTCTGTCTCCCCAGACCCAGTATATCTTCAGCAGCATCCCACACTTGTACAAAAGATTCCTGCTGTGGAACACAGTTTATGTTCACAGCCACTCTTCACAGTCACTGAAAGGGGATGGGAAAGAAGGAGTCGAGTAAGGGACTGGAAACTGTTGTAGCACTGGGTACTGATGGCAGCACTGATACAGCTGGCGTGGAACTGACTCTTCTTCCACCTCCAGATAGAGCATTTTGTGGCATGGCCACGTATAATCCACACTGAATTCTTTAAAGCGAGTAGCTCATGCTATCTTCACTTTACAGGGAAGGATACTGAGGCGTAGGAAGTCTACTTGCCCTAAGAATATTCGTTTTATCTAGTTTGGCTAGGTTTCAAAGAAGATTTCTTTTTCTGCAGGATGAAGGAAGATGTGAATTCGAGAGTATGGATTGTGTGTCTTTCTCCTTGCTTTGTCCAGGAAATGCTCTTTGTGACCTTAGAGTAATTTTTTTTAAGCAGCCTTATTTTGTCACTCTTCTTTTGTGTGGTACTTGACACTGTCTGACATTATGTGTCTGTGCATTTGTTTAGGATTTCTTTAATGGTGGCAGAAATTTTAATTTGCTGGGATTCCCCAGCACCTTGTGCAGTACCTGGTCTGCAGTGAGTGTTAAATACTTGCCGAATGAGTACATGAATTCACACTAATCTACTGTCAGTCTGGGTAAGCCTATATTTTTCAGTGGTGGAAGTTCTGAGCATGCAGGGGCAGCTGCTCTGCCTGACCAGGATGCAGCACTCTTCATCCGTTGCTCATTGACTGCACAGTGTAGAGAAGGGGGTCTTGAATCTGGGAAGCCCTTGTGATTCGTGTATGTTTTCTGTCTCCGAACTCCTTTTGACCACTATGAAATTCAGCTGGGATGTCTTTGTGTAATGAAATCGTTCTTACAGTCCCTGAAATGCTGAGGAAAGTCAGGTCAAATAACCTCATTTTATCTATAAAATTTATCAGGAGAATCAGATTACTCAGTCCTAATAATTGTGAAGAAAGTGATCTGAGAATCAAAACAATTTATTTCAATAAGAGCCATCAAATATATTTTAATAAATAAGACTGACCGTAGGGATCCAATGCAAACTATTTGGTATAGTGCCACACACCCTATAAATCCTTTGAAAGAAAACCAAAATCTTAAAGTCAAGTCTCATGTTATCTCTCTTTGTTGCCTATTTTGAACCCAGTAATAAATTTGCTTTGAGAGAAGAGGAGAAAACAAAAAATATGTATGTCCAAGGTTAGCAATGGAATGCCTCATATGGCCCTTGTGGGTTTAAAAGTAGCATAGTTCAGATACTTCAGTTTTAGTGTCATCTCTACTTTATCATACTTTCTGCTACTGAGACGATCTTTAAACTTTTGCCTTAAATTTTTTTTTATCAGATGATAGAAACCACTGGCCTCTTAGCTGCATCTGACTCGGGTTTGACCCAGATGAGTTTTACCTTCATCACCAACATCTCAAAATTGGAGCATTTCACATCAAACTGTGTATTTCCACTAATTGTGAAATATCGGAATATTGGCCACACCAGGCCTTCATGTTGGCTGGAGTTGAGTCGTGGCTGCAGTTGAAGTAGGGTTGGAACTCTCCAGTTTGTCCCTGTCCTGTTTTCTAGCAGCATTGCTTTCTTTAACCACACCTGCCTGGCTACTACAAAATGGAGACAATAATGAGTTAAGAAAAGGCTTAGAAAAACTGAGCTCTTGATCTTCATCTCATGCTTTTGCTGTGCTATAACTTGCTGTGGATCTATATATATATTTTATTTTTTAATTAAAAATACCCAGGTTTCACCAGAGTAGCCAGATTGATCTGATGCTCTCGGGAAAAGCTCAAAGAACCGATGTGGGGGATTGGCCTGTTTCTCTACTACTTCTACTGAGATAGGAATATTTGATTCAGTGTCTGTGAGATCAAAAAAGATAGACTGTTGCCTTCTCCTCCTTCCTGAGCTTTTCCATCAGGACTAGACTCAGTGGCAATTCTTAGTAGACCTTCAGCATGCTGTGCTAATAACTAGAGCCAGCACAAGCTATCACGCCTGTACAAAGGGGTAAGCATGCAGAAAGTTCTCTTTCAGCCTTCTCACTCTTTTATTTTTAGCACGCAGAAGCCTTTTGCAGCCCATTTTAGTTGGATTTTATGTGACCCAGTGGATAGAAACCTTAATGTCAGTGCTATTAAATCAGTACCTATAAAAAAAACAAAACATGGAAATGCTAAATCCTGATAGAAAGCATGTTCCAGTACTGATAAAGAGGACAGTGAGCTGGAGCTAGGGATTTAGCTCAGTGGTTCTGCCACCTGCCTCACAAGTGCAAGGTTCAGAGTTCGATCCCCAGGACCCCCCAAAAGTAAAACCATAAAATAAAAAGTACAGGGAGCTAAAAGCAAAAGCGACTTCAGAAAGGAGGAAGAATAATAGCACAGTTCCTCTAGCTCTCTTGGAAAATTCAAGGAGTCTCAAGAATTAATCCTATGTTAAGTGTATTTATAACTATCTTTATAAGATAGTTTCTCCTTTTTAAAAAATAGTTCACTAGTTGAAAGAAATAGGACAGTTCCTTTGCAAAGATCAAAGATAGGTCTTTTACGATTCTGGGATGATTAGTAATTGTAAATGTGAAAAAAAAAAAGCACATGAAAAAGGAGTAGGAGTTAATTGCCTTCTTCTAACAACATCTGTTGGTAGTGCCAGAGAGATCATGCTGTTATGTCCACTGTGTCACAGAATTTGTAGAACCTGTGTAAGGAAAAACTTATGTAAATTTCTCATGAGCTCTGAAGAGATAATTTTTTTGGCTATGTTCAGATCAGATCTGAGCCTTCCAGGGCAATTGTAGATTTGGAAAACTTTTACATAATGGAAATGTGTTTTGTTAACTATTAAGTTGAAAATATGATTCCCCTTTGTATCTACCTATCTCTTCCTTCTCTTTAAAACTTCTCATTCAAGAAACCTTTAGTGCTCTCATCTGTTCCTTTATCTGAGCCAAGTATGCCTTCCTTTTGCTCCTGTCTTATGATCAGTATCCTGCCTCTGTCAGATTCCAGGCGGTATCTCTTTGACAGAAGTCTATTTCACCTTTACATCTTTAGTGCCTAGCGTAGAATAGGAGTTCAGTATATGAGGATTGAATAAATGAGCAGATGGTGATTGGATGAAGAGACAAATAAATGGGTTTTTAGTGATTGCTGAGTTAGCATCATTTCTGGGTTTTATATATGATCAGACTAAAGTGTATCACCTGTAAGTTGCTTGTTACTTTCCTTTCATTTTGTAGATTTGCATATCCTGACTGCAGGATCTAATATACATATGTTTAAGTTTAACACAAATATGAAGCATTTGTTTCTAATTGTTAATTGGAATGTTCTATGAAAAATTTGCAATATTGAAAGAAGGGACCTGACCCTAAACAGTGAGGGTAAAGTGGAAATATTTACTAAGATATTGACAAGTTTGGCTACCACAGCAGTGAAGAACCTGATAGGTTTTACTTCCTGGCCACTTTTGTAAGAAGATGCATGTAATTTGCCAACTTCTGTACTTTTGTATGCATCAGTAATGTTAAGGTGGAGACCACTAAAACACTTCTAGCTCTGCATCCTTGGGTTTACTCTGACTTCATGGACATCTTTAGTTTTTGTTTGTTTCTTTGTTTTGTTTTTTTCCTGCATGACTTAAATTCCAATTTGAATGATTTGGAAGGAGGCATCCATTTTCTAGAGCTGCTCTGTTACAGGAGGTGCCCAATTCCTGGAATCTTTATTCCTTCCATTCTCATAGTCTCCTTCATATTTTACCCTCACTGTCTCTGCCACCCCAGTTCAAGGATGTACCCAAGGTCACTGAAATTCAAGCCTCTGACCTTTCAGTTCACTACAACCATTTTCAATCATTTTTCATCCGAACTGTGGTGATCCCCATCTCTTACAATAAAGACATCTTTAAAAACCAATATAAAACAAGAGATTTGGCATGAAAAGTCAAAAGCAAAAGGACCTCTACCGTAAGGCAAACATTTATTGAACTGAAACTTTAAAGAAAGCATGCTGCTTTTGTTGATTCCCTCACACATCACAGTTTTGTTTTCTGTGTTACTCTATGAGCCAGGCAATGAGAACCAAGCCTTAAATGTATTCAGTTCAAGAGCCCTGACTCAGGGGGCTCCACAGATGAAATGATTTCAAAATGCATCGTACCTCCAAAAATACTCCAGGAGGTAAAACCATGTTAGAGGTTTGTCTTTAGCTTTTAGCACAAAGAGGACACAAAAAGAGTAAAGTAGTTATATCTCTTCCTTTTAAACTGTACTCTCAACAAGAAATTTAAACTCAGCAGAATCAAAATTGGTAGATAAAATGCAGCTCTAAAAAATAAAACATGGCATAGAATTATTTCTACTTAGTAAATATTTGTGGCATAGAGTATATGGATGGGAGAACTGTTGAAACTAGGAAAACCACATGATGCACTATGAAATATGGTTATGAATTCACTCACAGAATGTGGTTCTTCCTCTTGCTGTTTAGTCGACTTTAATTACCCCAGGCAAGAGGACCATTGCAACTTGTGATTTCCAAACAGGTTGTTTCTATATTATCTTCAGTAGATCACCCAAAAAACCAATCACTCAAAAGAACAAAACCCCCAATACTGCTTATATCTTGAAAGTATATTTTATCTTCATAAAGTTGGAAGCTGAAATTATCTTCCATTGTGTAAAACCCTTTTAGTTACTTGGACATCCTATCATGGAAATTTTCTTCATGTTCAAAGCTGAACGAAACTATTATTTTAAACTTGTAGGTCAGTTTTTCACTGTATCCTGCTTCTGACATACACTTCAATGAAAATTAGGACAGGCTACAAAAATGTTTTTAAAGAAAGAACATTAATTTTCATTGAATTACTTTTATTCTTATGAGCTCTCTGTATTAGTTATTTTGAAGACCAGAACGCTGAACCAGGTTTCTGAAATTTACTCCACAACATGTTGTCTTGGTAAGCTATATTTTCAGGGTCATATTGAGAAAGGACCTTAAAGATTCATCTAGTCCTGCTTTGGTGAATATTAGAGAAATACAAAATCATGGACATCAGAGACTACAGGGTTTGTTTTTTAATTTAATTTAATAATAAATTAATTTTATTGGTACATTTTAAGTATACAGTACAATGACATTCATCATTGGAAATTTGTACCTTTGCATAACCTATCTTGATTCTTATTTTTTCCCCATTTCCCTTCCCTCCAAACCTCCCTATTTACAAAGATTTTGCTTCCATTTTTTTTCATTTTCTCATATTAATTCCATTCCCTTCTTTCCTTATCCATACCCCTCCCACTTCCCCTTTGCCCCTTTCCTTCCTATTTCACGTTATCTATTATACCTTTTAGTCCTTATATACACTTTCAGTTTCTCACACCAGAGAAACTGGTCTTTACATGTGTGTCCTATTTACTTGAGTATCACCTCAGTGCATCCATTTAGCTATAAATGTCTCTAGTTTCTCATTTTTTGTGGCTGAGTAGTACTTCATTTTATAGAAAAACCATATCTTCTTTATCCAGTCTCCAGTTGATGGGCAATTGTGCTGCCTCCAAGTTTTTTAGCTTTTTTTTTTTTTTTTTTTTTTTTTTGGTACTGGGGATTAAACTCTGGTCCTTGCACTTGCGAAGCTGGAGGTGGAACCACTGAGCTAAATCCCCAGCCCTCCAAGTTTTAGCTATTACAAACTGTGTGGCTATGAACATGGGTGCACATATATCACGGTGGTATGATTCTTTTAATTCTTTGGGAAATATACCCAGTAGGGGAATAGCTGGGTCAAATGGGACTTCCAATCCTAGTTCTTTGAGATATCTCCATGCTGATTTGCACAGTCTACACTCCCACCAGCACTGGGGTAGTGTTCTTCTTTGCTCACACCCTGCCAGCATTTGTCATTGGTTGATTTCATGATAGCAGCCATTCTTTCTCAGGTGAGGTAGTACTCAGTGTTGTTTTCATTTGCATTTCTCTAATGATCAGTGGTGTTGAACATTTTTTTCATATGTTTATTTGCTATTTCTACTTCTTTGAGAAATATCTGTTTGTTTAAGATGACCAGTTTTGGATTAGGTCTTTAAATTTGGGAGGTCAGATATTTTTAAGTTCTTTGTATATTCTGGATAGTAGACCTTTGAGGAATAGCTGGTGAAAATTTTTTACCCACATTGTGGATTGTCTCTTCACACTGTTGGTGATTTCTCTTGCTATGCAGAAGCTTTTTAATAAGACATTCCACTTCTTGATTAATTGTGCTAGTTCATGGGCAACTGAGGTTTTTAAGCAGATGCTCTGTAGCTTTTATCAGATTATTTAAAGTATCAATGATTCCTAAAAAGAAAAATCATTAAACATTGCCTTCCCCCTGTGGTTTTGAATGCTAATACAGTTTTCCTGAAATCTGTACATTAAGAGCCTTTGGATTTCCAGTATCTCACAGATGGCCAAGGCAGATTCCTACCAAGAGCAGACTGGCAGAGAGAACCTGGAGAACCTTTCCATGTGGCACAGTCCGGAGAACTATCTTGGACATCATAAGCAATTAACAAGAGATCTGAAGTCTCAAGAGACCATTTTGGTAATACTCTTTTAATGTCCATAGTGGTGGGGGCAGAGGTATGAAATCCAGGAAAAAAGCAAATATTCTGCTATTATACTACTGGTGTATATTTAGAAGGAGATATTTATATACCTTAAGAGCAGAGAAATCCATCACCCAATCAAGTGGTATAATATCTTGAGTGGCAGTGACAGACGCTATTGTAATTCTTAAAATATTTGATAAATTTGGTAATGATGTGAATCAAATCTCAGGAACTTGTTTATCTGACCACCTACTTTAGTGTGAAGTCCTTCATATAAACTATAAATAGAGCTCAGGCTCTTCTGATAGTTTTGCCAACAAAAATCCAATAAGTATCCTAGTCAGAGTCAGCAGTGGTATTTGTTAGCTGAAAAAGTGGTAATCTTCTCTTTTAACAAGGAAAGTATTGAAGAAATATAGAAGAGAAAACTAACACAAAATGCTTTTTGTGTTTATTTGGTATTGTTTTTGTAATGCTTAAAAGAATTTGATTTGTTAAACATAGTCTCATGATTCCGGTGTAAAATGCATAATTGACTAATTGATTTAAACTTGTGGTTTTAGGTTGAAATATTACTAAATTGATTTACAATGTTAGAATATTTAAAAGAATTTGATTCACCATATTTATAAATTTAACTCATTTGATTTAAGAGATTTAATTACTCAGGAAGGCTTTAAGTCAGACAGTTGCAGCACTTAAAGGAAATCAAATATATTAAATTTATAAATGAATTTTTAAATTTTTGAAGAGGTTTAATTAACTGTTTATAAATGGAGCTAAATATTTCTCTAAGTACCCTTAAGAGCAGTTGCTAAAATTTACTGGATTATAAACAATTGAATTCATAAGCTGAAGTTCTGATTTCCTAATCTTCTGATGCTTAGGAAAAACCAGGCTTTAAAATTTTTAACTTCAAGTGAAATATTAATATTTAAAACCAAATACTCTCCAACTGATCTTTGCTGAACACAGAGGTCTTCCTCAAGGACTCCGGCAGCCTCATGTGATACACACCTTTTGTTTTAAATATGATTGTTCTTCAACCCCACAGAGCTTGTTCTTTTTTTCTAATATCCTGAGAACCTGCAACAGTAACTCTAGATGGAACTAACTTTCCTTTGTCCATTTTCCTAGACATATTTTCACTACAAAAGGAAAATTCAGTGTAGGTGTGATGTTTGGGGAACAATAAACAGTGGTCAGGGTTTTGGCAACCTAAATAATTCATACTGTTACTAGGTGGTTCTCCTAGTATATAAAAATCTGTGATTTTTTTTTCCCCTACAGATGTCAGAGTTTATTGTGACATCTCATCAAAAATCTGGGCCAGAAGGTGTGTCGGATCCATATCTGACTTCAGGTCACTTGATTTAGAACTCTAGTAAGTAAGAATATGTTCTCAGAGCAGGTACAGCCCAGATGTCACGTGTCCCCTTTTCAGCCTTTGTTCCAGAGAAATACAGAATTTGACAACTTTCCAAATTCCCATAAAATCACCTCATTTCTGATCATTAGTGCACAATGTATTTTTCACTAAAGATTTTGAAGAATAGAGGAAGAAGAAACTTATTACACATGTTCATCCCTCATTGAAAAAGAAAGCCATGTTTAACATTCTGCATTGTATTTTTCTTTTCTCTAGTCTTCTCCACATGGCTACTCTGGAGATGGGAGCGTGCTTCACACCATATCAGAGCTCCTGAGCTTCCCTCCCGATTCTCTTAGTGCACTTCAGCTGAGCAATACAGCTTCATTTCACAGCTAAACATTCTGGGTGTTGTGTGGTGATTCTGATGCTGCTGAGGGTGTGTGAGTAACTCTTGAGTTATGTCTGAAACTGGCAATAAAAGCCAGTATCTAAATGTTGGACACAAAATCTGTGTTTTTTAGTTCACTGATGCTGGCACCTAAAGTCCTTTTTGACCTTGTAGCAGCAGCTGTTTCTGCCATCCCTGTAATCCCTAGCCTAGATCTTTGTAATTTTGGTGCACACTGTACCTGACTTCCAGAGGACTAGTGTAGGCTGCTTTTTTCCCAAGTGCTTTCTCTGGCTACTGGAGCCTTCCAGCCCACATCCCACAGTTACCACCCTGGCCAGGCTCACAGGAGATTGGCAGTGCTCGACAATTAAGGCCCTTCTTCCATTCCACTAATCCACAGTGGGTGCCGATATTTGCCTATACCAGCCTCTTCTGTCATGGCTGGGGTAAGTTTGAGACGTGTTTCCATGCTGTGTCCAAGAATTCCACAGTGAAATTAGGCTGCAGTTGCCCATCATGGTAATTTATTGATAATGAACATTTTCTCTATTTCCCTATCTCATGTTTTTACTGGAATTGCCCCAAAACACCTCCCACTTGCATTCTGATATCTACCTCTAAGTCGATTTCTGGGGAAACCTAAAGTATAAGACATTTTTCAAACCAAATGCCATTTTAATGAAATTAATTAGGCCTAGAATTTAGTTAGCCCTCAGCAACCTTAAGGGAAAGCAAGCATTTGCTACATAACTCTATTGAATCTGGAACTCAGGCACAGCACTTCTCTTTCTCACCTGAAGAAAAATGTGTTTTCACAATAGACACTGGCCTTAGTAATGGTTGCCTAGGTTTTTAGACCTAGTCATTCTTTCTGGAAATTCTGATTCAACCATTAGAATTTCAAGAAATCATACTGACCTCTAACTGCTTTCTGACAAAATCACATCCCAGGTATGCCATTCCAGCTTAAGGTAGAAAATAATGATGGAGTGCTTGAAGAGAGGGTTTTCTCTTTAGGCTGTTCCCCAGATGGCTTAATACAGTCCAAACTGTGGTTACGCTAATGGTTTCTGCTCGACTCTGTTGGGAAGCCAAGTATACTCTTGGGCCTAATGGATGCATACAGAGTAGTTCATTATTCTTCCTGTAAAGGTTTTCTGTCTGCCTCTAAATCACCTTATTTGGTGACTCAATGTCTCCAGGAAGTTTGCTTCTGGGAAGACATTTAAAATTTCTAACCACTGACCGGGGAGTGGCTTACCCAAAGGATGCAATCTGTTTATGCTGACATAGGTTCTGTAATGCAAACATTATAAAGTATTCATAAGCCTCCCCTTTGCCTTAAAATAGGACCCGTTGCTCCATTTGGGGAAGGTATTAGAGCTTTAAATGCCTCCAAAATAAATCTGCTCCCTTCTAGGTTCTAATTGTTCTCTTTCTTCCTTTGAGGATGACTCTGGGATGCTCTGCTTTTCTTAGCCATCTGTCCTTTTGCATTTGCTCTTGCCTCATCTCACTGTCTCACTTTTCCTTCAGCCTTGTTTACAGTTCTTTTTCTGGAGGGGTGGTTGTGGAGTTGACTTCCCAGGGAAAAGAATTAAATATTCATGAGAAAGATAGTGTGGGCTTGTGGGATCTGGGAGAAGGCAAATGGAATATATATTAAATGAAAAAATTTAAACATGTTAATTTTAATACTTTAACAAGCACTGGAATGTCTGTAGCCTCTCACAAGATGTAGTCTTCTTAAAACTGGATAGCCTGTGTTATACTTATTTTAGTTGTGCGTGTTTTTTCCCCATCATTAAATTAGAATATGATTACCTCCCACAGACAAAATAGCACCTTTGCTTACTAAGTAATATAATTTATTTCACAAATAGGATCAAAACACCTTTATTAGATGTTAGTGACTAGGGGAGAAACAGCATTTTATTAATATTTTAGTATTGACTCTTTTATTACACTTAATCAGAGTGGATTTTTGACAGCAGCCCAGAGATACGCTCTAAACTTTTATCTATGCTTCAGGTACGTTGTTTGAAAAATGCTTGTTTTTGTTTTTCTTTTAACCTAGAAACTGAAGTATGTGCAACAAGATTATTTTGAAAGCCACCAGGGCTGCATATTTAGTTTGTGTGGGATCTGGGCTCCTAGTAGTTTCTTTCTCTAGAAAGTTGTAAACAAAGAGACCCATGAAGGTCCTACTGCATAAAGTCCAGGACAAGGATACAAGGACACGTGAAGATACAAACATGCTCCCTCTTTCCCTTCTCTTTTTTTCTCTCTTTCTGTTTTTAACAAATAATTATTTAATGCTTGGGAATATAGCAATCAGTGAAACAGAATGCTTTCTCTTGTGGATCTGGAGGTTAGGAAGATATAGTCAAGAAAACTAAAATCAGGGGTTCTCTGTCAGGGCCTGAGATCCTCATCCAGCAAGATTCAGATGGCTGTTCTGGGCAGGTGCTGCTTACACTCCTAGCTCCCTTGGAATTGAATAGTCCTACTTGGACATTTTTGAAATTTTTTCTAGAAATAATAAAGATAGAATAATAATTCATTTCTAGCTGAGACATAAAAATAATTGCTGTGAGATTTAGAGGAGACATTAAAAGTTGTCTAAAGAGCTGGCTCTGCCACTTACTGACAGGGTGAATTGGGTCAAGTTATTTGGATTCTGTGTCTTAGTGTGCTCTACTATAAAATGACAATAGCACCTGCCCTTTGGGGTTACTATAAGGATTAAATCAGTTAATATTTGCAAACACGAAGACTGCTCCTGCAGTGCAGTGAGTGACATGTCGATATTATTTGGTCAGCTGTCCTGCCTAAGTTTGACCTTGTCCTCCCCTGTTGGATTGGTTGGCTAATGTATGTGATGGAAACCCTGTACCTTTTGAAGGGCCTTTTTGAACTTTGACTCTTGCTTTCCCTTCACTGCCCTTTGTCAGGTGGAATTGAGATCTTACTGGCTTCATGTGGCTTCTATCCTTGTGTGGTCATTCACTTCGGGACCATTTCAGAGCAGTGCTGGTCCTTACTCTGTGTGATTCTTCCAGGTATTTGAAAAAATAACTTGTACCACTTGAGAGCACTTTTCACTAGACTAAATATTCCAGGTCCTTCCATTTTCTCCCAAGAGACACGGTTTCCAAGTTAGCCTTAGTGTCATCCCAGGTTATTAAAAGGATCCCACACAAGCTCCTCCTTCATACGATGTGGCACGGAGTCTCCCAACAACCCCCAGTGCCCACTTCTGATCCATTTTCTCTGTACGTACTACAGGATGAAACACCTAAGATGTGAATAAATAGCCTACTGGGTACTAGAACTGGAATATATAACTAGCAGACAAAGGCGGTCCTATGTGGAACTTATAGTCGAGGGGCAAAGATAACCATCCTCAAGTAAAGGAATGTAAAGATTTTGGATTATACACTCAGGGTATGTGGGCAGAGGTCTCTTGAAGGTGATAACTGAGATGCGATCTCCAGTTTGAAAAGGAACCAACTATGCATATCTGGGAAGGAGCGTTCCAATTTAAGGGAAGAGAATGTGTAAATAGGTTAAAGTTAGAGCAAGTTTAGCTGTGAGGTCAAATAGCAGAAGAAAAGCCCATGTTGCATGAACAGAGGGATCAGGGAGAGTGGTCTAAATGAGGGTGTGGGTGCCTGCTCGTCATACAGAACTGTAGTAATAGCCCTCTTCCCTTGTCTTTGGAAAAATCAGATTTGCATGGGTGAAAGGGACAAACGTTGCAGTGTCCTGTCTTGAAACTGCCCATACTCAACCCACACTCAAACTGTGCTGAAGTTATACCCTGTGTGTAGGAATGTTTAAAAAAATAACCCAAAGGTAGCTATTGCAAAAAAATTTTTTTCTACCTGGATTGTTTTCTCAGACTATTTTCTTGTACCTCTGTTCCAAATGTGTAATTTTCTCCACCTGGAGTTCCTTCTTCCAACTTGTTAATTGCTGCGTGTATTTACAAAACACAACTTCAAGGCATCACCACCCCTGAGAGATCTTCCTTGCCCTTTGAATGGTTCCAGACCTCAGTAGGCAGAGGAGTTCTCTGCTCTACCAGCACCTGTCCACTTTTCTAGATTAAGCACTTATCACTTTCTTAAAACTGATTATTTAGCTTCCTTTCCCCTTCAGTTATCCTTGTGCTGCCTGTGAAAAGAAACTTCACCTTGTGCAACTTTTTAAGTCTAAAGTTAAGCAATGCACTTGAAACTTACCACCCAGCAAACTCTTGCTGCATGATTGAATAATGAACTTTGACTGGAGGTTCCCAGGATTTATCTCATTTACTGTTTCTTGAGGGGCTTTTTATTGTTAATTTGATGGGTAATTTATCATTTTGAGGTGTCCATTGCATTGCATTATATTGCTTAGCATTCTTGTGTCCCTACTAAATGCTTGGATTTATTTACATTTCCAAATACCTCATAGAAGCAGTAGTGGTCCCAGTCAAGAGCAGCTGCTGGGCCATTCACTCATCTATTGATGTGAAAATGTTTGTTACAATGTGCCAGCCCCTGTAACTGACCCACATATTGTGCAGGGATTCACTACTTCTCAGTATTGGCCAAAGCATCCTGGGTCATCTTTGTAGGACAGTTCTTTATTATAACAGAATATGTCTGTGTAACATCTAAACATCATTGATTTTGCTGGTATTGTTTAGTGTAAGATAGAAGATATCCAATCTTTTTCTTTTGTGATAGCTTTCCAACTACTTGGAGACAGATTTATTGCCCTCTGTGCACCTATAGCTTTTTCTTTATGTGAAAAATTGCTGAGTTTTTTTTTTACTCTTTCTTGTTATATGAATTTGACTGATCTCAGCTCTTTATTGTGGGGAAGGCTGTCAGTATTCATTCACTTTGACTGTCACATTACAATATTTTTACTCTACTTTTGTATTTGGCATTTTCCCCATTGTTTACAACTTAAGCAGCAGTAAAGCTGCAAGGATATATGTGGGGAGGTGTATTTTCACATGCATCAGTTCACATAGATATGTACCTGTAGCAAAGTCATCTTTATGAAATTACTGCCTCTTTCTAGACTTCTATCAAGTTTCAAAATGTTTAATACCCATTGTATATGAAATGTCTTATGAAGAACATAGTAGGTAAAGAGCAGTATGAAACATCTTTACAGTCAAAGAACTAATGAGCCCAGCAAAACAGTTTAAAATAAAAAAGTTAAAATCAGTGTGTACTAGTAAAAATGTTAACAACTGGCTTTCTGGAATGAGGGCAAATCTTGATATGCAGCTTTTGCCGATTTCTGTGGTATAAACTCTTTTGTCATGACTGATTGCCAACTCTAACATGATGTTGCTGAACACCAGGTTAAAAGAAATGCTCATTATTGCTGTATTTTATAGTATTTGTTCCATATACATAACAGATATAAGTAATCACAGGAGCATAGGTAATACTAAATTGTCATACAAATAACTAGATGTATTGTTTTTTGAGTATTACCCTTGTTCAAAAAATACTTAAATAATTTATGCAATTTAATACTATTTAATCATTTATAAATATATTTATATAATTTATAATAATTCCACTTCTCAAAATTCTTGAAAATTTAATAATTGACTCTGAGGACCTGCTATGAACTTGCTCTAGGCTCACACTGGAAACAGAATCATGACAAAATATAATACAGCTATTGGATGGCTGTTCATAGCATATTGTTTGGAAATCCAGAGAAGTGAGAAATCATTGCATTATGTACTGAGGTTAGCAAGGAGGGTTTTCTTAGATAAGGTGATGATAGGACTTGAACAATATACAAGATCTGCATGATAAATTTAGTAAAGTATCTAGGTTATCAAATAGTGTATTAGCAACATTCATAATTACAGAAATCAACTAATAGATTTCAAATACTTTTAGCACTTTAAATATTCCCATGAATATTACAATGATGGACAAGCTACCAAATAATGCTTTCCCATGGATACTACCAGGTCTTTCAGGAATGGAAAAAAAAATAGTAGCAAATGAAAAAGAAACTTTCTCTGAAGACTGCTTTACTTCTCAAAATGATTGGCTTTATAAAATGACATTGCTTGAAACCAATATAGTTTAAAATAATATAATTTAGACTGTAACTGTCCAGTATTTTTCTTAATGCAAATAAAATATTACACATAAAAAATGACTGGGATATTCTTAGAAGTAATTAAGACAAAAAAACCTTTTCTGAGTGCATTTCTGGAAAATTCTACACTCATAGCTGGAAATAAAGTAACATAATAAGGGAGAGAAAATTTACATTACTGTCAAATTGTGCAATTATTCATTCTAGAATTGCTCATATCCACGCATCCATAATATTAAGTATTATCACAAGGTTTGATTTTGGTGTTTTGTTTTGTTTTGTTTTTTAGAAATAACCACTTGTTTACTGTGCTTGCTTCAGTTGATGTTATATTTCATTTTTTCTCATCTACATTGAATATTTCTGTTTGTCACTATTTTCTGGTACATATATATTCATACAAAGCTTTAATTTTAAGAAGTATATAAAATTATCCTTTTTTTCTGGCTCCTACATTCTTGGCATCCAAATCAAAGATCTGCCCTTTTCAAATGGTGTTCTTGGATATTTGAGGAAATTATCACATGGCATTTTATCCTGAAATCTACCTGCTAACCTTGAAAATCAGTGCTTGTTTTGTTGTAGTTGTCTAAATTGTAGAATGGAAGAGGAAGAGTAAGCAGAGGAAAGCTTTCAAAAAGATTTAAGGCAATACTGGCAGCACATTTTAAAGAACTCTATCCAAGTTATAATACTCATTTCTAACACATATTAAGTGAGTAATAGATGGCAAATATAATGCGTGCTCAGTTATTTACTGCCATCTTCTGATTTAATGAAGGTAAGAAGTGCCAATACCCACACATTTGAGGATATAGGAACTGAGGTTTGGGGAATTTAAATAATTTGCTGAAGTTCATTGTGTATGTGTTGGCAGAGGCTGTGTTTGAAAGTGGTCCTGTGTATTCTGTAACATTGCTTTTAATCAAGACACTGCACTGACTAGACTGGAACAAAAAGTTTATTAACATCAAAAAAGAAGAAGAATTTTTATAACTTTGGAAATTTTTTACCACTTATCCCTCTAAAAAGCTTGTCTTATGCTAGTTGAATGACAAAGATTTAACTGTAAAAAATTTGTGAAGTACTTGGGTCATACCTGGGATGTTCTTCTGAGGATGAAAATGGACTGTCTACCCTGAAATATTCTAAGAAAGAAACATCATCTTATAGCAGGATTAGGCAAGCATAAGCCTTAACAAATTCTCTAGTACTTTTTCTTCTTTTTTAACTCTTGTCTTCCCTCCTGATGAGGTGGAAATGACCCCAAGTGTTATTCTCTCAGGACTAGTGGTTAGTTGTATGTGTTGGTTAGGCCACAGGGTGCTCAGATAGTTGGTCAAACATTGTTCTAGGTGTATCCATCACCTTTCCATTACTGTAACAAAATACCTAAGATAATCAATGGATGAGGAGGGAAGGTTAGATTTGGCTCTTAGTTTCAGAGATTTTATTCTATAGTTGTCTGGCTCCACTGCTTTTGGGCCTGAGGTAAGCACATTTTGGCTGGGAGCATGTGGTAAAGCAAAGCAGCTCACCACAAGGTGACTGAGAAGTAGGAAAAAGAAACAGCAAGAGGCCAAAGCCCCAAAATTCCCTTTTAGGGGATCCTCATTACCTAAAACTTTGCACCTCTGAAAGATTTCCGTGGCACCAAGCGGAGGACCAGCCCTCACGCGTGAATCTTTTGGGGACATTCCAGTTCTAAACTATAGCCTTGATATGAAGGTGTTTCTGGGTGAAATTAACGCTTGAGTCATCAGATTAAACAAAGCAGACTGCCTTCCTTCTGTGGGTGGCCTAAATAGAACAAGAGTCTTAACCCTCCCCCAAACAATAGGATATTCCTCCTGTCTGATTGTCTCAGAATGAGGACATTGCTTTTTGCCCTGCCTGGAGGATCAAACTGACGCATCAGCTCTTCCTGGGCCTTGAGCCTTCTAGCTTTCAAACTGCAGCTTCACCATCAGCCCTCCTCATTTTTAGGCCCCTGAATTCAGAGGAACATGAGGTTGGTGCTGGTCTACCAAGTACAATGCTTCAGTCTTTCTTTTGGCCACCAGTGTCATATTGCTAGGATTCTATTCCCCCTCATCCTTTAATCTCTGAGGTGTGAAGCATCTAGGACATGAGTGAGTTTTCCTCATGAGGTGAATGTTCTTCGGGATGAGCAGTGTCTCTGGGCCTACCTAGGATTCTTTCCTCTTGGGTGGTCATCAGTGTGCTTGATAGCATGCTGGCTGCTGTCAAATTTACCAAAGTGTGCAAGCAAGCATCACTGTGAGGCACAGGCTGTATATAGACCCTGTTCCGGAGTACGTAGATCATTTGCAGATGTGGACTCGGTTCCTATTTAGGGCTATGTATACCTGTGATTCTGCCGCAAAGCAGGACTGTGTTTCATAGTGTGGTGTCTGGTTTTTCCTCCCCTCTTCTCATCACCACCTGTATAGTCTAGGCTTTGGAACCCAAATACAAAAAATTTGCTCTGCCTTTCCATTTTTCTCTGCTTCTGCTTGTCCCTGAGGCAGTGAACAGAGGCATATTGGCTGCTGCCATAGAACAGAAGGGCTAAAGGGGAAAAGACAATCTTGGAGGTAGGCAGAGGCAGTCAATTTAATATTTCAAAAATAGTATATTTAGCAAGATTTCCAGGGATAGAGGAATGACTGGCTCCTTTTCCTCTTCCTAACTCAGGGAAGACTGCTTCAATTTTTGAATAGTGCTGTTACCATGAACTTAGTTTCTACAGATTGAAAATCTCCAGTTTATTCCACTATTATTTATCTATTAATTATCATGTATCATTCATTTAAGTCTTTCTTGGTTCCATCTTTGGATTTGCCTTTTTGAAGTGTATGGCTGAATCTGGCCACCTGTGGTCTGACCTAGGGCACGTGCATATTTCAAGTAGTCTGAATTTTAGTGATAAAGAAAACTTAGCATGCAAGTGTGCAAGCTACATGTGCATACATGCATATATGTGCACATACACACATCATTTCTGTAAGTGTCAGGTTTAGTCAAGGATACAGAAATGTAGCAGAAACAATATGGCTACCCAGATACAGAAAATCCTCCTGCAGTTTCCGTGAGCCCCGAGAGTCTCTGATTGGGGGGCATGAAGCTAACAGTCACATCTGTTAACTGTAATATCTTACAAGAGCCAAGAAGCATAGATTAGTGTTGGGCCAAAATTGAGTTTTTTGCTGCCATCCTGAATTTACATGCTCAATAAAACTTGTATGCTTGGTTATACCTTTTAAAAGGATATTTGCAAAATGTAGGCTCTGCCGCTTGTTGAACCAAGCTCACATTGAACATTCCATCCTCACCTGAGGGAAGGAAGGCATTTCTGAGCTCTCACAGCCCTGAACTCTCCAGCATCCCAGAATGCCCATCCATTCACAGGACTATCATGCACATTATTGCTCTTTAATGGTGGCTGCCCATGGCTATGGAGAGTTTTGCTTCATGCATTGTAGTGTCGAGTAGACCTGGCTTGGCCAGACAGCACAGCATTTGAAGCTTCTGTTATATTTTCCCTGCCCTCTTATCCCTTAATGCTCAGGGTTTAAGTCTATAAAAATTCTGATTAAAAATTTTCCAGGGGATCATAGACCTGGGCATATCATCTGAAAGAAAGAAAAGAGATCCATGTAATTTGAAATATATTTTATAAGAGCTTGAACTTACAGAAGGAGAAAGTCCACCTAAGACAATAGAACTCACTCCTCACCTCCATAGCTGCCAACTTAGGAAGCCACACTGCAGCCTCTGCAGCACCAGCCTGTGCTGGGAGGACTCGGTCAGTGACCACCTGCTCCCTTAACACCGTGATATAGATTCGTAAAATGCCGTTCAACTGGCTTCATATTTCACAAGGCTGTTGTATGTAGGTGAGGCCATGTGACTGTTTCTGGCTGATGGCATAGGAGCCTAAATGATATGCTACTGTGGAAGAAGTGGCTAAATTTTTGGTGTCCCACTCCCACATTTTTTTGTCCCTCATTGTAAATAGTTAAATGTCATGTTGCAGATATAAGCAACAAAAGTTGCAAAGAACCTGCATCCCTGGGTTTATACGGAAATGAGAGCTATGCAGGAGAGGAGCCAGATCAGGACTATGCTCATTAAAATTGGCATAAATGAAAAGTAAATGTTTATTATGTTAAGTCATTGAGGTTTGAAGGTCATTTTGGCAGGTAGCCTACCCTAATGTGCCTGTCTTATAGGATACTTTGAGGGGGAAGGTAAGACTCCCAAAATCATTTTCTAATAACAGTTATATTTCATCTGGGTAGCTAATATATACATGCTGATGTTTCCTTAATAATGCTTGCAGCACTTTTAGCATGTAGAGCTGAAGTGCAGGAACGGTACACTATTGTTCCAGGAGTTGACATTGATTGCAATTGATGGTAGCCACACTGGGAACAGGACAGACAAGGTAAATAAATTATGAATTCCAGGGGAAAAGAGCTTGCAATAGCTGCTGTTTCATTTCCCTCTTAACCTCCTGTGACTGTAAACACGCTTATAGATATATTTTATTAATCATGGTTTTGATGTATTTGGATTTTGCAAGCGGCTATTGTAGCAAAGGGATTTCTGGACACCCCTCAAGCTAATCAGATTAGGGACATGAATGCTGCAGTGACAAGCTAGTGTATGTATGAAAAGACAAATGGAAAAGCTCTCCCTTACCAGCACTTAAAACTAGCTGTTTGTTTAAACCTCTTTCCAACTGTTTGGACCTCTTTCCAACTGTGCTGTCTTCACTTCTGTGTACAAATGATGGACTTTAGACTGAAAATTACATGAGAGACACTTAACAAATGGATATCTTTCAAAGGACATAATCAGAATAAAGCACTTCAAAAATCACTTTATGCTACTTAAAGAAAGAGTACTGATATGATATAGTGAAAGAGCCATAAATACTAGAACTTGAAAAGACCTGTTCATTTTATGAAGAAGCCAAAGCATGCATATCATTAACATTTCATCATTCTCAGTCTTCAGAGGTCAAGATAAGCTTTGTGTGAGCTCCAAAGTTACACACAACAAAATTTTGTGTGTGTGTGTGTGTGTGTGTGTGTGTGTGCATACACACACATGGAGCTTATTTCTGTCTTACTTGATTGGATAGTGGTAGCTCTTAGTCTCATCTCAAAGCTTGATTCAAGGACAACTTGTAGTGTGGTTTGATTCATTCATGTGTAACCCCAGGCCCCAGGATATCTAGTGAGATCACTAGTCATTCTGTTAGTCTACCCTAGACAGTAACTTTGCCATTTAAATATATTTTATTTTTTTGCTTACTTTTTGCCCTGTATTCTTTGTCACTGGTCTGTTTTGTTTATCACACTGTCTGGCACATAGAATACATTATTTGTAGACTATACATAAATGTTAACAAAGCAACTAGACATGGTAAGATTGGAATAATCCTAAGAAGGGATGTGGTATAAATTGAGAAGATTGGTGCGGTAGTTGGGCTTAATTGTGTCACACTGAGTAGCTTGGGAGCCATTAGGGGGATTGGTGTAGCACACTTCTTAGGGTATCTGGGGTTTACAGAGACATGACTGTGGGTACTATGTCTGTTCTCTTGTCCTTTTCTCTCTAGCACTGTCTCCTCCAATTCCTGCTTCCCAGCCTCCGTGAGCCAAGCAGCTTTGTTTTGCCATGTCCTTCTACCATGTTTTTGCTTTAGAGCCAGCCAACCATGGAATGAATCCTCTGAAAATATGAGCCAAGTGAAACCTTTCCTCCTTTAAGTTGTGGATAGCAGGTTTTGTGTCTCGGTGATGGAAAAGCTGAGTAATACTGTTGGGTTAGTTTGAGTATGCAAAAAAAGCAAAGTTTTCCCATTGGAGAATGGAACACACCATGAACTAAATGTAGGTATGAGGAATTAATTTAGTGTGTTTTTGAAGATGGTAAGTAGTCAGGGAACAATGTACAAATATGGTAGTTGGGTTTCATGGCTTTGGAATATCATATAGGAAAAGAACTGTGGGAAATTCTTCTTTGAAAGGATAGCCTTTAATAAGGCTGACTCAAAAGTTGTGGAAAAATATCTTTTAGAGGCTAACTTTTTAATTTAAAGCTACATGTGTCAGTTCCTGATGTTCTGTATGATTCATCTGAGTCAAGCTCTCTTTAAGATTATATATATAAAACAAGTATTAAACAGCATTTCTTGGTTTTTTGGCCTGCTGCGGACTGAATGTTTCCCCTCAAAATTCATAGTTCAAGTTTAAATTATCAATGTGGAAGTATTTGGAAGTGGGTCCTAAATGACGTAATTAGGTCATGAAGACAAAAACTTCATGAATGTGATTAATGCCCTTACAAGGGGTTGAGACTGGGGTACATGGATACACACTTGGATATTCTTCACACACACATACACACACACACACACACACACACATTAGGAAACAGAAAGAAAGAGGCCATCTGTAAACCAGGAAGAAGTCCCTCACCAGGAACCAGAACATGCTGATGGTACCTTGACTTCTAGAGTTGCTGCTAGAAATAAAAGTATTTAAACCACCCGGTGTATAGTATTCTATCAGAGCAGCAAACTGACTAGTTATTGGCTAAAACCAAAAATGCAGAAGTTCATTTGTCACTCAGCCAATGCGGTTTTCCATTTCTGGCCCCAGGATGGAAGACATTTATGTTCAAGAAATACTTCCTGGGGTGGATGTGGTTATGGCAGACATAGTATTAATGTTTCATTGTGTACAATAGATCACTTCTTAGATTCCTGTATGTCCTATTTGGGGTTGGATATCATTCTGATGGGGCAGTTATAAAGCCAGCTACTGAAACCCCAATCTGTTTGGAGACTCAGATCAGATTTTGTATGATCTCATCTGCCTGCCTTCCACCAATCTTGATAGTTAAAAAATAACAAGCTTTTGATGGGCCACTCTCGCGTAACTTTTATAAGTTAATTTTATTGGTACATTTAGGTTTACAGTATAATGACATTCATCATTGGAAATTTGCATCTTTACATAATCTGTCTTGGTTCTTATGTTTCTCCTTTCCCGTGCCCTCCCTTCCACCCCTCCACCCTTACCTCTTTACAAAGACTTTGTTTCCATTTTTCATTTTCTCACATTAATTCCATTCCCTGCTTTCTTTTCTCCTATCCCTCCCAGTTCCCCTTTCCCATTGGAACTTTTCTTCCTATTTCACAATATCTGTATTGCCTTTTGATCTTTATTTACACTTTTAGTTTCTCACAAAAGAGAAACCAGTAATTAAACATGTCTGTTCTATTTATTTCACTTAAGAGTATCACCTCAATGTGCATCCATTTAGCTAAAAGTGTCTCTAATTTCTCATTCTCTGTGGTTGAGTAGTATTCTATAAATTTTTTTTCTTTATCCAGTCTCCAGTTGATGTTCAATTGGGCTGTTCCAAGTTTTAGCTATTACAAACTGTGCAGCTATGAACATGGGTGCACATATATCCCTGTGGTCTGATGCTTTTAATTCTTTTGGGAAAATACCCAGTAGGGTAATAGCTAGGTCAAATAGGACCTCTAATCCTAGTTCTTTGAGGTATCTGCATGCTTATTTCCACAGTGGTCGCACCAGTCTACACTCCCACCAGCAGTGGAACAGGATTCCTTTTTCCCACAACTTCGCCAACATTTGTTGCTGATTGGTTTCATGACAGCAGCCATTCTTTCTGGGGTGAGGTGGAATCTCAGTGTTGTTTTCATCTGCATCTCTCGAATGACCAGTGATGTTGAATATTTTTTATATGTTTATTTGCTGTTTCTATTTCCTCGAGAAATGTCTGTTCATTTCGTATGCCATGTTTGGATTGGGTCTTTAAATTTGGGAGGTCTCATTTTTAAAAATTCTTTATATATTCTAGATAGTAGGTCTTTGAGGAAAAGATAAAATTTTTTTCTGCACATTGTGGATTGTCTCTTTACACTGTTGGTGATTGCTCTTGCTTTGCAGAAGTTTTTAATAAAAGGAGATCCCACTTGTTGATTCTTTGTGCTAGTTCACACACAACTGAGGTTTTGTTCATGACATTTTTTCCAATGCTAGTGTCTTCAAGAGTTCTACCTAACCTCTCTTCCAGCCGGTTTAGTGTTTCTGGTTTAGTATTTAGATCTTTAATCCATTGCAATTTTAGTTTAGTGCATGGTGAGAGTTACAGGTTTAGTTTTAATCTTTGGCAAATTGATGCGAATTAGGAGTCATATTTCTCTGATCTATTTTCTCTTTATATAAAACAAGAGGAGTAGGTGGACTACTCCTTTAGACCAGTTACTTTGGCTCACTTAGGGAGACTAAACAAATCAAAACATTCGTGTCCCTCAGCTTTTCAGCAACGATAATAACAATGATTACTAATATGTATTTAGTCATAACTAAGGGCTCAGAGCCACACTAAATGTTTTACCTATCATATTAGTCGTTCTCTAGAGAAACAGAATCCATAGGCTTATTTATTGCATCTGTTATCTATGAGAAAATTCATTATAAAAGTGAGTCTTGATATGGCTCACATGATAATGGAGGCCAAGAATTTCCACAGTCTGCTTTCTTATAGGCTGAATAACTAGGAAAGCCAGTGGTGTAATGCAGGCCTAGTCCAAAGACCTGAGAATGTGGACTGTTAGTGCCCTCAGGCAGGAGAAGATACCTGTCCCTCCTCAGAGAAAGCAGTGTCTCCTTTCATCTGCCTTTTTGTTGTTTTGCCCTCAATGCATCCGATGATGCTTACGCATACTGAGGAGGGTAGATATTTTAACTAAGTCCATGCATGCAAATGCTAATCTCCTAGAAATACCCTCACGGACAAATTAAGAAAAAAAATGTTTACAGCTATTTGGACATCCCTTGCCTAGTCAAGCTGATACTTAAAATTAATCATCACACTTACTTGGTTTACTCTCTAAGAACTTAAGCATTCTAATGATCCGCATTCTTCTTAACAGGAGATGTGCATTGACAATTTAAGGTACTTCTCCAATGTGATATAGTGACAGTTATCTGAGAACTCATATTTTTGTCCAAATTATAGTCAGTATAGACTTGATTTGTCTTTATTTTTTCCAGCTTTAATTGAATTTATTAGTACATTTTAGGTATACAGTACAGTTACATTCATTGTTGGCATCTTGTTCCTCTACATGACAAGTCTTGGTTCTCATTTTTTCCCCTTACCCCTGCCCTCCCTTCACCCCCTCCTCCCCTCCTCATCTACAAACACTTTATTTCCATCTTTTCATTATATCATATTTTTTTCTTTTCCCTTATTACCCTTCCCCTACCCATCCCACCTTCCCTACACCTTTAGCTCCTTTCTTCCCATTTCTAAATGTCAGTAATCTTATTAGGATCTTATGTATTATTGCAGATTATTCACACCAGAGAAACTATTCGGTATTTACACATGTGTGACTTATTTAGGTTTGTCTTTATTTTTAAAGGAAATGATTCCAATACTTAGGCTGATGACTTAATATTTCCTTGTTGGATCTCCAGGTTATGACAGTCACAAACATAACTGCATAAATGATCCTTTACAATGCTTATTCAGGTAGAATTAGGAAAACTAAGAATGCAGTTATCTCAGCACTTCTTGGGTGACCTGGGCTCAAATCCCACTGTACTCACTACTGGTGATATGACTTAAGTCTGTTTTCTGATCTGTAGACGTTGGGATAATACTCCTCCAGGGATATGAGATTTAATTAAGATCCTACATGTATGCTACATAGTACTGCACCTGGAACATAGAAGAGCTCTCTAGATGCTATTAGTAATTTCTTCCAAAGTATACAGAGCTAAGAATACAACTATTGTGAGTGTTAATCATGATATGACAACTTGATAAAATTAGAAATTCCTGGGGGATTAGTAACACATTCTTCTGTTTGGGTGGATCGTGGCAGCGTGCCTTTGGGATCTATATCTGGTCTCTTGACCCTTTCTTTTTCACTGCTTCCATGTCTGCTTCCCAGCCACCATGAACTGAGCAGGTGTAACTGTCACACCTTCCACCATGATGTTTCTAACTTGGAGCAGCTGATCCCAAAACCCCTAAAACCATGAGCCAAATAAACCATTTCCTCCTTTAAATTATCATATGTTTGGTCCCAGAAATGGGATAGATGACCAATACAACTGCCTCACCATATTTTTTTTTAAAGAACATGGTAGAACATTTTATAAGGCACAAGGAGATATGCTGAAGGGATCAGCGTATCTCCCCTCTAGCTCAGCACTGCCCAGTGAACTTCCTGTGATGATAGAAGTATTTTTTATGTCCCTGCTGTCCAACCCGAAATCACTTCTCACTTCTGGCTGTTGAACATTTGAAATGTAACTAGAGTGACAGAGCAACTGCATTTGTAATATTTTATAACTTTACTTTAGATTTAAATCACCACATGTGGCTACCATTTTGGATAATGCATCTGTAGATTAGTGGTCTTCCACCTCCTGAAAAGAAGGTAGCCATGCCCACACTGGGATTTCAGCACTTTGAGACCTGCTTCAGACTTCCAGCCTGAGGAACTTTAAGGTGATACATTTGTTTTGTTATAAGGATTTAAGTTTGTGGTAATTTGTAATGGGAGAAGTAAGAAAAACGTAACACAGTTATGAACCTCCAATAGCATTCTTCAAAGCACTTTTGGCAAACACATCAGGCTAAATGTTGCCAATGGATAATATTTTTTGTTTTGAAAATTTTCAATTTTATGATTATCTAAGGAGTGAATGCAGTTATACAAAATTTAGAGAAAGCACAGGATGCTTAAAGAGGGGAAAAAGCTCTTCCTAAAGGCAGATAATAATATTTGAATATATTCTCTCCTAGTTTTGTATTTATATTTTCATAATGGAGAAAATGAGGTAGGAATTATTGAGTGACTGTTGTGTTCCCAGTCTTGATTTAAGCACTACTAATAATGCTTATTTTGTCTTTGTTGTTGTTTTGTGGTTTTTGTTGTAGTTGTTTGGTACTGGGGATCAAACTCCAGTCTTTGAGCCCGAGAGGTAGGTGGCAGAACCAATGAGCGAAATCCCAGACCCTAATAGTACTCATTTAATTCTTACAATCTATGAGGTGACAACTTTTGACTTACAGAAAAAGAAATTGAGGCAAAAATATATATCATGTGCTTATCTGATTAGACATGGCAGAGCAAGTCATTGTCCCATTAATTTCAGAGCAAAACTTAATCTGGTGCTATACTGACTAATTCTGAGCTCTTGATTATTTTTATTCATTGCTGTAAGATTTTCTCAGTTCTTAGTAACTCCTAATTGTATGGGTGGAATAAATATGACCTTTTAGGGGGCCACATTTATGCCAAAATATTTTGCAATGATCTCCTCTGTCATCAAAAATATGCTGGAAATGAAAATCCTTTAGCTTAAAGATGAAATTACGTGTGCTCTTTTATTAATAGAGATAGGGTAGGTGGGAATAAATCAAATAAGTTTGTAAAGCTATTTATTTGGAAGTTAAAATTTTCCGACAAAGTAAAATAACATCACATTATATATTACTGCGATTTTACTAACCTCTACCTTCTCACATACCTATCTTTTCTGTAATATAGCAGAAGTACTAAATGCTATTAGTGTGCTGAAGTTAATCCCAAGAGCTTATATATGGTGTAAAGAAAATATCTCATAAGAGAGTAAAACTTTAAAATTAATGTAAGATTTATCAGAGCAGAAATATGCAAAGGTACCTTTAAGACACAAAAAAAGTTCTGAGTCTATAAGATGTTACTAAAGATAGCAGCCAGAAAATCCTTAACCCTAGAAGAGCTGAGAAAGGAGCCCTTAGATCCCTCTTGCCAAGGTCCAGTATGACACTGCATATCATTTAACACTGTTATTTTATTTGTATCCTCACCCAACAACTTCTGGTCAGATTTTTGCTTCTTACATAGTTCTAGCTATAGGGAAACACTTCTGTGGTTATGCTGCCATAAGTACGATAGCTCTGTCACAATTTATTTAGTATGAAAATTAAAAGATAGGTGTTACACGTTTCTGTACGCAACTCCTGAATTTGAGTAGTTCAAACTTGTCCCTGAGAGATGAGCCCATTCTTGGCAAGCTGACAGAATCAGATCTCAGGAAGAGCTTGTGAAGCCAGATGGCCTGGGTCTTCTCTTTGCTCTGTGTCTTTCAGCTTATCATTTTCCAGGTTTAGCCTTTTATCATTATTTAGGCTATTTCAGTATTTTAATAGAGGAATAGAGTTGCAGCCTTATTTTTTTACAATTTTAATAACTTGTTACAATTTATTTAATAAATCCCTTTTTGTTGGACACGTATTTTACTATAACTATTCATTATCATAAGCAATAGTGAAATGAGCACTTATTGTCCATTGATCTTTTTGTTTTTCAGTGCCGGGATCGAACCCAGGTCCTAGAGCATGCTAGGTAAGCACTCTACTACTGAGCTACATCCTCAGCCCTACCTTATTAATCTTCAGTACACATCCATTGATTATTTTAAAAAAATGATGCCAGAGTGGCCTCAAAAGTGTTTAGTAGGTTTACTCTGTCAACAGTTCCAGTTCCACCTGACCAGGCACAGCAGCTCTTCTTTAAAGTAGTCAGGGTGGAACACTGAGCTCTTCAGATAATGAGAAGCAGAAACGTCTGCTGATAGAGTATTAGCCCACCACAGTTTCGGCCAGTTGTATTAATCTTCTCATGAAATGCCTGCTCTTGTTCTTTGCTCATGCTGACTTGTACTGTCCTAAAGCACTGTACTCTCTTGTACTTTTAAATGACTTTGTGTTGCTGGGCATGGTGCACCCCTGGAACCCCAGCACTCTGCAGGCTGAAGAAGGAACACCGGGGTTCAAGGCCAGCCTGGACTACACAGTAAGACCTTGACTCAAAAATAAAAAAAAGTCTTTTCACCCCTCTTTCCTTTTTCTTTCATCTGTGGGCTTGAACCCAGGGATCTGGCATACTGAGGACACTACAACTGAACTACGACCCCAGGTTTTTTGTTTTTTTTAAAATTTAATTTATTGGTACATTCTAGGTAGACAGTACAGTTACATTCATTACTGGGATCTTGTACCTTTACATGTCAGGTCTTGGTTCTCATTTTTTCCCCTTTTCCCCACCCTCCCTCCACCCCCTGCAGCCTTATTAATTATGAGAAAAGGGATTGTAAGGTCAGAAAAGAACAGTTTAATTAGAGAAAGATGTACATGCTGCTGCTCATAATGATGAATAATATTAATTGGGGACTTAAAAATGTATCAAGCATTGTGTTAAATAGTTCAAATAAATTATTTAATCCTAACAACCCCAAGAGGAAGGTACATTAATTTGCACAATTTACCATTTAGGACATGGAGGGATCTGAAGGTCACATAACTTACCCATGGTCAAACATTGGTAATCACAGAGCCAAGAGTATAGTTTAGATAGCAAAAGCCTTCACCCCATTGACTTCAGCACTCCAGTGAAGACTGGAAGTACTCTGGGGGACACCCTCTGGGGAAGATACATTTCAGTTTCAGGAGCTGCTTTCTCTAGTTCATGATTAACTTTCTTCTTTTTGAGCCAGGTGTGTCTTCAGGATTAGTTTCCAATCTTGACTCACTACTTAAACAGGGGAGGGCAGAATTTTAAGAAAGGTAACAGGCATTGGATGGGTCTTAGGCAGAATGAAGAGAAAAAGGTCAGAGATAATATGTCTGTATGGAAAACTGGCCATATTTTTAAAATGAAATAAGCTATGAATGCTGACTGAGGGAAAGAAGAAGGCAGACTTGATGCCCAACCATAACATTTTTGAGAGAGAAAAAGTGTCTCATATACCAGTAACTAGAAGGACCTTCATTTCTTCCTGGAGAAAAAGTGCCAGAAGCAGTAGAAGCTTGCTAAGCTGTATGTTAGTCTGTGAGTTCTTGGTTTGTCACCGGAAGTCCTTGCTATTGCCTTTGAGCGCTGAAGCTGTTTTATTGCTTTTAAAAAGTACTAGCTATCTTCTTTTAAGGGGGAAATAACAGATGGTCATGCTGGAACTGAGCTTTTTATCCGAATCTTCAAAACCTTTTTGTGTACAATTTATGAGGTTCACTTCTTTGCAAATTCAGTGCTTTCTTGTAGCTTTTCCTTTTGAGATGAGCCTCAAGAGCCTCATTTTAGTTGGGCATTGCCTATTAGTGGCAAAACTCCTTTCTTATTTAATCAGCTTCTCCAAAGGAATAAGGCTGAGTCCAGATAGGTCCTATTTGTGAGCAGGAAAAGATTTTGGTGGTCTGAATAAAAATAACATGTGAAATCTGCCAATCTGCCAGCTGGATCTCCCTTTTGTATTCATCTTGTATTTTTATGCATTTTTCTCATGGAGTTCAAGATAATAGGTCAGTTCTTATAAACATGAAAGAAATTTGACTGGGCCGAGAGTTTATGGCTATAGTACCAAGACTGCTACAAAACTGTGGAGAGGCTGATTCAGACCTGGCCATGTAGATTGAGGGAAAGGCTGCCAAGACCCCAGTTACTGACCTTGTTGAGATCAGAATATATACTGGATTATTGTACGCACTCTGTTGAGTGGACATAGAAAAACTACAGAAGTCCACGATTCTACTTTTTCTGGCTTTGATCATCTGTGGTCAACTTTGATCCAAAAATACTCAATGGTAACCTGGGGGTGTAGCTCAGTGGTAAAGCACTTTCCTAGGATGTGCTGGGCCCTAGGTTCTTTCCCCCATATTGAACAACAACAACAATAACAACAACAAAGCTGTCCAAAATATAAATGGAAAACTTCAGAAATGAGCAATCCATAAGTTTTAAATTTCATACTATTCTGAGTATCCTGAGGAACTCTTAACATTGTTCTGTCCATCCTTCCTGGAATGTGAACCATTCCTTTGTTGAGCACATCCATTCTGTGTATGCTACCTGCCTATTAATCAGACTATGTTAGTATTACAGTGCTTATGTTCAAGTAACCCTTACATAGGAGCCTAACTTCATCATAATTCCTATATCATTCACTTCCTTTCATGAGACCGAGATAGAGATAGATAGAGAGAGATACAGAGAGAGAGACAGAGAGAGAGAGATGAAAAGACCACATTTACAAACATTCATTACAATATTTTGTACTAATTGCTCTATTTTATTATTAGTTATTGCTATTCTTAATATGTCTAATGAGTAAACTGAACTTTAACATAGATATGAATGTATAGGGAAAAAAAACTATATACAGAGCTTGGCACTGTGCATGATTTCAGGTCTCACTCGGGGGTGTTGTACTATACTTCCTGTGGATAATGAGAGGCTGCTGTATGAAAAGAAAGAATAGTACTGCCTATAAGAAAACTCTAGGCAGTGGTGGGTTTTTCATAATTACCAGAATCCTGCAAATGGTTAGATGCAGACTAGGATATGAATAAAAACCACAATTGACTTTGCATACTTGAGCATATTCATAGCTTATTTAGTTCTATTTGGTGGTTTCCCCAAACTGTATTTAATAAATTTTTCACATTAAGCTTATTGGTACATTTTATTTATACAATACAATTACATTCATCATTGGGATTTTGTATCTTTACAAGACAGGTCTTGGTTCTTATTTTTTCCCCATTTCCCTGCTCTCCCTTCACTGCCTCCACCTTTTGATATTTACAAAGACTTTGTTTCCTTTTTTTCCTTTTCTCATACTTTTTCTTTTCCCTTCTTAGCTTTTCCCTACCCCGCCCACTTCCCTTACTCCTTTAGACCTTTTCTTTATGTTATACAATATCAATTATACACTCTGGTCCTTATTTACACTTTTAGTTTTTTATACTACAGAAACTATTCAGTATTTACACAAGTGTGTCCTATTAATTTCACTTAAGACTATGGCCTCAATGTGTATCCTCTTAACTATAAATGTCTGTAGTTTCTTGTTCTTTGTGACTGAGTAGTACTACATTTTATAAAAAATAAAAACAAAAACAAACCAACATATCTTCTTTATCCAGTCTCCAGTTGATGGGCAGTTGGGCTGTTTCCAAATTTTATATATTACAAACAAACTGTGCCATGATAAACATGGGTGTGCATACATCACTGTGGTATGATTCTTATGATTCTTTTGGGAAAATACCTAGCAGAGGAATAGCTGGGTCAAATGGGACTTTTAATCCTAGTTCTTTGAGGTATCTCCATATTAATTTCCACAGTGGTTGCACCGCTCTGCACTCCCACCAACAATGAAGAAGGGTTCCTTTCTCCCCACAGGCCCACCAGCATTTGTTATTGGTTGATTTCTTGATAGCAGCCATTCTTTCTGATTTGAGGTGGACTCTCAGTGTTTTCATCAGCGTTTCTCGAATGACCAGTGATGTTGAACATTTTTTCATATATTTATGTGCTGCTTTTACTTCTTTGTCTGAGAAATGTCTTCATTACAGATGCCCATTTTTGAATTGGATCTGTATATTTGGGGAGGGTCTAATTTTTTTTTGAATTCTTGATATATTCTAGATAGTAGACCTTTGTCTGAAAACAGCTGGTAAAATTTTTTTCCCACATTGTAGGTTGTCTCTTAGCTTGGTTGGTGTTTTCTCTTGCAGTGCAGAAGCTTTTTAAAAAGAGGAGATTCCAGTTGTTGATTTTTTGTGCTAGTTCCTATGCTACTAAGGATTCGTTCATAAAGTCTTTTCCTGTGCCATTGTCTTCAAGACAATGTCTACCTAACTTTTCTTCCAGCATATTTAATGTTTGTGTTTTAACATTTAGGTCTTTACTTCATTTTGGTTTTAGTTTAGTACATGGTGAAAGATATGGATCTAGTTTTAATCTTTGGCCCGTTGAAATCCAGTTTTTCCAACACCATTTTTTGAAGAGGCAATCTTTCCTCCAGTGAGAATGTTTGGCTCCTTTGTTAAAGATGAGGTAGCTGAGTGTGTCAGAGTTGTTTCTGTATCTTCTAATTTCCTCCACCTATCCTTGGGTGTATTTATTTACCAGTACCATGCTGGTTTTTTATCAGTGGCTTTGTAGTATAGTATCAAGTTGGGAATTTTGATACCCCCTGCAATGTCTCTGTTGTCTAGAATTGCTTTTGCTATTCTAGGTCCTGTTTGGTTCCAAATGAATTTTTGGATTGTTTTCTCTAGTTCTGTGAAATATACTGTTGGGATTTCAATAGGGATTGCATTGACTCTTTATAGCAGTTTTGGAAATATGGCCCTTTTCGCTATATTGGTTCTTCCACACAGGAACAAGAAATGCCTTTCCATTTTCTTATTTCCTCTTCTATCCCTTTTTTTTCAGAGTGTTGTAGTTCTCAATGTAAAGGTCTTTTGCTTCCTTTGTTGAAATGATTCCTAGATATTTCATTTTTTTGATTGCTATTATGAAAGGGATTGTTTCCCTAATTTCACTCTCAGTGAGTCTATTATTTGTATAAAAGAAGGCTATTGATTTTGGGGCATTTATCTTGTATCTAGCTACTCTACTGAATCTGTCAATTAAGTCTAGAAGTCTTTTGGTGGAGTTTTTTGGGTCTTCTATGTAGAGTATCATATCGTCAGCAAATAATGACAGTTTAACTTCTTCCTTTCCTATCTTTATTGCTTTTATTTCTTTCTCTTACATAATTTCTATGGCTAATGCTTCTAAAACTATATTGAACAGGTGTGGTGACAGTGAATATCCTTGTCTTGTTCTTGATTTCAGCATGAAGGTTTTTAGTTTTTGACCATTTAGTATGATGTTGGCTGTTGGATTTTCAAAGATAGTCTTTGTCAAATTGAGATAAAGGCCATCTATTTCGATTTTCTGTAGGTTTTTTAAAATCATGAATGGGTTTGAATTTTGTTGAATGCCTTTTCTGTATCTATAGAGAAGATCATATGCTTTTTGCCCTTGACTGCTAATATAATGTATTACATTTATTGATTTATGTCTGTTGAAGTATCCTTGCATCCCTGGGATAAATTTGACTTGGTCACGGTGTATCATCTGCTTGATGACCCTCTTTACTCTGTTTGTATCTTATTGAGGATTTTTGCATCTATGTTCACTGGGGCGATTGGCCCATAGTTCTCTTTTTTGGTTGGGTCTTTCCCTGGTTTTGGAATCAAAGTAACACTTGCTTCTGGGAATGAATTTGAAGTATTACTTCCCTTTTGATTTCATTGAAAAGTTTATTTAAAGAGTAGTGGCAATAGTTCTACTCTAAATGTTTTGTAGAATTTAGCAGTGAAGCCATCCAAAGCTGGGCTTTTCTTTGTTGGTAATTTTTAAATTATGTTTTCAATTTCACTGGTTGTAACTGGGTGTTTCGAATTTTTTTATCTCCTTCATTCAACTTTGGTAAGTCATATATATCTAGAAATCTACTTCTTCTGTGTTTTCCATTTTATTAGAGTACAGGTTCTTGAAGTAGATATTGAAAATCCTTTATTTCTACTGGATCTGTTGTGACTTCACCCTTTCATTCCTAATTGCATGGGTTCTAGCCTTTTCTTTACTTTTTTTGATAAGATTGGCTAATGGTTTATTGATTTTATTTATTCTTTTGAAAAACCAAGTATTTGATTCCTTTTTTTTTTGGCACCAGGGATCAAAGTCAGGCAGTGATACCACTGAGCTAAATCCCCAGCCCAATTTGTTGATTTTTTTTTTTTTGTATCATTCTCTTAGTCTCCATTACATTGATTTCTGCTCTGATCTTTGTAATTTCCTCTCTTGAATGAGCTTTGGGTTTGTCTTGCTCTTCTTTTTCTAGGCATTGAAGATTCACCATTAGGTCATTTATTTGAACTTGCTCTGTTTTCCTAGTGTGGGAATTCACTGCTATGAATTTCCCATTTAGAACTGCTTTCATTGTGTCCCATAAATTCCTGTGTGTTGTACTGGCATTAAATTGTAAAAACTGTCTAATTTCCTCTGTGATCCATTGGTTGTTCAGGAGAGTGTTATTCAATTTCCATGTGCTTGTAAAGTTCTTGGGGTTTCTTATGCTGTTGATCTCCAGTTTACTTGCAACGTAGTCTGATAATATACGTGGGATAACTTCAGTTTCTTTGCATTTACTTAAACATGTTCACTGAACTAGTATGTGGTCTATTTTGGAGAATGAGCTGTGTGCAGCTGAAAAGAATGTATATTCTGAGTTTGTTGGGTGGAGCACTCTGTTGATGTCTATTAAGTCCCTTTGTTCAAAAGCCTGGTTCAGTTTTTGTATTTCATATTTGATTTCTTGTCTAGATAATCTGTCTATTTGTTACAATGGGTTATCAAGGTCCCCCACTACAACTGTATTATAAATTTTATTTCATTCCATTCCCCCTTCCTTTACACCCCTCATTTTGTGCGCAAGCTTTGTTTCTATTTTTCCTATTTTCACTTTTTTCTTCCTCCCTTCTTTCCCCCAAGATATTTTGTATCATACAATTCTCATTTATTATTCAAATTTCTGAGTCTACCAGAGATACTCTTAGCAAGCTTTTGTGAAGTCTCTGAATTTTTCCTAGACTTCAGGATGGCAGCCATATTTTAGTGGCTAAAAAATATAGGTGTTAAAAGTCTCTAAGTATGCCTCTCATAAGCTGCATGACATTGGGCTAATTAGTTTCTTTAAGACCTTCAGTTTCTTCAACTGACAGAAACATATAATAATTATGAGGGGATGGCAGCACAGTGAGTGCCAGCACAGTTTTCCTAGGATAAAGTGCCCGATACATGGAAATCATCAACCTAAAGCACCCCCCACAAAGGGTGCAGATGGCACACAAGAACATCAAGGGAATGCACAGAGGAGAAGAAAATAGGATCCACTGCTACACAAGTATTAGATTAATCGCACAGAACAAAGACACTCCTGCAAATTAGCAATGTACCTGTCCCAGGAGGACTCTGAGAAAACATCTCAGCCACTCACTAAGAAACAGAGTCCTGGAACTGAAACAGGAGAGGTCTATACAGCCAGAGGCAGCAGAGAAAACACCAGACAATATTCCGCCGAAAAGGTCCACCCCGAAGGAAAAAAAAATTGGTAAATGAAGTTCACACCATCAGCAATCAGGTTGGGGTCACCATTTGGAGCAGAGATGCAGACTTGAACTCCCATAGCCCAAAGGTGCTGCATACCTTTAGAGCTGAGCTGTGGCCCAGAGAGAAAGAAGGGTAGACCTACCCAGATGAGGTGGCCCGGGACTGCTGGCAGCTTATAAGCAGAGCAAGGAAATTTAAGTGGAAAAGTAGAAACTTGGCTCACCCAGTGAACAGCAACTGCGAGATATGGTAGCCATTGGGGCAAATTTGAACTCTCATAGCCCAAAGGTATACTGCCAGGGTTGCTCTGAGGCCCAGAGAGAAAAAATCCCAGACACAGTAAAGTGGAATAGTTTGCAGCTGGTCAGTAGACCAAGGGAATTTAAGTGAAAAAGTAAAAACCTGGTACACCCTAAGTGACAGCCTGGTCACACCTGCCATTTGGGCGAAGGGCTACTTTGCTGCCCTGAGAGAAAGAAGAGAAGAGATTAACAGTCACAATGGACTGCTGGCAGCTGGTCAACAGATCAGGGGAATTTGTGTTGTGAAATAGAAAACCTGTCCAGCCAAACTGTTCCAGGGCCTTGACTACAAAGGGCTGGAGACACCCACTGTGTTCTGAGACCAGCTATGGGTGGAAGGACAAGGGGCCGTGGCTGACAACAGGAAGGGAACACCCCCCACACACACCGGACACTGGACATGTGCAGAAGGCACTACAGTAGCTGAGAGCTGTGCGGGCTGGTTCACAGAGAGGAGACTTGGGCAAGAGACATAGGGAAGACCGCTGATTGAGGAAAGGCCCCAGATCTTAACCCCAGAAGTCAGAAAGTTGAAGCCCGTGGGAAGAGCTAAGATTGACATTTCAGTGACGACCCAGAGGACTACTGTGGTCAGTTGGTGGGATTAGTACCTTTTTCTGGAACCCAGACTTGCTTCAGGTGAAGGGCAGCTTGAACCCAAAATAAAACTCTGCAGAGTTCAAACCCACAGGAGACCAGGAAGGTCAGTTCTAGCCTCACAGCCAGAACCCAGCTTGAATCTCGCTGGACTACAGTGGCCTCACTGATATTATCTGACTTGGATCGGCAGGTTGATGCCTACGTAGTCTACCGGTGACAGCAAAGACATGTTTTAAAGAGGATCCCCCTTTTTTCTTTCTTTCCTTCTCTCTTCATTTTCTCCTTTCTTGTTCCTGCTATTCTCTTATTTTTTCTCTTCTTTAAATTCTTTTTCTCTTTCTCTTGATTGTTTTTATTCTTTTTTTCTTTATTGGTACATTTAAGTATGCAATACAGTTACATTCATCGTTGGGATCTTGTACATTTATGTGACATTGGTGTTCTTATTCTTATATAAGAGAGTGAAAACAGTTTCTACTTTTTCTCTTGCTGTTAGTTTGTTCTGTTTTTGTTCATTCTCTCATTTCCTCCTGTCTTTACCAGTTTCCCAAGATTTAGATGATCTTCCTGTGTCCTCTAGCCCTATTTCTAACCTCTCGCTCTCCTTTTATCTATTTGACCCCCCAACTCCTTCTAAGTCTTCTTCCTGGAGAGTGAAGTCACCGAATTGAAGGGCTTGTTTACTTTAAAAATATTTCTAGTTGGTCCTTAATTTTGATATGTGGCCATGGGTGTCTCATTCATGCGGTTAAAGGTGTCAGAATAGCAGCTGTCACAGTTTGTCATTTTCTGGGTTGTGTTTGATGCTGTTGTTGATGCTGATTGTATTAGTTTAGCTAAGGTGATATGATTGTTCTGGTCAAATATTTTTCCTGATGTTCCAGGACTGAGAATGCTTTGGAGTCACTACAGACTCAAGGCCCAAGGGCCAACTATACCTGAAGGACAATACAGGAAGTAGTGATTCCCTAAGGGTTCTAAATACTAGCAAAAAAGGTATTTGCAATAAGCATTCTACATCAGCAACCCAAAAATTGAACCAAAAACATCATCATCAACAACAACAAGTGAGAATTGAAACGACACCTAAACAAGATGTAAACCCAGATTTCCAGAACACCAAATAGAAACCTAGGGGACATTGAGATGGGACAACTCAAAACTCAGCCACCAGGACTCCATGGACTGGCAATGAAAGAGGATCTGGAAAAAATGAAATCAGAAATAATTTCTCAATTAACAATGGACATAGTGACCATAGTAAAAGACGTGATTAATAACTCTAGAGCAGACACAGATTTAAAAAGAGAGGCACTCAGAAACCTGATGGAATCCATGACAGCTCAGGAATCCATGAAGGCTTAGCATAGGAAAGAAATAGAATCCATAAAACAAATTTAAACAGACATCTAGGAGATTAAAAACTGTAGAAAGTATATGCAGCAGAATGAGCCAATGTGAGGACATTATATCAGATATAGAAGACAGGATTGCAGTTAGTGACCTAAAAATAGCAAGGGATCATGAGAAAACAATCCAGGAGCTACCATATGATTAAAAAAAAATAATGTAAGACTGATCAGAGTCAGTGAAAAAGAAGGAGATAGTGCAAATGACATAAAAAAAAATTGTTCACAGAAGTAATGGCAGAATATTTCCCAAGCAAGGGAAAAGAATTTGACATACAGAAAAGTGATGCATATAGGACACCGACTAGCTGTGACTAAAAGCAAATACGCATCTAGGCATATAACAGTGAAGATTCTAGAAACCCAACAGAAGAGCAAAATATTGAAAGCAGAGGAAAAAAAAATCATATAAAAGAAAGCCCATCAGAATCACAGCAGACTTCTCAACACAAACCCTCACATCAAGAAGTGCCTAGAATAAAGTGTTTCAAGCCCTAAAAGAAAACAACCTCCAACCCAGATTGATGTACCCTGCAAAACCATCTTTCAAAATCTATGGAGAAATAAGATACTTTCATGACAGAGAACATCTGAGGAACTTCATGAATACCAAATCAGCACTACAAATATTCCTAAGCAATATCTATCCTAGAAAAAGACAAAGTGACAATTTCATGAAGCCAAACAGAATGCAGCCATCAGACAAAGCAAGAAATTAAATGAAAAGGGAAGAAAAATAAATAAAAGAGCCAACAATAGGAAAATACCATGACAGGTATAAGTTAATACATACAGTTATAACCATCAATGTCAGTGGCCTCAATTCATCAATCAGAAGAAATAGAATGGATCAAGAAGAAAGATCCAATGATATGCTGTATAGAAGAAACACATTTAATTTTAAAAAATCATAGACTGAAAGTCAAAGAATGGAAAACAATACTCTATGTGACCGTAACCTAGAAAAAAAGCAGGGTGACTATCCTATTTGTAGGAAAAGTTGACTTCTAACCAAAATCTAAGAGAGACAAGGCCACTATATCCTTTTAAAGGGAATAACCCAAGAGGAATAAATGACAATAATAAATATATATGCACCAAATACTAGTGTACTCAACCATAGAAAACAAATATTGACATGAAAAATGAAATAAACACTAATACAATACTAGTGGGGACCCTCAATACCCAACTGTCACAAATAGATTAGACAAAAAAGTCAACAATGAAGTACTAAGAACTGAACAAAACTTTGAACAAATGGACATAATAGGTGTCTACAGAGTGTTCCATCCCACAAAACCAAAAACACATCTTCTCAGCTGCACATGGATCATTCTCCAAAACAAACCACATACTAGGTCATAGAACATGCTTAAGTAAATGAAAAGAAATCGAGGTTGTCCCTGGTATATTGTCAGATCATAGTGCAATGACACTGGAGATTAGTAGCAAACAAATCCACAAGAACTTCACAAACATATGGAAGTTGAACAGCACCTTCCTGAACAATCAATGGGCCACAGACAAAATAAAGAGGAAATTAGTTTCTCAAATTAAATGACAGTGCTAATACTATATACCAGAATTTATTGGACACTATAAAAGCAGTCCTATGAGGCAAATTCACAACAGTGAATGCCCATATGAGGAAAACAGTGAAAGCTCAAATGAATAACCTAATGCTGAACCTCAAGCTCCTAGAAAAATAAGAGCAAGACAAATGCACCCTTATACAAGGGAGGAAATTATATATGTGCTGCTGAAGTGAGCACAACAAGGGAGGAAAGTATAAAGATCTGGATAGAAATAAATGCAATGGAGACTATGAAAATGATACAAAAAATTAATGAATCTAAGAGTTGGTTCTTTAAAAGAATAAATAAAATTGAAATATCCTTAGCTACTTATCAAAACAAAGGCTCAAATTTATGCAATTGTGAGTAAAAACAGATCTGGCAGAAATCCAGAGAAGCCTCAATACCTACTTTGAGAACCTCTACTCCAATAAGATGTAAAACAGAAGAAATAGAGAAATTCCTAGATATCATATGAATTACCAAGATTGAACCAAGAAGATATAAAAATTCTGAACAACCCAATATCAGTGAATGAAATTGAAAATATAATTAAAATCTAACAAAGAAAAGCCTGGGTCCTGATGGCTTTACTGCTGAATTCTACCAGAAATTTAGGGTAGAGCTAATGCCACTACCTCTTTAGTTCTCAACCTCTTTAATGAAATTGAAAGGGAAGCAATACTCCCAAATTCATTCCTAGAAGCAAGCATTACCTTGGTCCCAAAAGCAGGGAAAGATGCAACCACAAAAGAGAACTACAGGCCACTCTCTCTAATGTACATAGATGCAGAAATTCTCAATAAGATACCAGCAAACAGAATAGAGAGGCTCATCAAGATCATATACCCTGACCAAGTTGGATTCATCCCCGAGACATACAGATAAATTGACATGCATTATCAATTTGCAGATGACATGGTACTCTGTATAGAAGACCCCACAAGCTCCACCAGAAGATCCCTAGACTTAATAAACAGATTTAATAGAGTAGCTGGATACATGATCAATATTCAAAAATGAATAGCCTTCTTGTACGTGAACAACAAACTCACTGAGAGCAGAATTGGGGAAACAATTCCTTTCACAATAGCATCCAGAAAAATAAAATACCCAGGAATCAATCTAATGAAAGAAGTAAAAGTGCTCTAATTTGAAAACTATAACACTATGAAAAAAGAAATTGAAGAGCATATCAGAAAATGAAAAGATATCCCTTGTTCCTGGATAGGAAAAACCAATATAGTGAAAATGACCATACTTCCAAAATTGCTATATAGATGCAATGTAATCCCAATTGAAAGCCCAACAATCAGAACTAAAGAAAACAATCCAAAATTTTATTTGGAGCAAGAAGAGACCCAGCATAGCAAAAGTGCAACAAAGCCAAGGCACAGGCTATCACAATCCTGACTTGTCCTTATACTGCAAAGCCACTGTGATAAAAATAACATTGTACTGGCAAAGAAGGGACCTGAGGATCAGTGGCATAGATGAGAAGATGGAGAAAAACTCCAGACATACTCAGCCACATCATCTTTGACAAAGGAGCTGAACATCCTCATTAGAGGAAAGACAGCCTCTTTAATAAATGGTACTGGAAAAACTTGGTTTCAACTTGTAAAAGATCATAATTAGACTCATGTCTTTCACCATACACTAAACTAAAACTGAAATGGCTCAAAAATCTAAATATTAAAACTGGAGCATTAAACCTACTGGAAGATAGGTTAGGTAGAACTCTTGAAGACATTGGCATAGGAGAAGAGTTTATGAATGAAACCTCAGTTGCACAAATGTAGAGCAAAGAGGAATGTCATTAAAAAGTTTCTGGGGGCTGTGGATTTAGCTCAGTGGTGACACACCAGCCTTGAAAGGTCCTGAGTTCGATTTCTGGTACTAGGGGGAAGAACTTCTCCACAACAAGAGAATGCACCGATAGAGTGAAGAGACACCCCACAATATGGTTAAAAAATTCACTAGCTATTCCTTAGAAAAAGGACTACTATGTAGACTGTATAAAAAAACTTTTAAAAAATCCTCCCAAATTTAAAGACCCAGTCCCCAAACAGGAAGCTGAAACGAATAGACATTTCTCAGACAAACTAGAATGGGCAAATAAATATATATAAAAAATGTTCAATATCACTGGTCATTCAAGAGATTCAGATGAAAACAATGCTGAAATTCCATGTTACTCCAGGAAGAATGGTTGCTATCAAGTAATCAACCAACAGCAAAGGTTGAACAGAATTATGAGGAGAAAAGAACCCTCTCCACTGGTGGTGGGAATGTAGATTGGTAAAACTACTGTGGAAATCAATGTGAAGATTCCTCAAAGAACTAGGATTAGAGCTCCCATTTTACCTAGCTATTCCTCTGCTGGGTATCTTCCAGAAAGGTTTAAAATCATCATACCTCAGTGATATATGCACACCCAAGTTTATCATCGCACAGTTTTTAATAGCTAAATCTTGGAAATAGCCCAAGTGCTCATCAACTGGTGCCTGGATAAAGAAGATGTGTGCTTTTTAAAAAATAAAGTGGAGTACTACTCAGCCATAAAGAATGAGAAACTAGAGACCTTTATAGCTAAATGGATGCACATTGAGCCCATACTCTTAAGTAAAATAAATAAGACACATATATGTAAATAACAAATAGTTTCTGTGATTTGAGAAACTGCAAGATTAATTTAGGACCAAAATGTATAATAGATAATGTAAAATAGGAAAAAAAGGGGGGTGAAGGGGAAGTAGGGAAGGGGGTGGGAGAAAGGAAAGAAGAGAAGGAAAATATATGAGAAAAGAAGGAAAAATGGAAATGAAAGTTTTTATAAGTAGGGGGGTGGGGGAGATGGAAGAGAAGAAAGGGGAATGGGAAAAATGAAGGACCAAGATATATCTTTTACAGGTACAAATTCCCAGTGATGGGAGGTGTTTGTGGTACAGTGGTTAGAATAGCTGCCTTCCAATGAAGAGTATGATCATAATGTATATCTAAAATGTACCAATAAACTTAATGGAATAAAAAAAGCTAAACAAATTTGCCATACATTTTAGCAAACCGTGCCTTCGTATCTGCTCAAGATAAAGAATATCCATGATAAAAATTACACAGATACTCATTTTATTATTACTCATAATATCTCAGAAGTGCACATTTATATTTTTACAAATGTTACACAAAGGCGAATCTATAGATTCACAAAGTAGATTACTGGATGCTTGAGGCATGACGCGTGGGATGGCTCCAGGGATTAACAGCTAAAGCTGTTACTTAAGGGCTAAAGATGTTCTAAAATTAGGTATAGAGCTGGTTGTACACCTTAATGAAATTACTAATTCAAAAAATAATTATAGGGTTATGAGCATCAAATTGTGTAAGAGTAAACAAACATGCACACAAATATAGTATACATTATATATAAAATGCAAGAATATAGTACATTCACAGTAAGTAGTAGTTGTATTATTGTTGTTCAGTTGTAAACTTTGCTCCTGTGTTTTCTGTGTGAATGAAGAAATGCTAGCCCTCGTATTGAGCATGACCTGCAAAGTCCCACAATAAAAAAGCCTATTAAAATTCTTACATGCTGAATATCCTTGAGCTTATTTGATCAACAAGACGTTTTTCCCAGTAATGCCAGCTAACATATTTTTAGTCCCCTACTCTGCAAATATTCCTGCTGATTAGGTAGATATACTCATGATCTTTAATATAATAATGTGTATTCTAATCCTTGTTCTCCACTTATTGGCTCCATGACTGGAGCTTAGTGCTGAATTTGGTTATCTGCTAGTACCAGTTAAAACACTGGTCAAATATAATCATTTCCAAGACCATCAATCTACGGCAAGACAGTAAGAAACTTTTCCTCTGTGTCCTAATAATCAGTGCCACATAGAGCTATACTAGAGCCTGAGGTAAAAGAAAAAGTCTGTTATCCTGGTATTATCTTCATTTCAAAGGAAGTATTTCACTTGCTTCATCTAATCCTGGCTCTGCTCATAATTCTGAGCATGTAACTGGTAGTATAATATTTATGTCTCCACAGATAAACCAGGAGCTTCTCGTGGGTCAACGTTGGGTCTTATTAATCTTTCTGTGTATGATGTTTAACTCAGTATGGGTACAAAGTTGGTTTTAACAAGTGGAAGTGCTCTTTTCCCATATCGCCACTCTTCCACTTCACATTTCTGCTTATCCATCATCACAGAAGCTTGCTCTGTAAAGAGGCCTCCCTTCAACACCATCCAGCGTTTATCCCTTAGGCTTAATTTTTTTTGTAGCATTTACCACAGTCTGGCATACTTGATGTTTTTTGTACTGTGTTTCCCTTCACTTAAACCTCGATGGAGCATATTCTTGACCTGATTTTTTTGCATTTCTCCATTCCCAGGGTCTACTGTAGTGCCTCCATGCTCAATACATATTAAGTAAATAAATTATTAGATGAAGGCAAATGGATATATGGGGATCTTTTTCCTTCAAGATTTCATCTGAAAAATGAGAATAATACCATTTACCTTATCTGCTTTTGGACTTAAGAATGTTTATGTGCAGGTACTTAGGATAATGATTTGCCTATGATAATATTCAATAAAGGTATGTCAGATAAACCTGTTCCAGCTGAATATGAGAAAGAGATGCTAATATTATGGGGTGGGGGCAGAATAATAGTAACTTCTGTGTCAGAGATTCCTAACACCATGAAGAGAATGCTAAGACTCCATGGTTTCATGTATTGAGTGATATGTTTATATTAATGAAGTAACAGCCACACTCCTTTTTAATAAGGTATATATTTAATCAGAAAAAAGTTAAAATATTTTTTAACCTTGAATGTAGTAGCACGACATCAAGGGAAGATTATGGGTATTATATATTAGTGTCCAGGCTTGAATTCTAGCTTTTCCTTTACCAATTGTGAACTTTAGCTGACTCATTTTAAACCTTTGCTTCTGAAGAATATTTTAAATAGCTGTATCTCAGAATCAATATAAGAATTTCATGAGATCATTTTATAAAGTATAAAAATGCTAGTTGCTTTTGTTCTTTTTCCTATTACTGGTACTACTACCACTACCACCACTGATCCCAGTGTGTGACGTGTCCTGGGAGTTTCTAAGCTAAGCTGTAAGGAAAAAAATGCTACCCAGCATTTATTACTCTCACAAACTTTTAGCAAATCTTGAAATCCAGAGGGAAGCTGGAATCAGGACAAATTGAATTAACTGATCATATCTACTGGCAGAACCCAGATGCTGCTATTGCCACCAGTAAACTGTCATTTGATTCCTGTACTTCTGATCCCGATGTCCCCTTAGGGTTCTCCTGCTGTCTAAGGGAGGCTCCGACACACTCTGACACATCTTTAGGATAGCATCCCTTAGCTAACAAGCATGTGGCTGTCTTGCATGTGAAGAATTACAAATGACCCACATGCCTGATCTGTTGATGCTCCGTTTCCTGTTTCCTGTCAGTGTGTCTTTCAAAAGCTAAGCAAGCAGCTTCACATGCATCTTTCCTACTGAGCTGATACTATGTCAAGAAAGGGTCTGGAGATATGACCTCAGTCTCCTTCGAAGTGGGAAGTCAGTAAGACTATGAGATCTTTGACAGTCCTGGGAGTTGTTCTTGAAAGTGAGTCATGAATCTAAGGTTATTTAAAGATTACACTGCTAAAAAGGCATATTTTTAATGCTATGTTTCAAGGACTTAAAAAGAGCTAGCAGTGTCCCTAGAGTACTCTTTCTTGCCCATTCCCTTCCTTTTACTACTTCTCTATTTCTTTTTTTAGAGATCACGCAAAATGTGCATGTGTTCATGTGTGTGTGTGTGTGTGTGTGTGTGTGTGTGTGTATGTGTAAGCACTAAAAAGAAGATAGTCCCTTTAAAACAGAAAGGGACATGCCTCCTTAAAAGAAGCTGAGATAGCAGATTTCATTAAAACAGTGTCTTATGGACTGGGATTTAATTCAGTGGCAGTGCACCTGCCTCACAAGCGCAAGTTGCTGAGTTCAATCCCCGGTACCAGCAAAACAACAAACAAACATAAAACTATGATTTAATGGGATTGAAGTGAACTCTATTGTTAAGATATGTTTGCAAAAGGTAAGAAGAAAGTGATTTTAATTATTGGACATATCTAAATATAACCACCACTCCTCCCCATTCAAGTAATACAGATCCGTAGTTACAGGAAAAATCATAATATAGAAGGGGGATGAGAGATATCCAAACTGACCATGACTTGGTAAAGCACTCTTTAATTCAGGCAGAGACAAAACTAGAATCTTCTACTTGTATAGCAAAATATTATTTTCAAATACAATAGGGCTGGCTGGGTGTGGTGGCACACGACTGTAATCCCAGCACTCAGGGGCCTGAGGCAGGAGGATCGCTGTGAGTTTGAGACCAGCCTGAGCTACATAGTGAGTTCCAGGTCAGTCTCAACTACATGGTGAGACCCTTTCTCAAAAAAACAAATACAACAGGGCTGGGGATTTAGCTCAGTGGTTCCACAACTTGCCTGGCAAGCACAAAGTCCCAAGTTCAATCCCTGGAACCAACCAAACAAACAAACATGATAAATGTGTTTCTTTAGTTCATATTTTCTGCTACTTTTATAACAATTCCCCTTTGGGAAGTATGTAGTGAAATTTTTATTTTTGCTCACTTGTGCTATATAGTTTATACACTGAAAGACTGAATAGGCAATGTTCAGAGTTTGAGATTCAGAATTAACATTTTGAAACTCGAGGCATAGACAAGCCTCCAGAAAGTTGAAGGATTCTGCTTCTTAGGTACACCAGTTTCCAGGAAGGTCAGACCCAGGAGGTAAGAAGTCTTGTGGAGAAGCTACTGTGGCACCAGCGTGGCTTATGGTAAGAGATCAGAATGGCTGCAGGAGATACCCAGACAAATGTAGGAACGTCAGAGTGTCCCCATACCATGATATGGAACGCAGAGCAGCAGAAAATTGCTGCTTGGAGCTGGCGATGCTTCACGTTTGGAGCAGGGACAGAGATGGTAGGCACCAGATGGGAACATGCATGTCTTAGCAGATGGATCACCATAGCTTGATCTTGGTTTATTACACCTCTCCTCACAAAGAAGGTCCTTGTCACATAGATTTGTGACAATTAATATATTGGGAAACTGATGGAAGATGATTAGGTAAATTAATGGAGAGGAACTTTGGAGTGCCTTGCATGAGATTTTTGACTTGGTCCATTTGGCAACACAGAACAATTGCAGTTTTTCTGGAAGGCAAATGACAAGGCAAGAAAAAAATTGTTTAAATTGAAAGAATGCAGAAGTATTAGGAAAAACAAAGACATTTAGATTTCTAGGGTAAATCTGAGTCTTTAACTTTCAGTCTTTAGTAGGACAAAGTTTGACACACAATTTATGAAGCATGCATGTACCCAGTTAACACTCATTGAATGAGAAAAAGAATAATTCTGTCTCAATTTTATCCTCATTGAAATCTAAAATAACTTAGGAATTTAGGGCAGATATGAGGAAGGTCTTCTTGAATGGGAAATCATTACTTTGTGAAACAGAACCTGAGGAGAAATATATATCATTTTGGGAAGACTGTGGTTTAGATTTGTTCTAATCTAAACATCAGAAGTAATTTTGCTGATTTTTCAACACTAAGGTATATATGTGTATATGATTGCTATAGTTTATGTATGATTTGATTGTGCTCCTGAAAGTCTTGTGGTTGTATTGGTGGAGACTTTAAGTGGTATCTACCCAGGCATGATGGCACACACCTGTAATCCCAGCACTCAGCGAGGCTGAAGCAGGAGGACTGCTGTGAATCTGAGGCCAGCTTAGGCTACATAGTGAGTCCAAGGCCATCTTAACTACAAAGTGAGACCCTGTCTTTAAAAAAATGGAGTTTTAGTGATGAGTCATTAGGTTTTGGGGATGCTGCCCTTAAAAGGGATTAGTGAGGATCTCACAGGGTGAGTTAGTTCCCACAGAGTGAATTGTTATAAAGTAACAAGACTGTCCTCTCCCCGTTACCTAGTTTATGTCAAGAAAAAGTACATAGAAGTGATCTCAGTCTCCATGGAAAGGGGAAGTCAATAAGATGATGAGACCTTGGGCCACAGTCCAAGGAACTGTTCTTAAAAGTAAGATGTGAATCTTTCAGGTTATTTAAAGATCATACTGCTAAAAAGATGTTTTATGTATATTATTATTTTTTTGCCATAGGATCACTTTCATATGCACTCCTGCTACTATGATGCCATCCACCGTGAGGTCTTCAAAAGAATCCAGAAAATACCAGCATCATTCCCTTGAATCTCCAAACCTGTGAGCTAAATGAATCTCTTTCATTACAAATGACCCAGTCTCAGGTATTTTGTTACAGCAATAGAAAATGGATGAGTACAATGGCTTGGTCAAGTCTTTATGTAGAGCTGTTATAAAACAACTTGTATGAAAACATGAAAAATGTATATTGGTAGTTTAAAAAAATTTAAAAAGGATAAAAATATATTTTTCCAACTTTCTGACACTCTAGAAAAGCTAAACTATAGGGATAGTGAAAAAAAATCAGGAGTTGACAGGGAGTTGGAGAAGGATAAATGAGCAGAGCACCAAGAGTTTTAGAGCAGTACAATTATCCTATATAATTTCCTGAGTGTGGATACCAGTAGTGGTGGATACATGTTCTTATGTGATTTGTCAACACCCACAGAACTATACAGCTCAGAGAATGAACTCTATAATTTCTTTCACCTTGGACTTCACTGTTTAATACTAGTCTGTTGGTTCTTATGTTAGTCACCTTCTCATCACTACAGCAAGTATCTGAGATAAATCAAGTTGCAAAAAGACAAGATTTATTTTGGCTCACAGTGTCTGAGAGTTCACTCTGCTGTGATCAGTAGGCCCTGTAGTGAGGCAGTACCTTATGGTAGGGAGTATGTGGGAGAGCAGAGCCACTCAACTCATGGTCAGGAATCAAAAGATGATGATGAAGGAACTGGGGACCTGACACCTTATTCACATGATGCCAGTGATCAGAAGACCTTACACTGGGCTCCTCTTTTTAACCACTCTAACACTTCCTATAGCACCACGGGCTAGGGTTTAACACATGAACCTTCAGGGAACACTTACCCAAACCATCGCACTTCATCAGTTTGAATGAATATAGTCATGCAAGATGTTAATAGGGAAACTGTATATTAAGGAAGGAGAGGGAGAACATGGAAACTATAGTTCTCTTCAATTTTTCCATAACTGCTCTGAAAGTAGTCTATTGATTAAAACTCTATAAAACATCAAGACATAGAGGAATGAAGATTCTCAATTTGGTGGATGGTCTTTTCTTTACCAGCATATTAGTGAGAGCAGGTGTAATTCCATTTCTTTATTAGGAATTATTAAGAGGAATTGGGAAAGAAATCATTATTCTTCTCTATCACACAAAAATAAAAGTGAATTACAGTAGGCAGTTCCTTTTTGCCTTCTGCAAACTGGAAGATACTGAAGAAAAAAAGACCCTTCTTTGACTTTTCTCTCTGGCAATTGATGGCTTGTGTTCTTGGCAGTTAAAGCAACAGACGTGTGAGTAGGCATATGGAAATCAAAGGGCAGAATGCAGTTGAATTGAGTTCTCATTCAACATTTTACAAAAGCAAGGCCCAGTATTCAAAAGGAAGTGGCAAATCCCATTCCCATACCTTAGATTGTACCTACTTCTCCAGCACTTCCCTGGGATCAGCCTCATTCTTTCAGCACGTTTTGGATCTCCTGATGCTGCCCCAGCCTGCTTTATGAAGCCAAGTGGTATTTCCAGTTTGTATTTCATTGTTATCCAGCTATTAGAACAGACCTAGCCTTCTGTTGATTTTTTTTTGAAACTTTGTTGGAAATTGAGCAGATGGATTTGAATTCCTAATTTTCTTTAAAGTGTGCCAAGCACTTGTTCCTTTGTTCCTTATTTTCCTCTTGACCAATTCCATGTGGATTTTCATTTTTCCTCTTTAAAGTGTTTTCACTGATTAATCTTATCGTTCTGTGTTCTAGGCATATCATCAGAGGTTAAGTTCTCTAGGATTCACTCCCCTTTTGTTTTGATACATCATTCCAGTTTCATACCTGTGGTATGCAAATCACTGAAATAACTGAAAATCTTGTTAAAAGCTAAAACATAATTCATATTTGTGATTGTTTAAGAAAGACTGGGAAGGCATAATTGCCCAGTGTTGAGTACCAACTGTGAACCAGATACTTTGCAAAATGTTGGGATAAATTATCTTTTTAAACTTTATCTTTTTAAATTAATTTGATTGGTATATTTTAGGTATACAATATCATAGCATTCATCATTGGAAGTTTGTACCTTTACGTAATCTACTTGGTTCTTAAGGAAGGGAATGGAAATAATATGAGAAAAGGAAAAAATGGAAACAAAGTCTTTTTAAACTTAGTCTTACTGTATGACCTCTAGGAAGTAGGCTAATAGCCTTGTTTTACATAATTGAGTAGGGAGACTACCAGAAATGGACTTGCCCAAGGTCAGATAACTCTCGGCAGTTGATAGAGCCAGAAGGCATATTCACATTTATCTTACTCTATAATCTCCTTTGCTTTTAATTTAAAGAGCATTGGCTTTCTAATCTGAAAGGTTTAAGGTTCAAGGAGGAAAAGGAACACTTGGGACTATTGCTTAAACTTTAGTTGGTCTGAAAAGCAGGGATTATTTTAATTTACTTTCGGTATTGATCTCAGAATTAAAAGAAATAAAGGTCCTTGCACAGGGCATACATTTGAGTAGTGTCAATTATTTTTTATATTAAAGCTATTATTTAAATTGATGATACAATTCATCTTGGGACAGAAAAGAATTCAGACACAAATTACCATGTGTTATTTGATCACTGTCCTTTACTATCTTAGTCCATTTTGTGCTTCTGTAACATAATACCTGAGATTGGGAAATTTATAAAGAAGAAAAATATATTTCCTCATAGATCTGAAGGCTTGGGAGTTCAAAGAGAAAGTCCTAGCAGGTTCAGTTTTTGGAAAGGGTTGCTCTTTGCTTCCAAGATGATGCCTTGATACTACATCCTCTAGAGAGGAGAAACATTGTGTCCTCACATGGAAAAGACAGAAGGGCAAACTTCCTCCATCAAGCCCTGTTGTAAGGAAGGAGAAACCTTCCTGGCCTATCACCTCTTAATAAAAGATATCACTTCTTAATACAATCACACTGACAAGAATATTAACCAGAATATTGGAGGAGACATGCTCAGACCATAAAATTTACCAAGCGACACGAGCCTTCTGCCTGAATCCAAATCTTCAATTGTTGAAAATGTAGTCCTCTACTGATATCTGAAATCTCATTTCCTAACCTTGGGGCCAAAAGTTATTTGGAGGCCTTATTGTTTTGCTCTCCTTTCTTAGAAGCTGTGTTTTTCTGGTCAGTTGCTTCCTATACAATTTCATGCCAGACTTTCTTCTGTCTGAAAGCTTCCCACTAGACTGAAGTGATCTATTTTCAATCCTGAGTCAGTCTCTCTTTGGATTAAAGGTCAGATGTCCACATCTGCAGTCCTTGCCTTCCTTCTGCAGCTGCCTGTGCAAATAACAGTGTTACATTGACTTGTTTTGCTGTCTCCCCTCCAGCTTCTCTTGCTTCCAGTCAGATATTAAGTTCTTATATTGGCTCGGTGCTTACTTGCTTTTGTCCCTGTTTTTAGGATTTGAAATGAAGGATCTCCAAACAGGGAATTATCTAAATGAAATAAAGGAAAATAATAATAGACAACACAAATGAGTAACTGGTGAACTTTCTCTCCATTGCCCAAGGCATATATGATATTTAAAATTAAACACAGTTGGAAATTCTTTTTTCTTGCTGTAATGTAGTTTTCTTTGCTTTCTCAACCCTGGAAAGTCTGTCTTGTTTCTAGGAAACAGAATCCAAAATCCAACTCAGTCTATAATGACTTGTACTGGGGAAAGGAGGAGGAGTGAATGATAGTATTTTCCTAAATCTTGGTCCTTTATTTTTTTCATGTCACTTTATATAGGAGAAATATTGAAATGGCTGAAATGTATTACATGAAACTTGTATAGTACTGGGCATCAATTAAAAAATAAAATTGTCCAGGAAGTTGCAGGAAGTAGGATCACTTAGAGCATTAAAAAACAAGTACAAGGATGCTATGCAACCCAATGGGAGACCAATTTCTATTCTGATTCAACCATGAAGTTCTGCTTCCTGCAGAAGGGTTGCTAAATGAAGACCTCCCTCCCAGCAACGTCCATAGCCCAAAGACACTGGGCAGCCAGGCAGAGAATGCTTACATGGGGAGAAGATAGCAAGGCATTTTTGCAGATTGTATTAATGGAAAACAAAGTCTCCTTGTGAAATAATTAATTTGTGTTGCTGATTAAAACCTGAATGTTGATCTCAGGCAGAAAAATAGTATTGCAGTTCATCCTACTGTGCTCTCTGGTAGGAAGAAGCAAAGTGGGAATGGAAAAAAACTGTCACCAAGTAGATAATCATTTTTAGATATGTTGAGCTAATGATTCAACACCTTCTTACTAAAGAGTTAAATACTTCTACATTCCCTTCCATGTCAGTTCTTTTTCCTGTTTTCTTTGTTTTCCTTGGTTCTGTCCTTATCCTGTGAATTGACTATATTTAGATCCTCATTGTAGCTCTTAATTTTAACCCTTGATTTCCTTCATATCCAGTGAGTGCTAGATTCTATCAGTTTTCTACCAAAAGTCATATCCCTACAGTTCACTCCATGTTTATATTCCTAGTAGTCCAGGGCATGGCCCACTTGTGTCTTATCGGTATCAAGGCAAATATCTCTCAGTTATCTTCTGATGTCTCCTCATGTCTATCAGTTTCACAATAATACCAGACTTCAATAGGTGGAATCATGCTATTCCTTGCTGCAAACACTTCAGTTGTTTTACAGTATCATGGAATAAGGGCCTAACGCTTTTGGCTGGCTTGGCCGTTCAATGTCATCAATTGTGACTTTCCCAAAACCATGTTCCACTATTTCCTTTCATATAATCTACAATTGGACAATAATAAATTTCTCCATTTTTTCCTAACTTCACTTTCTTTACTTCTTTGCCTGATTCTTACTTTGAGCTCTTAATTTCTTATCTTTCATATACGACTCAGTTGAATTGCTGTCTGTGCCACAAAGCCTTTCCTGGTTAACCCACTTTCCTCCCTCTCCCCTGGGTAAAATAATTTCTTTCTATTTATTCCATAATATACATAACATTTTTGCCTTCTACCAATAAAATGCTATTCCAAGGTATCTTAGTTTATTTATGCTGTTATAATAAAATATCACAGACAGAGTAACTTATAAACAATATAAATTATTGCTCATAGTTCTTGATGCTGGAAAGTCCAAGGTAAAGTCGCTAGCAGGTTCTAGTAAGGGCTGCTCTTGCTTCTGAGATGGCATGTTGATGCTGACTTCTTTAGAAGGAATGAATGCTGTGTCTTTACATGGCAAAAGAGATGGAAGGCCAACCTTGACTCCTCAAGCCACTTTATAAGAAGAGTTTTCATGACCTAAGTACCTCTTACTACTGTTGTAATTGGAGGTAAGTTTTATTATGATTTTGGAGGATGCACCAACAATCAAATCACACCAAGAATAAAACAGTACTTTAATTTTATTTTTCTGCCCTTTCCTTGTTTCTGTTAGGATTTATCTATTTAAGACGATGATAAAGAGTGTATTTTAGTAAGAAAGACATGCTTTTTGATGGCAAAATCCTGGGTCAAAGTAGGGTTCCTATTCATTTTCTCAACAAAGTGAACCTCATAAGTTTCTGTGTAATTAGATGATGATATTTGTGCCTCAGTTGCCTGAGAATGTGTGAGTTCATACCCCACATGGAGAGCTCTGCAAATTTTAAGGATATATAATTTCCTTTTTTTCTTATAGAATTAATCGCTGCCATCTTTCAGAACACTATCCATCACCCTGTATGATGGATTTTACTCATTCCATTTTAGAGAGGACTGTGAGAAAAGGAAGAACTGAGATTTACCTTTATCTGAATAGATATCTTCTGTTTTGGACTATGGCCATAGCACCTTGAACATGCCCAGTCTCATCTGAAGGGATTCAGACTTCAAAGAAAGAAGTCTGTTTTCCCTGAAACTTTTATCAAACATGTTCACTTGCTTAAAACTACCAAGGAAGGTCCAGAAATCCCAAACTACCTTAGTGCCCTTTTCTCAGTCAGTTTCCTGGCTCATTTAGCCAGGAAAGTATGACAGATATTCTCTTCCCTAGGGAAAGGGTCTAAGAAGGTCTTTGTTCAATTTAGATGTTTCCCCACCTACTACAGGGTGTTTTATGCTGCAGTAACAGAAAGACGAGGAGTAAACTTTGAAACCCTAGGTTAGAATTACTATGCTTTTATTGAGCCCAAAGCTACTTATTCTATAATGTGAAAAATGAGATAATACTTACTTTGCATAACTGTTAGATCAACAGGTTCCTATTGGCTTAAATTGTTACATGCATGACTGTTCTATCAGGTGGCTTCTACCACGAGGCTGTACTGTGGGACATTCCTGCATGTACCAGTGATAGTGCAAGCTTCCCGACAGTGAGCCTTATAAATTATAGCCCAGTTGTGAACAGGTTAAACTGTGTGCTGTAGTCAGAGCTCTTAGTTCTAGTACTGTAGTTTGGGACTCTCTTATTTCTTCCTGTCTCACAGCCCTTCTCCCCAACACCAAGTTTATTCTCTATTTCTGGGTAAAGAGAGGCTTCCTTTAAGGTGACTGTTGATCATAGCAGGGTTATATCCTTGACTTGTCTCAGGTCCCCCACATCTCTAGGGGTTGTCACGCTAAATATAGCTTTTGGATGAACAAGGAAATACAATCAGTCAGCAGCTCCTAGCAGCTTTACAAAAGCAGTAATTGGTAGGGAGCCCAAAGTTAGAGAATGTGGAGACAAGAGCAGCACTCAAGGCTAGTCCAGAGTTGGTTCTTTCTGCCCATTTCTACTGCTGCTGCTGCATATGTGGGCACAATTGAGGATTAACTCTTCCCTTCTGTCTGTAGCACAGCTACAGTCTGAGCATGAAAAAGCTGAAATTCAGTTTTTTTCTAGAAAATATATTTTCTCATACTTTAAAAAGTGCCACATAAAGCCCATCTTATGCACAATACCTTTGTTTATAATCCCCAAATTAGAATATTGGTTGCAGGTCTTTCAGGTTGTTTTCTAGGCTGGCCTTGGGTGTATCCACTTAAGTGAATTTTGTGTACATCACCACCAGACCGAACTCAGGCCTTGTGAAAAACTACACACTCAGTTTTAGTAGACTCTTGCTTTGTTGTTGTTCTGGTTACTTATAGGGATGCTTCCTACTTCGTTGTGGTCCCAAAACATTTAGCTTTGTTGTAGCTGATTGTAGAGACTTAACATATAAGGTCATATTTGGTCTGCTTCAGTGCCTAATTCGTTGGTTTGCCCTTGACAGAAAGGGGGAAGTGTCTGTTCCCTCACCCAGATAGTTAGTGGCAGTTTATATAGGCTATCAGCCTTCTGTATCAGTGTCTGGTTTGGTATCTCAGAGTTACACCTGCTTTCTGAGTGCCAATAGCAATAGAGCCACAGTATCAGGAAAGAGAAATCCTGGCGTGACTCTTATGGAAAGATGTGAACTAAAGTCACATCGCCAAAGATCGCTGAGTGCTTTTTTTTCTTCATTGAGTAAAATGGAAGTTTGGTTTCAGATATCAGCTGATTCCCCTTAAGGAAGGTTAAGGAATAGAGGACTACTCTCAGATTAAGATGGCTCTGTGGGGCTGGGTATACAGCTGAACAGTCAGCAGCCCTGTGCCCAGAGTGGAGATGAGAAGAGGGGTCCACAATGGCATCTATAGTTAAAAACCCCAGCTGTGGGTGGGAGGTTTAGCTCAGTGTTTGTGCTGCCTGCCTCACAAGTGCAAGGACCTGAGTTTGATCCCTGGTACAATAAAAACCAAAAACCAAAAAACAAACAAAAAACCCCCAGCTATTTAATGAGCACACATGGAGGGCCAGACCCTAGGGAAATGCTTTATGTTCATTATCCTATATTTACCCTTAAATCTCTGGGGTAAGGGTTATTCTTATTTTACAGGTGAAGAAATTGAACTTTCAAGAGGCTAAGTCACTTGACCAAAGTCATCCAGCAAAAAATTTAAAGCTCTACAGAAGTCATAGTATAAATAGTTTTTATTAGAAAGACTATTTTTACTCCATTATAAATTCTTTCCCTAAAAGTGTTCTCATTCCTGATCTGAATGAAATCTAGATTTACCTGAAGAAGGGCTTCTCTTAAGTGCATGCTTAAGTGTGGTCTGCTGGCCCCTTCATCACTGTACACCACTGTGTGCTTCATCCTTCTTCACACTAGGCAGTCATTACCTATTTGTCTGAAGATCTCTTTAGGCTCTGAGTGACTAAGGGTGAGGTGGGAACAGGTCCTATTCATCTCTGTCTAGCACTGGTTCAAGATCTATTACAGATTAGCTGCTCAATAAATTTGTTGAGTGAAAATCAAAGCACTTAGAGAACCAGCCCTCAAAGTGTTATATGACGAATAAACTCCAGATTACTTAAATACAGGTAAGGCAACAGGAATATAGCATAGTGTATTAGGAAACAAATCTCTCTTGGACATCCCTGGAACTGCATAGACCTTCAGATGTCTGTACAGAAAGATCATTGAATATTTTGAATAGACTTTTATGGAAATGTGTGAACACAAAATTTATATGGTGCCCTTCATACTCTGACACTGTTTCTAAGGCAATATTGGTATAAAGCATCCATCCAGTTATCTAATTGGTAAGCATTGTATTCTGGGCCTTGGAGAGATGATTGGGAAGAATATAAGATTCTTGGTCCTCCTTAAGATGCAAGTGAGGGTGTATTATTCCAAACTCTGTCTCAAAATGACTAAAATCCCTCATATCAGATATAAAGAGACCTGAACTAAAACTCCTTCTATGGCTTTGTACACCTGTTCTGGGATTGAGCTCTCAAATATCACCATAATCCTTGCCAGATTCTGCAGGGAATCATGCAGAGTTTCAGTTCAGCCATTTGTCATTTGAGTATCTGTATCCTGTCTGTCACCTCGGTTTTAGAAATGTACATGGCAACCTCAGGAAATCACTTACAGTGACAGAGTGTGACTTTATTCTTATTACCATTTTCACCCAGGTACCTACCACTGTGTCACTAAAACAGACGTAGACACTATTTCACATTTTGGCACAGGTTCTTGACAAATATCTCCTTGCAGAAGGATGGTTTATAATGTTTCATTATCACCAAGGGCTTCAGAATTTGGCATGTGGTCCTAATGACAGGAAGTTAGGAACAAGATCAAGTAACTTGTTTAGAGGCCAGAGGAGGGTCTGCTTATTTTTCATAATGGTCTCATGATCGGTATGCAGAAATGTACCACGCAAAATGAAGAAACTTTAGTGTCATTTTTTTGTCAGCAAAGTAATTTTCTCTCTGTTCTCTTTACAAATTCATATCGATTAAAGAAGTGTCAGGCTTGTGGAAGAGACTGCTGGACTCACGCTCTTCTACTTTCTGGTTTCATGGCTGGGCTGGAGACGGTTTTTCTTAAGGTACTACCATAAACATTTGCTGCTATTCCACGCATGTTTACGCATCCCAGTCTACTGTGTCATAAGGGTGCCGCCTTGTCTATTATTGTTTATGTATTATCCTCACAGCACCTATTAAAACATTTTGAATAGGGAGAAGCGCTAAATATATGTTGACTGAATGATCAAGATATTTGGAAATAAAGTTTGAGTGGTGACAGTGCCAATATGACCTTTGTCCTCTGGTGAGTAACTGACAGAATTTTAACTATTGTCTCTCCAGATGCTCCAGTTTGCTTTCTTTGTTTGCTCTGCTTTGCCTTCCATTCCCTCCCCTTCGTCTTCCCTACCCCATTCTCTTCTTGCCTTGCTCTTTCCTTCTCTCCCTTTCCTTTCTTTTTTTAAAGAAAATATATCTCAAGCCATCCTGACAGATTTTGGGGGGATTCATGAGTTGAGGGTTTAGTGTAGCAAAATGCAGGGAAAGGAGCCAGGTTCCATGTAGTTTGCCTTTCAAATTCTGAATCTCAGTTTTTGTCATTTGTGAAATGGGGCTATGGTGCCCTGTGGAGCTGGCTTGAAGAATCAAAGACTTGAAAAGAGCCTGCCATTATTGGTAATTGGTATTACAGGAACACAATAAGTGATAAAATTCTTTCGCTGCCAAAAACTTGGAATGAAAATTTACAACCATTTTTGTTACTAAACTGAATTCTGTTTGCAATCATGTCCATCAAACTCTTAGAAAATGGAGCAGGGTATCACAAAAAGGCTCCATTTTCTGTCCCAAGAATACCTTCTGTTGTGTCTTTGCAGGGACAAGAACAGATCCACCCAAAGCACACCATACTTTTGGGCATGAAGGTTACCCAGGTTGTTAATAATCAACTGTTTTCCTCCAGTATTCATCACCAAGTATTTTTTTTTAATTGAGTTTATTGGTACATTTAGGGATACAGTACAGTTACATTCATTGTTGGGATCATGTAGCTTTACATGGCAAGTCTTGATTCTCATTTTTTTCCCCTTACCTCTGCCCTCCCTTCACCCCCTCCTCCCCTCCCCATCTACAAACACTTTATTTTCATCTTTTCATTCTCTCACATTTTTTTCTTTTCCCTTTTTGTTCTTCCCCTACGTATCACCAAGTATTTTATATATCGTGTTGTTTATGATAAACCTGTTTCTTTTGCTCTTTGAATGAATATGTTTATAATATGTAAACCCCTGATAGTGAGTATATGTGGGTGGATTGATAGGTGGATGATAAATGTGAAGGTTACTGTGAAATGTCAGTTGGATCCTTAATCCAATTACTAGATTGATGGACAATAAAGACCCTACCTATTTGACATGCTTTAGCTAAGAAGGGTAAACATGACAATGAAAGTGCAGAGCATGATTATTCAGAACAAGAAAAACAAATTTCTCAAGCCTCATTTTCTTGATTACTAGTTTTCAGATTTATGTGACTTTGACACAAGATATTTCTACTTGGTGCACATCTTAAAATATCTCATACTAATATAGCCTTTCATTCAAGCTTTTTATAAGAATTATTTGCTCATCAGAAGGAAGTTTGTTGTAATAGAAGACATTTTGGTCCAGTTTTTGCTCCTATAACAAAATATCATAGAGAGGGTAATTTACAGAAATTTAATTTGCCCATAGCTCTGGAGCCTGGGAATTTCCAAGGTCAAGGAGGTGGCCTCTGATGAGGACTTTCATTCTGGGTCAGCCAAAGGCAAGACAAAAAGCTAGAAAGTATAGGACAGAGAGAAACAGAGACAGAGACAGAGACAGACTGTGTTCACTTTTACCATGAACACATTCCTACAATAAGCCCTGGTGACCTAGTCACCTCGTTAAGGTCCTACCTAACATGAGAAATTTGGGGGAAATGTAAACAATAGTAAAAAATTACAGAACTCAGTGATAGGGAGAACTGAGTTAGAAATACGGTTCTACCATTACTAACAGTGTGATGTTATTGTATAATAAAAAATACCTAGTCTTTTCCCTGGTTTCTGGCAATAGGACTCTTAAAATTCTTATAATTAACTGTCTTTTGTGTACTAACAAGATGGCACCGGAGAGAGGGGAGGCCCTAGCTAGTCATGTGTTTAGAAATTCAGAACTTTTAACTCCATGAACTGACTTCCAGAGAGTAGAGAGGGGCTAGAGATTGACTTCAATCATCAATGATTTTATCAGCTATGCCTACTTAGAAACTTTCCTATAAACCTACATGACAATGCTAGGGGAGCATCTGAGTTAGTGAATAAACTAATGTGCTAGAAGTTGTGAGCCTGGAGAAGGCATAGAAGCTCCGGGCCACCCTATGCCCCTCCCTATTGTGTCCTATTCATTGGTCCCTCTTGGATGTCCCTTAAATCAAATATTTTCCTGCATTGTTCTAAGGAATTATCAAATTTGAGGAGGGAGTCATGGGACCCAGTGAATTTGTAGTAATCTGAGGAATGTGGGTGACCTGAACACTCCATTTGTAGGTGGCATCTATAAAGGGAACAGTCTCGTGAGGCTAAATCCTTGACAGAGGGGTCAGTACTAACTCTGGGTAGTTAGTGTCAGAATTGAGTTGAATTGTTAGACACCTAGTTGGTGTTGGTGATGTGGAGAACTATGTGGAAAAACAACGTGTTTTACATCAGAAAAAGCAACACAGATCTAAAGCAAATTCATTTACTACTATGAACTCTGACTTGAAATCTCTTTTCAAAAGTGTATGGGCTTCAATCTCTGGTACTAAAAGAAAAAAAAAAAAGTGTATGAGGGAAAGCTAGGCATGGTGGTGCATGTCTGTAATCCCAGAATTTGGGAGGCAGAAGCAGGAGTCCAAGGCCAGCCTGTGCTTCATAGTGAGTTAAAGGCCAGTTTGAATTACATAGCAAGACCTGTCTCAAAAAAAAAGTTTAGAGAAGGTATGAGAAAATTTCATGAGGTGTATAGGGGAAATAAAGCTGGATAAGGGAAATAAAGAGAATAATATATGTAAATGTCTTAGGGTAGTATTTGTTATTTAGTAACTGTGCCTGTTAATGCTCTGCCTTCATTTCTCTACATAGTTTTAAAGACACGCTAGTCATCTGTGATAAAGTATTTGGGAAGCATGGCCAGGAGTTTATGATAGTTCCAAAGTATGCAGTGAAGATACAGAAAGTCATGTCCTGAGAACTCAGCACAAAATGGAGAAATATGAAAAATTATCTTTTTGAGTACATTGATAGTTGAATGACAGATCCATCTAAATGTTTATCAGTGTTTTAATAACCAGAAAAGAAAGCTATCCTAGCATATTATCTATTGATGAACATTTTTCCTACTGATTTGTTTGAAGTTATACAGAACTAGTCTACTAAATGTACTGAAAAGAGAACTTATGTGTTTGGTCACTGAGGTTCTCATTCTTAATACCAGAGCTTTGGACCAAAACAAAAAAAAGTAAAATTTTCCAGTAATAAATTGAATTCCTAATGTTTGAACCCAGGGTGCTTGTAGCTACCCTAGGATAGTCAGAGCCTACCAACGTATTGTACCATTGCAGGATCTAGGAATAGAGAGATTCCTTAGGGCAGATTGCCCAGAAAACAGTAGTATGTTGAAGGAGGGGTGGAGAGGGAGCTTTGTAAATGATGGTAAGAGCAACTTGAAGACTGAGTTTTTGGTAATAGCATGGGTTTCTTATCTTTGTTGATTTATTTAAAGAGCTGTTATGCACAAGGAGAAGCAAGTTAATTCTGGCCACTCTTGAAAACAATATTAGAAACAATGGTTTTAACACTGAAAAGTGAAATTCAGCTCACATTGTGGAAAACTTTTCTGATAATTAGGGAAATTTCAAAGTTGAATGAACTACTTCGTAGAGTAGGGATCTCCTCGTTGCTGGAAATTGGAAGCAGAGGCTGCATAATATGATGAAAAGGAAGCTAAACAGAGTCTTTTCCAATTCCTGCTCTGTAAATTCTCTTGATTATCTAAAGATATTTTTATTTCTTTAACAAGTATTTGTTTGTTTCTACACTATGTTAGGTCCCCTTCAAAAGACAGGAAACTTTGATATACTTTGGATTGAATGCATCACTGAGAACTCATGCATTTTCAATTTTCTTTATTTAATTCTCTCTTGAACTACTCATTACTTCCAGTTTACCAAATCAACCTTTCCACTAGCAGGTGATCATACCTAAATAACTCTGCCTGGTCTTCTCTTGATTATGATAATATGCTGTTTTCAATTTATACTTCTCTTATCATGCAAACTTAAGTGAGAGGAGAGTATTTGTTGAGGCAGACACTAGTAATTTCCCATGCACTACTCCCTCTTGCATTGCTAGCTAATGGAATCCATATTTTATGCCAGCCTCCAGAAAAGAGGCTAAGTATGCTGCTAGACTTCCTTGTAGCTAGAGAAAGTCTTGTGCTAATGAGATTTTACTGCTAATTAGATTTTACTTTAATTCTGCAGAGGGATCTTGAAGGCCTATTCTTATCTTATACATGGATTTGTGACTGGAACTAATACACCCATCTTGAGACCATAAAAAGAAGGCTGAGAGAATTTTGGATACAGCTCCGATGTTGAGCCCTTGAACAAATATCAACACTGATTTTCCTCTGGACATCTTGTCAAATAAAAACAATGAACATCTATTTATTTTAAAATAGCTGCATTTGGATTTTCTGCTACTTGCAATTGAAAATATTGCTAATTAATAATTTACCCATGGACTTTATTCAGTAGCCAACAAATACTAATATGGCTTGGGTGATGTGTCTCAAGGGATCCTACTCACTGCACACAAGAGAGAATGAGACATGTGCCCTTGCTTCAGAGAGATCTCTTCTTCGATCTTAAGGCTCCTAGGTGTATTAGGCAGCACTCTAATAGAAATACTAAGTGTACTGCTTCTTCTTTTCCTTACTGTTGAGAGGGAGTAGAGCTGTGGGATGGATCTGCTAGAATGATTGAAGGGCATCAGTGTTTCTAAGAGAGGCCTGGATCAACTCAGCTCCTGAACTCAGCAATCACTGTGTTCCTCTAAGTATTAAACTTAGGCTTTGGTGGTCTCTGAGCTTGCTGACTTGACTGTTGAAAAGCAAGAGGTATGGACATTATTTACACTGATTTGATTAGAATGTTAAATAGCATTAATTTTCTAAGTACCTTATTTAGCTTTGTTTATTTAAAAGGTACATTACCAATGTAAACTGTGAATAAGATATTTAGAGATTTCTATTTAAACATCACATTAATGCTCTGTAAATGTTTTTGAAATGACAATTCATTTCCAAATACCTTTATGATAATGTATTAATATCTTCGGGGAAGATGATATGTATAGTCTTTTCAAAACTAAATATAAACCATTTAAAAATAACCTCTGTAAAATAAATCTTTAAATAGGAAAAAAAGTCCCCAAAAGGAAATATACCAAATGTTTATCTAATGCCATTGAATGTTGGGATTTTAGGTGATCAAGAAAATCGCTCTACTTCTGAGACTTCCCAGTTTTATTGTAATTAGGAAGCATTATTTTTATACTCTAAAAAGAACAAGCATAAAGAATTATGTACCGAGTCATGACAAATGAATTGACATAGAAACAGCAGAACCATTTTAATGTGTTTATATAAATAGATCTGTATAATTATCATTAAGCATCATAAGCACATGCTGCTTAAAAAGAACAGTTCTGTTTACTCAAACTGAAGTTGGATTTTGTTACAATATACAACTCAGTTAGGCTATATTCTGAAGAATAGAATGTGATAATGTTGGCATTAGAGGCACTATATTTAATATATCTATGTATTATGTATCTGCACATTAATACCTATCTATATGAAAAACAGACAGTGTTACATAGTTGATGTTCTTTGGTATCAGTAGCCTAAAAATGCTGATATCTTGTTCCTGGGAACTTGAAAAGGGACAAGGGACAATATTGTCACTTATCCTTTTATGTGATTCTAGAATCTTCTATTGGGTAACCCTTTTACTTGAAAGGAAGACATAATTAATTCTTCAATAAAAGCAGTGTAAGACAATCATGCAACTGTATATTTTAGATTTTGAAATCTAAATTTTAAATATGAAACTATGAAAATATAAAAGTCTGCCGTTTTATCCAGTTTTTTACATGTTAGTTATACTCTATTTGAGGCAGAAAATGATTACGTGATAGGTCCTGTATTACCAGCATTTAGTACTGGGGGGTGGGGTACCTGGAAGAAAAACAGGACAAGTTGGCTCATGGGAAAACAACAGAGGAAAAAGAATTGTGTTAAGACTGCAGGTGTCCGTTGGGTGGCAGCTGTGGCAGGATAGAGTCCGTGGAGACCTTCGTATGAGAAGGTTGGAAGCAGAAGGCAAGAGTGAAGAAGAGGTGAGGTAAGGATGGCAAACACTGGATGAATGCAGTCTTCTCCCTTCGGGGTAGACAGGACAATTGGGACCAGAATTCAAGTCTCCTGACTCCCAATTATTACCCATTTTCCTACAGCATGTGCTGAGAGCCTCACAAATGCAAAATTTTGTCAGTATCAGAAGTTCATTGATAACCATTTTATATCCCTCAGCAACAGCAGCATTTCCATGTGCTGAGTCCTACTTCACAGGCCACTCTTTGGCGCAAACAGGCTTAGTGGAAACAGGGACTTGAGTTTTATGTATATATGTGCATGGTTACCTGCCCTAATTCCAATCAGAATTTTATTTTCTCTGAAAATGAGGTCATATATCACAGGCGTCTTTACTGTCCCTGCTGGTATAAGTCCTGTCTGTACTCTCCAACTGCGGTTTTTTTCTGTCTTCTCCCTTGGAAAGTATAGCTAATTGGCCAAAGGTAGGCTTGCTGAAGCTTTGAGGATAGTTGCTTTCAACAGGCCATGCCTTCCATTGCTATCAAAATGTCCATCCTCCCTTAAAGCCCCAATTCCTTTAGTGCCTTTGAATTGCTTTCTGCTGCTTTTCCAAAGTATTTACTGTCCTCTGAATCCTTGCCATTGTGTGCCAAAAAAAAATTCCTGAACTTATTAATGAAATGTTATTCAGCCAGAATTTAAAACTATGTCTTTCTCAGTATAGCTTTCCCCCAGATTGTTCTTCAGGGAAGGCTGGTCTTTCCCTAAATCCTATGTTTCATGGAGCTCAAAAGGAGGCTTGTCATGCTCTTGACTTCCAAGAAATGTCCGGGTCGTTATTCATCCTTAAAAGCATATCTTCCTCTGAGAATCAGGCCTCCTACCTCTGTCCTTTCAACCCTTCTCGTCACTGTCATCCACTGACTTGCCCCTCTTCTTCCACTGAAATTTTAGTGTGGGTGCAGCTCCTGTTTTGTGCTAACTCTTTGAGTATGAATGTGTTCCTAGCTACTGAATAAGCCTGCAATATGAAAATGAATGCTTTAGTTGGCCACTAAGGCATTTATAGTCCCATTTTGGGAAGGACTACGAGGAGTAAAGCCAATTCGAGATAAGGTGCCGAGCTTTCAAGAGCAAGCTGTATACTAATTGACAGATCCTAGGATACTTTCTAGAACAGCTCAGGGGCTCCAGGAAAACAGGAGACTTTTCAAACAACCGCAGAGCTCCTGGAATAGGATCTTAAGTTCCTGGACCACAAACAGAAAAAGAAGCTGTTTGTTTCAGGTTGCCCCCAAGCCATGCAACTCATACAGTGTGACAGCAGGTTTTAACAAGAAGGAGAATATTCCAGCTAATGAGGGAATCATTTGTCTGCAAGTAAAAAAACAAAAACAAAAACTTTCAGTAATAATAATATTATCAATAAAGAAAAAACCAGAGAATTTCAGGAAGCTTTGATAACAAAGCACAAATATGTTACACAGGTTTTAGTGAAAGGAGCTCAAAATAGTTTCTTCCCTCGTTTGGACTGCTAGCAAGTCTGTCTTTTCTCTCCCAGCTGAGCATTGCTTTTCATTCCTGCTGGTTGCAGGAGTTCCTTGCTGAGCACTGTCTTTGCCTCATCCCTTTATTGGCTGACCAAAGAGATATGTCCTGGGGGTGAAGAAGAGAATCAGCTTATTCAGATACCAGAGTATTTCTGGGCCCATTGAATAGAAAGGCCTGTCTGAGAGTCTCCCTTGGACCTTCCCTATCTCTGCTTTTATTATCCAACAATCACACTGGGGTGACAGGATGAGATGATTGGGTAGTAAAGAATAGGCAGAATATTTTTGTTCCTGAATGTATGTGGTGCATACAGTAATTCCAAAGAGAAAATGGCTCTTTAAAACATCCTAAGCAGATCACTAAAATCTTGGATCTCTGAATTCTGATTAGTTATTGTTTATATCTAGAAGCTCCCCACCAAAAAAATTGGCATTTGGGGAGGTGATTGGATCGTGGGGCTCGTCCAGCAATGCACATATAGCTACCTGTGCTGTTAGGGACTGGAGGCTCGTTGGAAGAGGAGGGTCACCGAGGTACCTCTCCCTCCCCACCTCCTCCTTGTGAGCTGTTTCCTGTCTGCTATAACCTGAGCAGATTTTCTGACATTATGCCCCTCTGCCATGCTGTTTCTTCTTTAGAGCCAGCAGGTAATCGATTGAAATGTGAGCCAAGCTTCCCTTCTTTAAGTTGTGGGTCTCAGGTATTGTGACTCAGTGACAAAAGTGATTGAGACATGATCTCACCTTTGGTTCAACTCATAAAGTTTATACCCATTTAAAAGAAGGAAGCTTAGGGACAGCCTGATGGCCACACACCTCCATTCTATGTATGAGTGCATTAATGCCCTCAGAGCACAGCAGCTTTCTCAAGACAACATAGCTATGCTCTTTTCTCATCTTCACATTTGCAGCATTTTCTCTTCCAAAAACAAACTCAAATTTCCTAATATTCATCCCACTTACGTGGTACTAAGTTTTTCTTCCTACTAAAATCTAGAAAGTTTTGTTTTGTTTTTGTACCAGGGATCAAATTCAGGTTCTTGTGCTTACAAGCCAAATGGCAGAACCACTGAGCTAAATCCCCAACTCAAACCCATAAAGTTCTTATTGACTCACTTTTCTAAGAAGTCAAGACACCTTACAGTCTTTATTTTTCATTTCAAATTGTTTTTATTAATAAGGGGACTCAGGTTACTGAGGACACTTAATACTTAGGTGTCATATAACTTGATAAAGATAAAAAGAAATTGGGAACAAGAGCTAAAAGTGACAAGAATCCATATCTCTATTTAACAGAAGTAATATTCCAGAATATACCCAGCAAGCAGGAGACTGAAGATTTGAGGAATCACTGTTACTAGTCATTCTGAATGTTTGACTGAATGGAACCTTGAATCCTTTTTTTCCCTTATCACCATCTTCCTGCTTCCAGGTCGCATTGTAACAAAGACTTAGAGGTTGAGCCCTGGGTGCCCAGAGGGTAGATGAAAGTAGGAACAAACTTGGTGTCTCAGCCTTCATTTTATGTCTGTCTCCTTTCTTACCTTAAAACTTTGGGCTAGATTTCTGCTCAGTTCTGCATGTAGGCATGTTAATCACTCAGGGGTTTCTGTCTAAAAACTTGTACTACAAAGATTATTTGCCCTAAATTTACCTGAACCTGTCTCATCCCCCTGTAAGACTAAGTACACCAAAAGAAGGATAACTAACATATTTTCAGGATCTGCAGTGAAATTGAATTGTTAGTTTATAGCACGTTGTGTTCCAGACCCTCTGGAGAAGCACCTAGAATTCTCCAGTCTGTGCCCTCAATCTACAGTCACCTTAGATAACAAAGACTTGCAGATAGCCACCTGTGAAGAGACCACCCCTTAATCAAGAGCAGTTATGTCATGCCGGAACTGAGGCTGAGCCCCAAAGCAGGAAGTCATCTCATAGGAAAGGATTTTTCTCTCAAGCCATGTGGACTTTTCAAAGCCACCTTTCATGACCAGTCCTGAGACAGTGATCAGCAAGGCCATAGTTTCAGCTCCCTGCCAGTGGTGCAAACCCTTAACTCTTGTCTTTCTCCCCTTTTCTGTGAAACGTCAAATTTTCTATCAGCCCCTCCAACACACATTCTAAACTTCCTTATCTGTCCTTTCAGTGTGGCACACTGATTAAAGCTCTTTTCCTGCCCTCCATCACTTTTTTCATCTCCTTGGTTTATGTTTGGGATGGGGACTAACCCTAGTCTGTTGGGACTCCAAGAGCCAGGGCTTTTAACCTAAAACTCCAAGTAATAGAATCAAAGCTAAAGTCTGTTTCATGCATTCTTCCTTTTTAATCATTTCACCTTTTTGACTTAATACTTCTTATTATCATGCATTACCCACATAAATAAACAAAAAAGGCTAATCTTTCATGCTGACTTTTTTTTTTTTTGCTGTGGTGTGAAGTCTTTTTTTTCTGTCCTGCTTTCTGGTGAACAGAAACAGGGTACCATAAACCATTTGATCTTACCTTGTACTTGACCAGAGGGGAAGAATAGAGGTTACCAAGATTAGAAGTTACCTTCTCAGAGACTCACCTATGGTTCCTTTGTACTTTTCTTGACTGTGCCTTGGCCATCTGTAATTCTGGTCTTTTTCTTTAACTTTATATCTCTGCATTTGAGCCTATAAACCAGTACTTTGCTGTCGTTGTTCTATGATTCTCTTTAACATCTTCCTCTTGGCTGAAGGGATAGTGTCTTGAAAATAAAACAATAGGATACAGATAATAAGCATCAGTGGAAAGACCTGAAAGAATTTGTAACCCTAAGTAGAGAAAACTTAACAAACCTTGCCAAGGAGAAAAAATAATTCCCGAATGTGATGGCCACTGCCATGCTGGTGGCTTACAGAACTAAAGCACTCTGATAGTCTTAGTGGTGGGTAATCCTTCATTTTTTACATATATTCTAATTTCTTCTAGCAAGCTATTTCAAAGGACAAAAAATTACAAAAGTTTAATTTAAAAATCTTATCTGGACTTATTTTTTATTCTAAAATCATGCTTCACTTCATTTCATAAAATAGAATGAGTGTTCCACTGAATTGAGCACAGGAGGTTTCATGGACAGAAGAGGGCCGAAGAAAGCAGAGACAACAGAAAAATACAAAAATCAGTTGGTTACTTTAGAATTTCCTGGTAAAGCAGGGACAGGCAATAGAAATATAACTGATTAGTTAACATGAGGTTCCTGCAGGTTTCCTTTGTGTGTGTTAGGATTAAACACAGGAAACCTCATTATCATGTCAATTGAAACTGGCCTGTTTGGGAAATTTGGCTGTTATCTCTCTAATCCTGACTTTGGAAAGTCAGATGAACAGCTTAATTTCAAGTTGGTGATGTGGAACTTTAGTGTGAGTGACTTCATTTTGATTTTTAGCCCTGCCCTTTGGGGCCCAGTGTAGGAGCTTAGTTCAAAACAATGGCCTCCTGTGATTTTAACACAAGTCCGAATAGTAATATACTGGTGTATTTTCTTTTGAGAGAGCAGTTTTGGTTTTCTCTCTACCTTATTCTTATATGCAAAGGTCATTTCCTACCACTGGAAGTAAGAATGTTTAAGTGGTTTCTTTTATTTATTTTCAGCGCTATATCTATGAACTTTCCAAATGATTCGTGAAAAGTAAAACATTAACATTATGGGGTTGAGAATTTTCTTTCTTTCCTTTTAAAATGATTTTTTGAGTAGCAATGACTTCTAATAGTGTGACTTTGGGTGGGTAATTACTATAGAATACTGTAGACTTTTCTTTTTCCTTTCGCTGTAGGGTGATTGATTTTAACCTTTCTCTTTTGCCAAACCTTTGTTCCGTTCATGACATTTTAACCCCCACCACTTCCTATGTTCTATTTTGCTAAAGAAAATTGTGTTTTCTATTTCTGGACAAAGCATGTTGTTTGTGTCAGTCAATTTAACACAATATAGTTCTTACTTGTGCAGAGGAAGCACTAATAAGTTTCCTTCAGGAGATGGGTCTTAAACCCATGACCAACCCTCCCATTTGGCCTGGAAGATGGAGATCACAGTAATCCATTACCAACAATGCTACTTAATTGTGATGTAGCATGTTTTTGTCTCAGAGACTTTCGGGTAGTATGGAGTCTCTACACAGTCATTCCTGCAAATGGTGCATAGACTAGAAAAGAGTAAGTTTTGTGGCATAGTAAAGGCAAGCACTCTGCTCTGTCCTCCACCAGCTCTGGAACATTCTTATTACATATCCTTTCTAAGACTATGATTCTTCATCTGAAAAGGGGAAAACATATAGTTGGTGGGAGTGACTCCATGTTGAATTTTAACATTGCCTATTGGGGCCCAGTGCAGGAGCTTAGTTCAAAAACAATGGACTCCTGAAGTGTTGGTGGGAAAATGGAGTAAGCTGATTAACACAAAGCTTCTTACATGAGAGTCACTGAATAGCTAATGGCTATTAGTTATGGTTAAAAACAAGGCTATTGTCCTCCCACATTTTCTTCCTTAGAGTACATCAACAACTGGAAAAGTTTAAAATGTTTGCTGTCACTGCCACTTATGCCTTAATTCACTAGGTAACCATTTAATGAATGCCTACTGCATGCCAGGCATTGTTCTGGATGCCTAAATCCAGAAGAAAAGTGCAGTGAAGAGGCAGTGGGAGGCAAGGGATGAACACAGGTTCAACACAGGTGGATGTGACTTCCCATTCTAAGTAACACTTAGACCTTCTATGAGCCTCGTTTCTAGATCTCTGAAATATGGCTAATAATGTATGTCTTACAATATATA